>NC_060181.1:50645205-51020205 GCF_021184085.1 Oncorhynchus gorbuscha | reverse complement strand
CATGGTGGCGGCTCCGGCTCGGGACGTGGACCCCACTCCATTAATATCATAGTTCCTCCCCTTCGCGTCCTGGGATAATCCACCCTCGCCGCCGACCATGGCCTAATAGTCCTCACCCAGAACCCCACTGAACTGAGGGGCAGCTCGTGACTGAGGGGCAGCTCGGGACTGAGGGGCAGCTCGGGACTGAGGGGCAGCTCGGGACTGAGGGGCAGCTCGGGACTGAGGGGAAGCCCGGGACTGAGGGGAAGCCCGGGACTGAGGGGAAGCCCAGTACTGAGATGAAGCTCAGGCAGGTAGTTGGCTCCGGTAGATCCTGGCTGGCTGGCGGATCTGGAAGATTCTGGTTGACTGGCAGATCTGGAAGAGTCTGGTTGACTGGCAGATCTGGAAGATCATGGCTGACTGGCGGATCTAGCTGCTCTGGCTGCTTCATGCAGACTGACAGCTCTGGCTGCTCCATGCAGACTGACAGCTCTGGCTGCTCCATGCAGACTGACAGCTCTGGCTGCTCCATGCAGACTGGCAGCTTTGTGCAGACTGACAGCTCTGGCTGCTCCATGTAGAATGGCAGCTCAGGCTGCTCCATGCAGACTGGCAGCTCAGGCTGCTCCATGCAGACTGACAGCTCTGGCTGCTCCATGCAGGCTGACAGCTCTGGCTGCTCCATGCAGATTGACAGCTCTGGCTGCTCCATGCAGATTGACAGCTCAGGCTGCTCCATGCAGGCTGACAGCTCTGGTTGCTCCATGCAGTCTGGCAGCTCAAGCTGCTCCGAACAGGCAGGAGGCTCCGGCAGCGCTGTAGAGGAGGAAGGCTCTGGAAGTGCTGAACAGGCGGGAGACTCAGACAGCGCAGGAGAGGAGGACAACGCTGACTGCGCTGAACAGGCGGGAGACTCCGGCAGCACAGGAGAGGGGAAAAGTGCTGGCTGTGCTGGAACTGGTGGTACTGGGTCAAGGACACGCACAGGAAGCCTGGTGCGGGGAGCTGCCACCGGAGGACTGGTATGTGAAGGTGGCACAGTATGGACTGGACCGTGAAGGTGTACTGGAGAGCCTGAGAGCAGGACTGGCACAGGACGTGCAAGGCTAGGTAGGTACACAGGAGGCCTAGTGCGTGAGGCTGGCACATTTTTCACCAGCCGACTAACATGCACCTCAGGACGAGTATGGAGCGCTGACCCAGGTGCCATCAAATCCCCGACACGCTCCGTCGGACGAATCTTGTACCTAAAGCACCAAGCTAGCAACTCCCTCATTACTCTCCACTCCACTTTCCCCATTAACTCCTTCACAGTCTCTGCTTCGCTAACCTCTAACACCGGCTCTGGTTCTGGTCTCCTCCTTGGCTCCTCACGATTAACAAGGAGAGTTGGCTCAGGTCTATCTCCTGACTCTGCCATTCTCCCTCTGAGCCCCCCCCCAATACATTTTTGGGGCTGACTCACGGGCTTTCTTCTGCGCCGTCGTGATTGTCTCTCCAACTCCATTCTCCTATAGCCCTCTTCGCACTGCTCCAGCGAATCCCAGGCGGGCTCCGGCACTCCCTCTGGGTCGACCGCCCACCTGTCTATTTCCTCCCACGTCGTATACTCCATACTTCTGCTGTCCATAACGTCCTCCCTTCGCTGCTCCTGCTGTCAGTGCCTGTTACCACGCCACTCGGTCCGCGTGTGGTGGGTGATTCTGTAACGGCATTCGTCTGTCGAAAGAGAGTCGGACCAAAATGCAGCGTGGTGGTTACTCATGTCCTTTAATGAATGATCGCGACACATGAAATAACTATTAAATAAACAAAAACAACAAACGGAACGTGAAAAACCTAATTACAGGTGAACACTACACAGAGACAGGAACAATCACCCATGAAAACACTCACAGAATATGGCTGCCTAAATATGGTTCCCAATCAGAGACAACGATAAATCACCTGACTCTGATTGAGAACCGCCTCAGGCAGCCATAGACTAATTAGACACCCCACAAAACCCCAAGACAAAAAACACACCACAATAACCCATATCACACCGTGGCCTGACCAAATAGATAAAGAAAACACAAAATACTAAGACCAAGGCGTGACAGTTTATGGAAAGATTATTTCCATACTGACTTTTACAGGAGTCCTTTGTATTGGTGTAGACTTGACAGAACAGACGAGACTCATTCCCTCCCAAACAAAAAGTAGAAATTAATATGCATATGTGCACACTCCGCTCCCATTCTCAGGCTATCAACAACCCATCCTGCATTGTAATTCATGCGAATCTAAATGAAAATGTTCACAGCAAAATGCAGATTTCTGTGTGCAAAACAGCGTTAACTATGGTGCGTGGACGGCAGCTCACTGCTTTGATCTGCATCTCTGACATTCTTTAATTACAGAGAAAAAAATGCATTGAACTGTAAAGGCCCTTAATTTAAGTTAAGATAAAAGAAGATACATGGAGTTAATTGGTATACTCTAAGAATAATCCAGACCTTAGAGACCACTGTCCCTTACTGGCCCCCTTGCCAAAGTGTCAGGATTTACATCTTTTATTCAAGATTTTCCCCATATTAATTACCTCGCAGTGAGATGCGCATCACTTCTTTTTAAAGTATATTAAACACCCAAATATGTCTTAATCTGTCCATTAATATCAGTTTTCCTCATGTAGGCCTAAAAGTAGGTGAGAAACTATTCTAAAGTAGGTGAGAAACTATTCTAAATGTTCTGGTTTGTAAATCTGGGCTGTTAAAAAAAGGTATATCATTGTGCCGTTGTTTTAAAAAAGGTGGGTGGGGGGGAGTGCAACTCAATAACAGGAATGGGTTCTTAATGTTTTGTACACTCAGTGTTCGTCTCTGTGATCCACAGTTTACTGAGAAAATTATATTGAATCAATTAAGTTAAGCAAGAAGGGTGACACATTTCCCAATGAAGTGGAAAGTGTTTCAGAAGGGATCACATGAGTTTAATTAAGCTTATCATTAGTAGTTTAAATTATATTGATGATAGATGATGATTTAACAATTACACTGAAGTACCTTTGAAATGACATTGGACAATTATTTTCATTATTTATAATATGTTTAAAATTAAACTGAAAAATAATTATCATTATTTCACATCTGGAACTATGCCAACCAAAAGACAAAGAGCAACAATTTACTGAGAAAAATAATATCTAGGTTAAATTACAGCTTTTAGTCAGTTCCTTTTGGCATGGCACCAGGAGTGTGTGTGTGTGTGTTGCTGTGAAGTAAAGCTATCTCAACACCCGGCCCCCAGTGTGACCTTTGATTATACGAGAGGAATACAGAGGTGCTCATATCCCAGGGTGCACTGCTTCCCACTCAACATGATGAACGGCACACAGAGAGCTGCAGGACAAAACAAGCATTTGAGGGGCAGGCCAACACACACACACACACACACACACACACACACACACACACACACACACACACACACACACACACAGAGACCATCACCTGATATGCTGTATTACTTATGATACTACAACATACTGCATAAGCACTTGTAAACATGAGCTCAGTGATGCCACCACATTCACACATACTCAACTATTAATAAACACAAGTGCTTATGACACAGCGTATTATAACGTTTAACTCTGTCCCTGACAATAATTAGCCAAGCAGGCTTTTTTGTAGCTAGCAGGTTCATGTGTGGATATATTAAAGGCCCAGTACAGTCAATAACTAGATTTTCTTGTGTTTTATATATATTTCCCCTCTTTGAGGTTGGAATAATACACTGAAATTGTGAATATTATGTCAACGCCCTTTTAGTGTAAGAGTTGTTTGAAAAGACTGCCTGAAATTTTCGGCTGGTGTGGTGAGTTTTGGTCTGCCTGAGTTAATAGACCAATAAGAGTGTTCCAAACATCTCTGACAATAACAGCTAGCTTCTATTTCCCCTCCCTGCTCAGACCACTCCCAGACAGTCCTATAAAAAGTATTGCTTGAGAAATTGCTCTTTGCTAAGAACTATTTTTGTTTCTTTTTGACTATTTTAATTTAAAACATTCACAGTAAGGTACTTCATTGATACACATAAATGATTCGATATTAAGATTTTTAAATAATTGCTGCATTAGACCTTTAATAACAATACAAACATATAAACAATCCTCATTAGTTTCAAAACCACCCCAATGTGCTTAATGTCATTCAGTTGCTTAATAAGCAGTTTGTGTAAACACAGTTCAAATGCACTCTACTCCTGTCTTCCAAATCTCTCCCTTTTTTGAAGTGATTTTTTTTTCTCGTAATTTATTGAATCAAAGTGCACGATCCAGTGTTAACTGATTTGATATGCAAACCTGTAGGGACATATTAATTGAAATATAAATTAAATTAGCATTCCACAGTGACTTAAATGTTGAATATTATTAGAGCTGGAACCGTCGGCAGTGATGAAAAGAGCTTACATGACAGTAAAATTTAAATTCAAGAGCTGGAGATAATGTACACAACACATCAAAAGAACAAACAGCAGAAAGAAAATTACACAGCCAGAAGTTTTACATTTCCTCACAAGGAGGATGCATAAAAAAGCATTGAGAAATAGTGCACTGTACACAGACCACCAACAGACCCCCCCCCCATCCACACACAAAAAGAAAATCCAGTACTAGTAGAATTCATTCTGATAATTAAGAGGGATATGCTGTTGTTTGGGGGTAACAGGACCTGGGAAAATGTATCAACCACTACAAAATATTATTATCCCACCAAGGTCATCCTGCAGTAGCCCGGCCCGCTACAAGGAGTCGCAAGAGCGAGATGAGCCAAGTAAAGCCCCCTGGCCAAACCCTCCCCTAACCCGGATGATGCTGGGGCTCCCGATCACAGCTGTTTGTGATACAGCCCGGGAGCGAACCAAGGTCTGTAGTGACGGCTCAATCACTAAAATGCAGTGCCTTATACCGCCGCGCCACGTAGGAGGCCATTGTAATCGGGTGTGTTACAGAAGGAAAGGTTGTTCTCCAGGAATGGATTTTGAGAACCAACAATGTCATTGCGTAGAGCTCTGAAATCCAAACTATATTTTTGCTTGGGGCTCCAGACTGCGCCACTCGGGAGACCCCCCCCCCTACAAAACATTTAATAAATTATAATCCACATATAAATTCACATTTATTATTATTATTTTCCTAATGTAGCAAACTGCCTCAAATTAAGATCCTATTTCTGTATGGCAAGTCTTACAATACATTATGACTGCATTATAATGTGCTATGCATGTGTATACTGTACAGATGTACTTTTTAGATTATATGAACATAAAATATTCAATGTTATTTGGAATGGCAAGCCAGATAAAATTAAAAGGGCCTATATTTACCTCTCACTATAGGCATCAGTCATACAAAGTTATACTTAAATCCAAACTGGTTCTCACGTAAATCGGTACGAATGTCTCATCCTATATTCAGGAAGGACCTTTTTCCCTTTATTCAGATTACATCAGCCCACTGTTGATTGTTTGAAAAGGAAATCATCTCCAAAATATCTTTATTTTTTAAACAAGACTTAGAAAGTTGGTTGCAATTTCAGTTTCATCCACCTGAAAAGACAGAACAAATAATACAACAAATATTGTGGTTAAATTCAAATATATTTAAGTCCCGCCTCTCACTACTCCTCATTGGTTTTCAGGAACATATACCCACGTGGGTGATTGAAAGATGGACTGAGCTCCACACTCCAGACTGTAGAAGAAGAAGAAGCCTGAAGGAGGAAAGATTACTAGAAACAAACTCTGTTTACCCTTTTATCTGTGGATTAATTGTCATACTAGAGGACCTCGTGTGTTTCGGGTAAAATAACAACCCAATTTTTATATCCCAGGACAAATTAGCTAGCAACAGCAAGCTAGCTAGCTAAATTGCCATAAATGTTTAACCTCTCTTGGGTAGGGGGCAATATTTTCATGTCCGGATGAAAAGCATGTCCAAAGTAAACTGCCTCGGGCCAGAAAATAGGATATGCATATAATAGATTTGGATATAACAACACTCTAAAGTTTCTAAAACTGGACAAACCATCCAAAATGTTTTTTATTTTGTATTGGTATGGCGTTCTTTGGTATTTTTCTCCGGTAAAGACAATAACGATTCTCCATCTTAAATTGTATTGTTTATTTATGTATTAAGGTACCTAAGGCTTGATTATAAACATTGTTTGACTTGTTTGGAAAAGTTTATTAAGTTTATTGTTAAGGGTTAATGCCACACGGTCAAGGTTAGGCTTGCACGGATTGGGAGGACCTCAGGAACGTACCTGAGGTCGAATTGTGCTTCTCACCCTAACGGTTCTCTCACTGTCACCCAAAAGCAAATGACATTGAGGGCCAGCCTTCCTTTTGCGCCTTCTTTTTTTCAAGGTCGCTGCACTCAGAGCGAGCTACGGTCAAGCGGGGCGTCTCATTGAACTCTGCACAGCCTGGAGACTATGGTGATGCCATTTTTTGTGTTGATTTCAGAATGCCATTTTGGTGATGGTCCCTCTCCGTTTAAACATATTGCTAATGTACAAAAGTCAACTAGCAAGTCAGTGTCCACCAGTCAATTAGATGTCATTCTGACACCAAACTGATACCAATTGACACCAAACCCACTTTTTCCAACTCATTTAGAAGCCAACTATCACATATGTCAGAGCAGGCCCATAATTCACAGCGCCTTTAGTTTAAAACATTGTACATTAGCAATATGTTTAAACGGTGAGGTACCATCACCAAAAGTGACATTCTGAAATCAACCCTAACGAGCCATTGAGATGAACCAGAATCACTGCCCAGCCATCCCGAGTTCATCGGGCTAGTCAATTTCACATTCCTGCAGGATTTTTATAGCATGACAAATTCGTGATGGTACCTGCCCATTGAACCATATTGCAAATGCACAGTGACTTTGCAAAAGTGAGAAAACATAAACAAATGGACATGATGAAATCAACACAACGAGTGATGGAAATGTACAACTATCACTGCTCAGCCATCCTGTGTCCATCAGACCAGTCAATTTTGCATTTTTGAGCATGTCAAATTTCATATGGTAAATGCACATTGAAACATATTGCAAATGCACGTGCACTTACAATATGATTCTATAGTGAAAAAACATCACCTAACGGAGATGATGAAATCAACACAACGAGTGATGGAAATGTACAACTATCACTGCTCGGCCATCCTGTGTTCATCAGACCAGTCAATTTAGCATTTTTGAGCAAGGTCAAATTTCATATGGTAAATGCACATTGAAACATATTGCAAATGCACGTGCACTTACAATATGATTCTATAGTGAAAAAACATCACCTAACGGAGATGATGAAATCAACACAACGAGTGATGGAAATGTACAACTATCACTGCTCGGCCATCCTGTGTTCATCAGACCAGTCAATTTTGCATTTTTGAGCATGTCACATTTCATATGGTAAATGCACATTGAAACATATTGCAAATGCACGTGCACTTACAATATGATTCTATAGTGAAAAAACATCACCTAACGGACATGATGAAATCAACACAACGAGTGATGGAAATGTACAACTATCACTGCTCGGCCATCCTGTGTCCATCAGACCAGTCAATTTTGCATTTTTGAGCATGTCAAATTTCATATGGTAAATGCACATTGAAACATATTGCAAATGCACGTGCACTTACAATATGATTCTATAGTGAAAAGACATCACCTAATGGACATGATGAAATCAACACAACTAGTGATGGAAATGTACAACTATCACTGCTCAACCATCCTGTGTTCATCAGACCAGTCAATTTTGCATTTTTGAGCATGTCAAATTTCATATGGTAAATGCACATTGAAACATATTGCAAATGCACGTGCACTTACAATATGATTCTATAGTGAAAAAAACATCACCTAACGGAGATGATGAAATCAACACAACGAGTGATGGAAATGTACAACTATCACTGCTCGGCCATCCTGTGTTCATCAGACCAGTCAATTTTGCATTTTTGAGCATGTCAAATGTCATATGGTAAATGCACATTGAAACATATTGCAAATGCACGTGCACTTACAATATGATTCTATAGTGAAAAACATCACAAAATGGACATGATGAAGTCAATATAACGAGCGATGGAAAGGAGCAACTATCACTGTCAGGCCATCCTGTTTTCATCTGGCCAGTCAATTTTGCATTTCTGCATGATTTTTGAGCATGTCAAATTTCATATGGTAAATGCACATTGAAACATATTGCAAATGCACGTGCACTTGCAATATGATTATATAGTGAAAAAACATCACAAAATGGACATGATGAAGTCAACACAACGAGTGATGGAAAGGAACAACTATCACTGCCCGGCCATCCCGAGTTCATCTGGCCAGTCAATTTTGCATTTCTGCAGGTTTTTTTAGCATGTCAAATTTCATATAGTAATTGTCCATTGAACCATATTGCAAATGCACGTGCACTTGCAATATGATTATATAGTGAAAAAACATCACAAAATGGACATGATGAAGTCAACACAACGAGTGATGGAAAGGAACAACTATCACTGCCCGGCCATCCCGAGTTCATCAGGCCAGTCAATTTTGCATTTCTGCAGGATTTTTGAGCATGTCAAACTTCTTATGTCATTTGGCCCACAAAAAAATTCCTTATGCACAATTTAAAAAAATATATAAAAAATATGATAATAAAATTGGACAAAAGTATATTCATACAGTTCTTACACATGTGTAATTGACAAAAAAAATTGAAAGAATTTCAAAAAACGGTCCAGAAAGCACTTTTTTAAGGGTGTGTGAAGTTTTTTACAAAAATGTTACATTTTTGACTTTTGACTTTTGACTTCCTATGAAATCATATTGAAATTGGACAAAACATATTCCTTATGCGCATGTAAAAAAAAAGAAATTATGATAATAAAATTGGACAAAAGTATATTCATACAGTTCTTACACATGTGTAATTGACAAAAAAAATCGAATGAATTTCGAAAAACGGTCCAGAAAGCACTTTTTTAAGGGTGTGTGAAGTTTTTTACAAAATTTTGACATTTTTGACTTTTGACTTTTGACTTCCTATGAAATCATATTGAAATTGGACAAAACATATTCCTTATGCGCATGTAAAAAAAAAAAAAAAAATTATGATAATAAAATTGGACAAAAGTATATTCATACAGTTCTTACACATGTGTAATTGACAAAAAAATCGAAAGAATTTCGAAAAACGGTCCAGAAAGCACTTTTTTATGGGTGTGATAAGTTTTTTACAAAATTTTGACATTTTTGACTTTTGACTTTTGACTTCCTATGAAATCATATTGGAATTGGACAAAACATATTCCTTATGCGCATGTAAAAATAAATAAAAATTATGATAATAAAATTGGACAAAAGTATATTCATACAGTTCTTACACATGTGTAATTGACAAAAAAATCGAAAGAATTTCGAAAAACGGTCCAGAAAGCACTTTTTTAAGGGGTGATAAGTTTTTGACAAAAATTTCATTTTTTCAAAATTTTACTTTTGGACGTTGACTTGGGTTACATTTCCAATATGAAAAACCCCGGTGGAGCGCATTCGCCCCCTGTTGAATTTTTAAAGTGTTTACAACTGGCAATTGCCATATGGCATTTGCAATACACTTTGCAGGAATCAACGCCGAATTGGGTGGTATTGGCCAATGTGTATATGGTTTGTCCGATGCCAATGACTTGCCATTCATTTTTGTCCAATACAGGGGGGTATTCCCTTACTTCTGTCAAGACTTGCTTTAAGTGGTCCGGTTCCGCCCAGGGAGCTTTTGATCTCCTCAAGAAGCGTTTTACATCTGCTCCTATCCTTGTTACTCCTGACGTCACTAAACAATTCATTGTCGAGGTTGACGCTTCAGAGGTGGGCGTGGGAGCCATTCTGTCCCAGCGCTCCCATTCTGACGATAAGGTCCATCCTTGCGCGTATTTTTCTCATCGCCTGTCGCCGTCGGAACGCAACTATGATGTGGGTAACCGCGAACTGCTCGCCATCCGCTTAGCCCTAGGCGAATGGCGACAGTGGTTGGAAGGGGAGACCGTTCCTTTTGTCGTTTGGACTGACCATAAGAACCTTGAGTACATCCGTTCTGCCAAACGACTCAATGCGCGTCAAGCTCGTTGGGCGTTGTTTTTCGCTCGTTTCGAGTTCGTGATTTCTTATCGCCCGGGTACTAAGAACAGCAAGCCTGATGCTTTATCCCGTCTCTTCAGTTCTTCTGTAGCTTCTACTGACCCCGAGGGGATTCTCCCTGAAGGGCGTGTTGTCGGGTTGACTGTCTGGGGAATTGAGAGACAGGTAAAGCAAGCACTCACTCACACTCCGTCGCCGCGCGCTTGTCCTAGTAACCTTCTTTTCGTTCCTGTCTCTACTTGTCTGGCTGTTCTTCAGTGGGCTCACTCTGCCAAGTTAGCTGGCCACCCCGGCGTTCGGGGTACGCTTGCTTCTATTCGCCAGCGGTTTTGGTGGCCTACTCAGGAGCGTGACACGCGCCGTTTCGTGGCTGCTTGTTCGGACTGCGCGCAGACTAAGTCAGGTAACTCTCCTCCTGCCGGTCGTCTCAGACCGCTTCCCATTCCTTCTCGACCATGGTCTCACATCGCCTTAGACTTTATTACTGGTCTGCCTTCGTCAGCGGGGAAGACTGTGATTCTAACGGTTGTCGATAGGTTCTCTAAGGCGGCTCATTTTATTCCCCTCGCTAAGCTTCCTTCCGCTAAGGAGACGGCACAAATCATCATTGAGAATGTGTTCAGAATTCATGGCCTCCCGTTAGACGCCGTTTCGGACAGAGGTCCGCAATTCATGTCTCAGTTTTGGAGGGAGTTCTGTCGTTTGATTGGTGCTTCCGTCAGTCTCTCTTCCGGTTTTCATCCCCAGTCTAACGGTCAAGCAGAACGGGCCAATCAGACTATTGGTCGCATATTACGCAGTCTTTCTTTTCGAAACCCTGCGTCTTGGGCAGAACAGCTCCCCTGGGCAGAATACGCTCACAACTCGCTTCCTTCGTCTGCTACCGGGCTATCTCCTTTTCAGAGTAGTCTTGGGTACCAGCCTCCTCTGTTCTCGTCCCAGCTCGCCGAGTCCAGCGTTCCCTCCGCTCAGGCTTTTGTCCAACGTTGTGAGCGCACCTGGAGGAGGGTCAGGTCTCGGGACGTGCTGGACCGTTCATTGATCGATGATTTCCTCCGTTGCCGCCAGGGTTCCTCCTCGAGTGCGCCAGGCGGCGCTCGGTGAGTGGGGGGGTACTGTCATGTTTTGTCTTAGATTGTCATGTCTTGTCTCTGTGCTTTCTCTTCTATTCGTTTCCCCCTGCTGGTCTTATTAGGTTCTTTCCCTCTCTCTATCTCTCTCCCTCTCTCTCTCTCTCTCTATCGTTCCGTTCCTGCTCCCAGCTGTTCCTCATTCTCCTAACTACCTCATTTACTCTTTCACACCTGTCCCCTATTTTGCCCTCTGATTAGAGTCCCTATTTCTCCCTCTGTTTCCGCTTCTGTCCTTGTCGGATCCTTGTTTGCTGTACTGTGTCCTTGTTCCGTCCTGTCGTGTTTTTGCCTTCTTCAGATGCTGCGTGTGAGCAGGTGTCTCTATCAGCTACGGCCTGCGCCAACCCAAAGCGACCTGCAGTCTGTGGTCGCATCTCCTGTTGTTCCCCTCTACTGACTAGAGGATTTCAGTTATTCCTGTTTGGACATTACCTGTGAAAGTATTCAGGATTAATCGTTTTTTGTTAAGACTGGAATAAACTCTGTTTCTGTTAAGTCGCTTTTGGGTCCTCATTCACCTGCATAACATTCTTGGGTTCAAGCAAAATTAAAGCAGTTCTACATTTTTTAAACATTACAATACATTCACAACAGATTTCACAATATATTAAGTGTGTGCCCTCAGGCCCCTACTCTACTACCACATATATACAACACTAAATCCATGTGTTCGTGTGTGTATAGTGCGTATGTTATCATGTGTTTGCATGCATGTGTCTGTGCCTATGTTTGTGTTGCTTCACAGTCCCCCCTGTTTTCCTAAGTTGTATTTGTGGCACCTGACCACACGACTGAACAATAGTACAGGTGCAAGAAAATTAGGGCCTGTAGGATCTGCCTTGTTGATAGTGCTGTTACAGCACTTTATTATGGACAAATTTCTCCAAACCCAGCCAATGTTGTATCAATATGTTTTGACTATGACAGTTTACAATCCAGTGTTACTCCAAGCAGTTTAGTCTCCTCAACTTGCTCAATTATCACATTTTTCGTTACAAGATTTAGTTGAGGTTTTGGGTTTAGAGAATGATTTGTCCCAAATACAATGCGTAAAGTTTTTGAAATATTTAGGACTAACTTATTCCTTGCCACCCATTCTGAAACTAACTGCAGCTCTTTATTACAGTGGCATGTGAAAGTAATCATCCCCTTGACATTTTTCCTATTTTGTTGCCTTACAACCTGGAATTAAAATGTATTTGGATCATTTGATTTACACAACATGCCTACCACATTGAAAATGCAAAATGTGTTTTCTTGTGAAACTAACAAGAAATAAGTGAAAACTTAATCGTGCATACACTGTAACTATTCACCCCCCAAAAGTCAATACTTTGTAGAGCCACCTTTTGCAGCAATTACAGCTGCAAGTCTCTTGGGGTATGTCTCTAAAAGCTTGGCACATCTAGCCACTGGAATTCTTGCAAATTCTTTAAAGCAAAACTGCTCCAGCTGCTTCAAGATGGATGGGTTCCGCTGATGTACAGCAGTATTCAATTCATGCCATAGATTCTCAGTCAGATTGAGATCTGGGCTTTAACTAGGCCATTCCAATACATTTAAATGTTTCCCCTTAACCCACTCGAGTGTTGCTTTAGCAGTATGCTTAAGGTCATTGTCCTGCTGGAAGTGGTCTCAAATCTCTGGAAGACTGAAACAGGTTTACCTCAAGAATTACCCTGTTTTTAGCACCATCCATCATTCCTTCAATTTTGACCAGTTTCCCAGTCCCTGCCGATGAAAAACATTCCCAAAGAATGATGCTGCCACCTCCATGCTTCACTGTGGGGATCGTGTGTTCTCGGAGTGATAAGAGGTGTTGGGTTGTGCCGTTTTCCTTGATGACCAAAAAGCTCAATTTTGGTCTCTTCTGACCAGAGTACCTTCTTCAATATGTTTTGGGAGTCTCTCAAATGCTTTTTCGCGAACACCAAACATGTTTGCTTATTTCTTTCTTTAAGCAATGGCTTTTTCCGGCCACTGTTCTGTAAAGCCCAGCTCTGTGGACTGTACGGCTTAAAATGATCCTATGGATAGATACTCCAATCTTCGCTGTGGAGCTTTACACCTCCTTCAGGGTTATCTTTGGTCTCTTTGTTGCCTCTCTGAGTAATGCCCTCCTTGCGTGGTCTGTGAGTTTTGGTGAGCAGCCCTCTCTTGGCAGATTTGTTGTGATGCCATATTCTTTAACTTGTTTAATAACAGAGTTAATGGTGCTCCATGTGATGTTCAAAGTTATTTTTTTATAACCCAACCCTGATCTGTACTTCTCCACAACTTTGTCCCTGACCTGTTTGGAGAGCTCCTTGATCTTCAAATTGTCGCTTGCTTGGTGGTGCCCCTTGCTTAGTGGTGCCCCTTGCTCAGACTCTGGGGTCTTTCAGAACAGGTTTATATTTACTGATATCATGTGACACCTAGAAGGTGGACTTTATTTAACTAATTATGTCACTTCTGAAGATAATTATTTGCACCAGATCTTATTTAGGGGCTTCATTGCAAAGGGGGTGAATACATAAGCACACACCAGGTTTTCATTCGTTTTTTTATTTTTTGAAAAAAGTTTTTTCTTTTCACTTCACCAATTTGGACTATTTTGTGTATGTCAATTACATACAATTCAAATAAAATTCCATTTAAATTGCAGATTGTAATGCAACAAAATAGAAAAAACACCAATGGCGATGAATACTCTTGCAAGGCACTGTAAGTATTGCAATCATTTCAGTCACTGTGGCAGCTGACGTGTATAGTGTTGAGTCATCCGTATACATAGACACACTGGCTTTACCCAACAAGTGGCACGTTGTTAGTGAAGATTAGTTAGTTGTTGTTAGTGAAGATTGAAAAAAGTAAGTGGCCTAGACAGCTTCCTTGGGGAATTCCTGATTCTACCTGTATTTTGTTGGAAAGGCTTCTATTAACTTCTTAAGGTATAGGGGGCAGCATTTTCAATTTGGATGAATAGCGTGCCCAATTTTAACTGCTACTCATGCCAAGAATATAAGATATGCATATTATTAGTAGATTTGGATAGAAAACACTGAAGTTTCTATAACTGTTTGAATCATGTCTGTGAGTATAACAGAACTTATGTAGCAGGCAAAACCCAGAGGACTAACCGACACTGAACTGTCTGTTCAGTGTCTATTGGCAAACAATATTTCTTAGGAACTTGTTTTCAATTCCTACCGCTTCCACCAGTCTTTGGAATTTGGTTGAGGTTATTCATTTGTGCAATGAAGAAGTAGGGCCAACTAGGAACTGTGTAACACTGTTGAAATCCAGCCCAGTCACGGACCAGGATGTCTTGCTCCCAGGCAGACTAAATAACTTTTTTGCCCGCTTTGAGGACAATACAGTGCCACTGACACGGCCTGCAACGGAAACATGCGGTCTCTCCTTCACTGCAGAGGAGGTGAGTAAGACATTTAAACGTGTTAACCCTCGCAAGGCTGCAGGCCCAGACGGCATCCCCAGCCGCGCCCTCAGAGCATGCGCAGACCAGCTGGCCGGTGTGTTTACGGACATATTCAATCAATCCACCCCCAGGTGGTGAGGGTAGGCAACAACATCTCCTCCCCGCTGATCCTCAACACGGGGGCCCCACAAGGGTGCGTTCTGAGCCCTCTCCTGTACTCTCTGTTCACCCACGACTGCGTGGCCACGCACGCCTCCAACTCAATCATCAAGTTTGCGGACGACACAACAGTGGTAGGCTTGATTACCAACAACGACGAGACGGCCTACAGGGAGGAGGTGAGGGCCCTCGGAATGTGGTGTCAGGAAAATAACCTCACACTCAACGTCAACAAAACTAAGGAGATGATTGTGGACTTCAGGAAACAGCAGAGGGAACACCCCCCTATCCACATCGATGGAACAGTAGTGGAGAGGGTAGCTAGTTTTAAGTTCCTCGGCATACACATCACAGACAAACTGAATCGGTCCACTCACACTGACAGCGCCGTGAAGAAGGCGCAGCAGCGCCTATTCAACCTCAGGAGGCTGAAGAAATTCGGCTTGTCACCAAAAGCACTCACAAACTTCTACAGATGCACAATCGAGAGCATCCTGGCGGGCTGTATCACCGCCTGGTACGGCAACTGCTCCGCCCTCAACCGTAAGGCTCTCCAGAGGGTAGTGAGGACTGCACAACGCATCACCGGGGGCAAACTACCTGCCCTCCAGGACACCTACACCACCCGTTGTTACAGAAAGGCCATACAGATCATCAAGGACATCAACCAACCGAACCACTGTCTGTTCACCCCGCTATCATCCAGAAGGCGAGGTCAGTACAGGTGCATCAAAGCTGGGACCGAGAGACTGAAAAACAGCTTCTATCTCAAGGCCATCAGACTGTTAAACAGCCACCACTAACATTGAGTGGCTGCTGCCAACACACTGTCATTGACGCTGACCCAACTCCAGCCATTTTAATAATGGGAATTGATGGGAAATGATGTAAATATATCACTAGCCACTTTAAACAATGCTACCTTATATAATGTTACTTACCCTACATTATTCATCTCATATGCATATGTATATACTGTACTCTACATCATCGACTGCATCCTTATGTAACACATGTATCACTAGCCACTTTAACTATGCCACTTTGTTTACTTGTCTACACACTCATCTCATATGTATATACTGTACTCGATACCATCTACTGTATGCTGCTCTGTACCATCACTCATTCATATATCCTTATGTACATGTTCCTTATCCCCTTACACTGTGTATAAGACAGTAGTTTTGGAATTGTTAGTTAGATTACTTGTTGGTTATCACTGCATTGTCGGAACTAGAGGCACAAGCATTTCGCTACACTCGCATTTAACATCTGTTAACCATGTGTATGTGACAAATAAAATTTGATTTGATTTGATTTGATTTGATTTGATTTGAGAGTTGCACAAGACTTGAAAAGTAGCGTTAGTTTCCTCTCATCCTCTATTGAAAACAGATAGACCCGTCTTCAATTTGATCGATAATTAACGTTTAAAAATACCTAAAGTTGTATTACAAAAGTAGTTTGAAATATTTTGGCAAAGTTTATGGGCAAGTTTTGAAATATTTTCTAGTGATTTTGTGCATTTTGGAAGCTGTTTTTTTCTGATCAAAAGCGACAAATAAACTGACATTTTGGATATATATGGACAGAATTAATCAAACAAAAGGATCAATTGTGATGTTTATGGGACATATTGGAGTGCCCACAAAAGAAGCTTGTCAAAGGTCAGGCATGTTTTATATTTTATTTATGCGTTTTGTGTAGCGCCTGCAGGGTTTAAATATGCTACCCTCTCTGTTTACTGTTGCGCTATCATCAGATAATAGCTTGTTATGCTTTCGCCGAAAAACCTTTTAAAAAATATGACATGTTGCCTGGATTCACAACGAGTATAGCTTTAGTTGAGTATCTTACATGATTGATTTAATGAAAGTTAGATTTTTATATCAATTTATTTGAATTTGCCGCGCTGCTTTTTCCCTGGTTTTTGCCCTCTACCATAAGAAGTTAAAGAACTCCTTGTTAGACAAGTAAACTCTTTATCAACAATATAGAATGGGGTGTAAGCCATTCCACATATGTTTTTCCAGAAACAGACTATAATCGATAATGTCAAAAGACACACTGTAGTCTTACAAAACATCCCCCACTATATTTTAATCATACATTTTTCTCAGACAATCATCGATCATTTGTGTAGGTGCTGTGCTTGTTGAATGTCCTTCCCTGTAGGCGTGTTGAAAGTCTGTTGTCAATTTGTTCATTGTAAAATAGCATTGTATCTGGTCAAACACACATTTTTTACAAAAGTTTACAAAGGGTTGGTAACAGGCTGATAGCAGGCAAATTTTTGCTTCCTTCCAGGCTTGAGGGCACACACTTTCTTGTACGCTTAAATTGAGATATGGCAAATAGGAGTGGCAATATCATCTGATATTATCGTCAGTCATTTTCCATCCAAGTTGTCAGACCCCGGTGGCTTATCATTATTGATAGATAACAATCATTTTTAAACCTAAATCTTTGTTCATATGTCTATTGCTACTGTTGTTTTCTTCTCTCTTGTGTGTGCAGCCAATCCTGCAGTCAGACTAGTGAATGGGATAAGCTCCTGCTCTGGGAGAGTGGAGGTCTTCACCAAATCAGAGTGGAAGAGAGTGTGTGACATCAACTGGGACATGAAAGATGCCATGGCGGTGTGTAGACAGCTAGGCTGTGGCAACGCTATTGCGGTACCATACAGACTTGGACAGGAACATGGAGGAAAGAGTATCATCACCGTGAAATGTTCTGGAAACGAGTATACCCTTGACGAGTGTCTACTCAATGGGTACACCACTGTTATGATGCTTCTGTTGTCTGTTCAGGTACGACATTGTAGATATTGTATAAAACTTTTGTTTTTGTTTAATTCAAAATGATTTACCATCAACAAATTGATGTAATTGCTCCTCCATATATCTTTCTTCAGCCTTTGTGAGGCTTGTGGATGGTGCTCCTCTCTGCTTTGGGAGAGTGGAGGTGAAGTCCAGTCAGTCCTGGGCCTCAGTGTGTGAAGCTGACTGACTGGCAGGATGCAGAGGTAGTCTGTCAAGAGCTTGACTGTGGGGCTACTTCAGCTCTACGGGGGGATAAATTGAGAAGGCGAGCGTCTAATCTGGGCTAAAGAGTTCCAGTGTAAAGGTAATGAGTCCCTCCTCCTTTTCCTGACACATTATTCAGAAAAGACCCCCATTCGCATACCCAGAAATGATGTTGGACACACTTGCATAGGTAGAAGATTCCCATAAAATTTGATTTGATTTGAAGATCCTTTGAAACAAATGTTGCAATGTCAGTGTCAATGTATTTTCTATTCCGGACAATATGTGTATCACTCTCTCTCTCTCTCTCTCTCTCTCTCTCTCTCTCTCTCTCTCTCTCTCTCTCTCTCTCTCTCTCTCTCTCTCTCTCTCTCTCTCTCTCTCTCTCTCTCATTCTTTCTCTCTCAAGACAGAACACGGCTGTTACAGGTAGGAGGCCGATGTGCAGGGGCGGTGCAGCTGTATCTGTTTGGTGACTGGGTGACATTGATGGACACTGAATGGGACATTACACAGGCAGCAGTGGTCTGTAGACAGCTTGGCTGTGGCTCGGCTATTTTAGCACCAGGTGGCTTTCTATTTGAAAATGGTACTGGACAAGTAGTCCGTGGTTCCATTCCATGTAACGGATCGGAATGGTCACTATTTGAATGCCAACCAATATTTACATCTCCAACCATCTCCTACTGCAATAATGCTGGGGTGATATTTTCAGGTAGGACCTGTGGGTAAAAATTATGCACAGTGTGTTGTGCTATTATTGAGTAGCTGTTTGTGAGAGGGACTTTATTGAGTAGTTGTTTGTGAGAGGGACTTATCTCCTCTTTTTACAGATCTCCAACAAAAACCTGATATCTCCCTGGCTGATTCAATGAGAAGGGTCCCAAGGGACAAGGGCCAGAGGTGTTCAGGGGCCACAGCTTCACCATCACCTGTTCCATTCAGCCACATTACCCAGGAGGCTCCTTCCTCTTTACATTCATTGGCTCCAACAGAACCCAGACCCAGCCAGCTGTCAATCACTCTTTTGCCTCTCTCTTCCCTGCTCGTGATTACTCCCATCAAGGGAACTACAGCTGTGTTTGTGATTTACATTTGCTCTTATCATTTCTCCTTTGAGATTGAGCTCCTATCCCTCACTGTCACAGGTAACTGAGAATGAATCACACTTACAAGTTGGCGTTCACACCTTTCCACTGATTGATCTGTTAACTATCTGTCAATTACCTCATACAGCTTCCAGCAACAGAGTCACGATGGTGCTGCTGGAAATTATGACCATCACCACAGCCATCAATATATACTCACTTATTTGCCTATATTTCACCAAGTAAGTGGACTCAAAACACATTCTCTTTTCATCTCTGGGATAGGCGTCCCGCTAGTGGGACAACTGTCGACAACCTTTGGTGAAATTGGAGGACATGCAATTCAAATAAATAATCATACAAATTATGGATATGAAACATTTTGGTACATACATCGGTAAAATCTTAAATTCTTGTTAATCTAACTGATTTGTCCGATTTACATTAGGCTTTACTACAGTGAAAGCATGCCATCGGATTGTTTGAGGATAGCGCCCCACTTCAAAATATTGTTCAACCAGCACAGGCTTCATAAAATCACAAATAGCGTTTAAATATCCACTTACTTTTTGAAAATCTTCCTCTGATTTGCATTCCAAAGGGTCCCAGCTATAACATGCATGGACGTTTTGTTTGATAAAATCCTTCTTTATATCCCAAAAAGTCTGTTAGTTGGCGCTATCGATTTGAGTAATCCACTCGTTCAACATGCAGAATACGGAATCCAAAAAGCTACCGCTAAACTTTGTTAAAAAAAAGTCTAACTACGTTTCTAACCAATCCTCAGGTACCCTAAAATGTAATTAAACTATAATATTTAATGCAGAAGTGCCTCCTTTTCATCTCGCACACACAGACTGATTTCCAACTGTGGGTTCCTGTATCAAAACTCAGAATTCTTCCTCGTTTGGGTAGAAACAGGCCTGAAACCTTGAACAAAGACGGTTGACATGGTAGCTAGTGGTAGCCATAGAAATTGCTATCTGGGAGCTAGATTTCACATTGTCCTATACGTTATAATGGAAGAGCATGGGATCTCAATTTGTTTTTATTTACGGTTGGTTTTTCTTTGGCTTTTCTCCTACCTAATCTATTGTATTATAGCCTCATACATTATTTTAACATTTTCTACAAACTTCAAAGTGTTTTCTATCAAATAATACCGATTACATCCATATCCTGGCCTCTAGGTCTGAGTAACAGGCAGTTTACTTTGGGCACATCAGACAGGAAGTGGAGAAAATAGGAGCCTTATGAAGTAGTTAAGTACAGAGGTGAACCTGACACCTCACCAGCTGTTTCCTTAGCACTACACAACTGATTCAAATGATCAAGTCATCATCTAGCTTCAAGTGGTATTTATGTATTCATTTGTGATCTGGTAGTGTAAAAGTCTAATAGTGACATTATCTTCTACTGTTTATCCTCATTTGTCTGTTTTTCAGCATAAAGTAGTCTGTAGCCACTTAGTGTGGACACCAGGTGAGACTACACACACACATTCACTTTAACTACCTTATTTTCTCAATAATAGTCTCTCTCCTTCACTTCATCCCTCTCCTCCCTAAATCCTCTAGGTTATATCAGCTTAGTGTAGTGTCAACAACGCACCCACTGCCAGCTAGCCTACTTCAGCAGTACTTCAGCAGTACTGTATCATTTTAATAATTTTAGTCAATAAGATTCTTGCTACGTAGCTTAACTTTCTGAACATTCGAGACGTGTAGTCCACTTGTCATTCCAATCTCCTTTGCATTAGCGTAGCCTCTTCTGTAGCCTGGTAACTATGTGTCTGTTTATCCCTGTTCTCTCCTCTCTGCACAGACCATACAAACGCTCCACACCGCATGGCCGCGGCCACCCTAATCTGGTGGTCCCAGCGCGCACGACCCACGTGGAGTTCCAGGTCTCCGGTAGCCTCTGGAATTGCCGATCTGCGGTCAACAAGGCACAGTTCATCTCAGCCTATGCCTCCCTCCAGTCCCTCGACTTCTTGGCACTAACGGAAACATGGATCACCACAGACAACACTGCTACTCCTACTGCTCTCTCTTCGTCCGCCCACGTGTTCTCGCACACCCCGAGAGCTTCTGGTCAGCGGGGTGGTGGCACCGGATCCTCATCTCTCCCAAGTGGTCATTCTCTCTTTCTCCCCTTACCCATCTGTCTATCGCCTCCTTTGAATTCCATGCTGTCACAGTTACCAGCCCTTTCAAGGCTGGTAAGGTCAATCACCACCTTCCGGAGACACCTGAAACCCCACCTCTTTAAGGAATACCTAGGATAGGTTAAGTAATCCCTCTCCTCTCACCCCACCCCCCCTAAGTTTTAGATGCACTATTGTTAAGTGACTGTCCCACTGGATGTCATAAGGTGAATGCACCAATTTGTAAGTCGCTCTGGATAAGAGCGTCTGCTAAATGACTTAAATGTAAATGTAAATGTAATTTATCGCCCTCCAGGTTCCCTCGGAGAGTTCATCAATGAGCTTGATGCCTTGATAAGCTCCTTTCCTGAGGACGGCTCACCTCTCACAGTTCTGGGCGACTTTAACCTCCCCACGTCTACCTTTGACTCATTCCTCTCTGCCTCCTTCTTTCCACTCCTCTCCTCTTTTGACCTCACCCTCTCACCTTCCCCCCCCCTACTCACAAGGCAGGCAATACGCTCGACCTCATCTTTACTAGATGCTGTTCTTCCACTAACCTCATTGCAACTCCCCTCCAAGTCTCCGACCACTACCTTGTATCCTTTTCCCTCTCGCTCTCATCCAACACCTCCCACACTGCCCCTACTCGGATGGTATCGCGCCGTCCCAACCTTCGCTCTCTCTCCCCCGCTACTCTCTCCTCTTCCATCCTATCATCTCTTCCCTCTGCTCAAACCTTCTCCAACCTATCTCCTGATTCTGCCTCCTCAACCCTCCTCTCCTCCCTCTCTGCATCCTTTGACTCTCTATGTCCCCTATCCTCCAGGCCGGCTCGGTCCTCCCCTCCCGCTCCGTGGCTCGATGACTCATTGCGAGCTCACAGAACAGGGCTCCGGGCAGCCGAGCGGAAATGGAGGAAAACTCGCCTCCCTGCGGACCTGGCATCCTTTCACTCCCTCCTCTCTACATTTTCCTCCTCTGTCTCTGCTGCTAAAGCCACTTTCTACCACGCTAAATTCCAAGCATCTGCCTCTAACCCTAGGAAGCTCTTTGCCACCTTCTCCTCCCTCCTGAATCCTCCTCCCCCTCCCCCTCCTCCCTCTCTGCAGACGACTTCGTCAACCATTTTGAAAAGAAGGTCGACGACATCCGATCATCGTTTGCTAAGTCAAACGACACCGCTGGTTCTGCTCACACTGCCCTACCCTGTGCTCTGACCTCTTTCTCCCCTCTCTCTCCAGATGAAATCTCGCGTCTTGTGACGGCCGGCCGCCCAACAACCTGCCCGCTTGACCCTATCCCCTCCCCTCTTCTCCAGACCATTTCCGGAGACCCTCTCCCTTACCTCACCTCGCTCATCAACTCATCACTGACCACTGGCTACGTCCCTTCCGTCTTCAAGAGAGCGAGAGTTGCACCCCTTCTGAAAAAACCTACACTCGATCCCTCCGATGTCAACAATTACAGACCAGTATCCCTTCTTTCTTTTCTCTCCAAAACTCTTGAACGTGCCGTCCTTGGCCAGCTCTCCTGCTATCTGGTCCTCTGTAGCTCAGTTGGTAGAGCATGGCACTTGTAACGCCAGGGTAGTGGGTTCGATTCCCGGGACCACCCATATGTAGAATGTATGCACACATGACTGTAAGTCGCTTTGGATAAAAGCGTCTGCTAAATGGCATATATTATTATTATATTATTATTATTATATTATTATCTCTCTCTGAATGACCTTCTTGATCCAAATCAGTCAGGTTTCATGACTAGTCATTCAACTGAGACTGCTCTCCTCTGTATCACGGAGGCGCTCCGCACTGCTAAAGCTAACTCTCTCTCCTCTGCTCTCATCCTTCTAGATCTATCGGCTGCCTTCGATACTGTGAACCATCAGATCCTCCTCTCCACCCTCTCCGAGTTGGGCATCTCCGGCGCGGCCCACGCTTGGATTGCGTCCTACGTGACAGGTCGCTCCTACCAGGTGGCGTGGCGAGAATCTGTCTCCTCACCACGCGCTCTCACCACTGGTGTCCCCCAGGGCTCTGTTCTAGGCCCTCTCCTATTCTCGCTATACACCAAGTCACTTGGCTCTGTCATAACCTCACATGGTCTCTCCTATCATTGCTATGCAGACGACACACAACTAATCTTCTCCTTTCCCCCTTCTGATGACCAGGTGGCGAATCGCATCTCTGCATGTCTGGCAGACATATCAGTGTGGATGACGGATCACCACCTCAAGCTGAACCTCGGCAAGACGGAGCTGCTCTTCCTCCCGGGGAAGGACTGCCCGTTCCATGATCTCGCCATCACGGTTGACAACTCCATTGTGTCCTCCTCCCAGAGCGCTAAGAACCTTGGTGTGATCCTGGACAACACCCTGTCGTTCTCAACCAACATCAAGGCGGTGGCCCGTTCCTGCAGGTTCATGCTCTACAACATCCGCAGAGTACGACCCTGCCTCACACAGGAAGCGGCGCAGGTCCTAATCCAGGCACTTGTCATCTCCCGTCTGGATTACTGCAACTCGCTGTTGGCTGGGCTCCCTGCCTGTGCCATTAAACCCATTCAACTCATCCAGAACGCCGCAGCCCGTCTGGTGTTCAACCTTCCCAAGTTCTCTCACGTCACCCCGCTCCTCCGTTCTCTCCACTGGCTTCCAGTTGAAGCTCGCATCCGCTACAAGACCATGGTGCTTGCCTACGGAGCTGTGAGGGGAACGGCACCTCAGTACCTCCAGGCTCTGATCAGGCCCTACACCCAAACAAGGGCACTGCGTTCATCCACCTCTGGCCTGCTCGCCTCCCTACCACTGAGGAAGTACAGCTCCCGCTCAGCCCAGTCAAAACTGTTCGCTGCTCTGGCCCCCCAATGGTGGAACAAACTCCCTCACGACGCCAGGACAGCGGAGTCAATCACCACCTTCCGGAGACACCTGAAACCCCACCTCTTTAAGGAATACCTAGGATAGGATAAGTATCCCCCCCCTTTAAGATTTAGATGCACTATTGTAAAGTGACTGTTCCACTGGATGTCATAAGGTGAATGCACCAATTTGTAAGTCGCTCTGGATAAGAGCGTCTGCTAAATGACTTAAATGTAATGTAAATGTAATCAGCTGTGCTGGTGAACCCCTCCCACATTTGATCTGGCTGACACAGAGGACTTGGTCAGGTCAACAGGATGTACAGTATTATTAAAGATATGCTTTACATTGAAATACAGATAGAGATATACAGTAGTAGTCCCAGAGTTAATGACCCATTGTCAGTTTTACATTTCACCTCCTGATGATTATGATTACTGACTGTGTTAGAATAATGCTTTCTCTCTAGCCATCTGTAGGTATGTTTTGATGTGAGAGAGGAAGCCAGTCCCGTCATCGCCACCTCACCCGCTCTTAAGATAACCTTCGGGTCGACTAGGAGCCCATGGCTGATTAGGAGACACCGCTAGAGACACTATGTAATTTTGATGAACTGAGAGATTATTAGGGTAGCACTGTAATTCATTAATCATATGTTGTCTTCCCTGCTCCTCTGTTTTATCTTTCCTTTTCTGTCTTCTAGACCTCTCTCCCCACCTCCTCTTTCTTCCTCTTTTTTTATAATGCACACCATATGTGCATTGAAGTGCAGATTGCACTTGTATTTATAATGCATGTATTATGTATTTATAACACCTGGATAATGAACTTTCAATAAAGTGTTTCTAACTCTCCACTGTTTGACATGAAGTATCTCATGAAATACTACACCTATCCTGTGTCCTCAGATTAATGCAGATGAAGGGAGTTAGATATGCATATGACGTGTCATGTACAGTTTCTTTTCTGTATATGAATTACAGGTCAGCCTTTACTTAAATCCCGTTTATAGTCTATTGCATAGTTACATTGTGTAATCATTATGTCCCAGGAGCCGACATTGAAAATAAGAAGTTGTTCTTAACTGACTTGCCTAGTTAAATAAAGGTTAAAAAATTTAAAAAGGAGCACGAGTGGTAAACACTGTTGAAGTGTATAAATGTAATGCAGACAAAGCATCATTCAAATAATGGAGTTTGATACACCTGGTATTGAGTATGACTGAAAAAGAATGTCACAGAGATTCATACCTGAACTGCACCTTTATTTGCCAAGGAGGAGTACATGATCAGTGAATATATTCAATGTACAGGCTACAATGTGGGGGATCTCATGCATGGTAATAACTATAGTACATGTATATAGGACTTGAATCTTTGGCACAATAAAGTTATTATATTCTACTCAATCCATATGCTTCATTAATGTCATTCAAACTTGAAGTCGACACTACAACTATGATAACTGAGGTTCATAGGTTCTGAACTAATATTCATATGAAACGTTTTAGGTTCCATGCACAGATCGGCTACATACTGTAGCTAGCTACACATCCATAAGCATAAAGTTATTTTCATCCTCCACTACACAATAAGCAAATAAACAGTTAGCTAGCTATGCTACTTCTGCTGCATTGCATGGCAAATATAAGCAAGGCAAGCTTACACAACTGTACATTAAATTTTCAGTAAATGGTTTAGCTAGCTAGATTCTTTACATCCACTGTTTCACAAGATGACCGCCTGGTTTGCTGGTTTTCTCAGGAGTCCCTAAAACATTGAACAACACAAATTACAATTCATACTCATGTCAAAACAATAGCTATGTCATGTTTGTCATTTATTATCTTGTCTTGTCCCTGTGCTTCCCATTCTATTCGTTTCCCTCTGCTGGTCTTATTAGGTTCTTTCCCTCTTTCTATCCCTCTCTCTCCCCCTCCCTCTCTCACTCTCTCGCTCTCTCTTCTCTCTATCGTTCCGTTCCTGCTCCCAGCTGTTCCTATTCCCCTAATCATCATTTAGTCTTCCCACACCTGTTCCCGATCCTTTTCCCTGATTAGAGTCCCTATTTCACTCCTTGTTTCCCGTACCTGCCCTGTCGGATCCTCATTTATAATTCACCGTGCTGTGTCAATGTTTTGCCCTGTCGTGTCGTGTTTCCCTCAGATGCTGCGTGGTGAGCAGGTGTCTGAGTCTGCTAGGTTCAAGTGCCTTCCCGAGGCAACCTGCAGTTCTCGATCAAGTCTCCAGTCTGTTCTTGTCTTTACATGTAGTATTATGCTTTTTGTTTTGTAAAGTTTATTCTGGATTAAATACTCTGTTTTCGCCAAGTCGCTTTTGGGTCCTCATTCACCTGCATGACAGAAGGATCCGACCGAGGAATGGACCCAGCGACTACAGACGCTCGTAACACTGCCGTCGAGATCCAAGGAGCCATGCTCGGCAGACACGAGCAGGAATTGTCTGCTGCTCGCCATGCCGTGGAGAACCTGGCCGCTCAGGTTTCCGACCTCTCTGGACAGTTCCAGAGTCTTCGTCTCGTGCCACCTGTTACTTCCTGGCCTGCCGAGCCTCCAGAACCTAGGGTTAATAACCCACCTTGCTACTCCGGGCAGCCCACTGAGTGCCGCTCCTTTCTCACCCAGTGTGAGATTGTGTTCTCTCTCCAACCCAACACATACTCTAGAGAGAGAGCTCGGGTTGCTTACGTCATTTCACTCCTTACTGGCCGGGCCCGAGAGTGGGGCACAGCTATCTGGGAGGCAAGGGCTGATTGTTCTAACAATTACCAGAACTTTAAAGAGGAGATGATTCGGGTTTTTGACCGTTCAGTTTTTGGTGGGGAGGCTTCTAGGGTCCTGGCTTCCCTATGCCAAGGTGATCGATCCATAACGGATTACTCTATAGAGTTTCGTACTCTTGCTGCCTCTAGTGACTGGAACGAGCCGGCGCTGCTCGCTCGTTTTCTGGAGGGACTCCACACAGTGGTCAAGGATGAGATTCTCTCTCGGGAGGTTCCTTCCTGTGTGGACTCTTTGATTGCTCTCGCCATCCGCATAGAACGACGGGTAGATCTTCGTCACCAGGCTCGTGGAAGAGAGCTCGCATCAACGGTGTTTCCCTGCTCCGCATCGCAACCATCTCCCTCCTCTGGCTCTGAGACTGAGCCCATGCAGCTGGGAGGGATTCGCATCTCGACTAAGGAGAGGGAACGGAGGATCACCAACCGCCTGTGCCTCTATTGCGGATTTGATGGACATTTTGTTAATTCATGTCCAGTAAGAGGCCAGAGCCCATCAGTAAGCGGAGGGCTACTGGTGAGCGCTACTACTCAGGTCTCTTCATCTAGATCTTGTACTACTATGTCGGTCCATCTACGCTGGACCGGTTCGGGTGCTACATGCAGTGCCTTGATTGACTCTGGGGCTGAGGGTTGTTTCATGGACGAAGCATGGGTTCGGAAACATAACATTCCTTTCAGACAGTTAGACAAGCCTACGCCCATGTTTGCCTTAGATGGTAGTCATCTTCCCAGTATCAAATTTGAGACACTACCTTTAACTCTCACAGTATCTGGTAACCACAGTGAGACTATTTCTTTTTTGATTTTTCATTCACCTTTCACACCTGTTGTTTTGGGTCATCCCTGGCTAGTATGTCATAATCCTTCTATTAATTGGTCTTGTAATTCTATCCTATCCTGGAACGTATCTTGTCATGTGAAGTGCTTAATGTCTGCCATCCCTCCCATTTCTTCTGTCCCCACTTCTCAGGAGGAACCTGGCGATTTGACAGGAGTGCCGGAGGAATATCATGATCTGCGCACGGTCTTCAGTCGGTCCCGAGCCAACTCCCTTCCTCCTTACCGGTCGTATGATTGTAGTATTGATCTCCTTCCGGGGACCACTCCTCCTCGGGGTAGACTATACTCTCTGTCGGCTCCCGAACGTAAGGCTCTCGAGGATTATTTATCTGTGTCTCTTGACGCCGGTACCATAGTGCCTTCTTCCTCTCCGGCCGGGGCGGGGTTCTTTTTGTTAAGAAGAAGGACGGTACTCTGCGCCCCTGCGTGGATTATCGAGGGCTGAATGACATAACGGTTAAGAATCGTTATCCGCTTCCCCTTATGTCATCAGCCTTCGAGATTCTGCAGGGAGCCAGGTGCTTTACTAAGTTGGACCTTCGTAACGCTTACCATCTCGTGCGCATCAGAGAGGGGGACGAGTGGAAAACGGCGTTTAACACTCCGTTAGGGCATTTTGAGTACCGGGTTCTGCCGTTTGGTCTCGCCAATGCGCCAGCTGTTTTTCAGGCATTAGTTAATGATGTTCTGAGAGACATGCTGAACATCTTTGTTTTTGTCTATCTTGACGATATCCTGATTTTTTCACCGTCACTCGAGATTCATGTTCAGCACGTTCGACGTGTTCTACAGCGCCTTTTAGAGAATTGTCTCTACGTAAAGGCTGAGAAGTGTTCTTTTCATGTCTCCTCCGTTACTTTTCTCGGTTCCGTTATTTCCGCTGAAGGCATTCAGATGGATTCCGCTAAGGTCCAAGCTGTCAGTGATTGGCCCGTTCCAAGGTCACGTGTCGAGTTGCAGCGCTTTTTAGGTTTCGCTAATTTCTATCGGCGTTTCATTCGTAATTTCGGTCAAGTTGCTGCCCCTCTCACAGCTCTTTACTTCTGTCAAGACGTGTTTTAAGTGGTCCGGTTCCGCCCAGGGAGCTTTTGATCTTCTAAAAGAACGTTTTACGTCCGCTCCTATCCTCGTTACTCCTGACGTCACTAGACAATTCATTGTCGAGGTTGACGCTTCAGAGGTAGGCGTGGGAGCCATTCTATCCCAGCACTTCCAGTCTGACGATAAGGTTCATCCTTGCGCTTATTTTTCTCATCGCCTGTCGCCATCTGAGCGCAACTATGATGTGGGTAACCGTGAACTGCTCGCCATCCGCTTAGCCCTAGGCGAATGGCGACAGTGGTTGGAGGGGGCGACCGTTCCTTTTGTCGTTTGGACAGCCTATAAGAACCTTGAGTACATCCGTTCTGCCAAACGACTTAATGCCCGTCAAGCTCGTTGGGCGTTGTTTTTCGCTCGTTTCGAGTTTGTGATTTCTTACCGTCCGGGTAGCAAGAACACCAAGCCTGATGCCTTATCCCGTCTGTTTAGTTCTTCTGTGGCTTCTACTGATCCCGAGGGGATTCTTCCTTATGGGCGTGTTGTCGGGTTGACAGTCTGGGGAATTGAAAGACAGGTTAAGCAAGCACTCACGCACACTGCGTCGCCACGCGCTTGTCCTAGTAACCTCCTTTTCGTCCCTGTTTCCACTCGTCTGGCTGTTCTTCAGTGGGCTCACTCTGCCAAGTTAGCTGGTCATCCCGGTGTTCGAGGCACTCTTGCGTCTATTCGCCAGCGATTTTGGTGGCCGACTCAGGAGCGTGACACGCGCCGTTTCGTGGCTGCTTGTTCGGACTGCGCGCAGACTAAGTCGGGTAACTCTCCTCCTGCCGGTCGTCTCAGACCGCTCCCCATTCCTTCTCGACCATGGTCTCACATCGCCCTAGACTTCATTACCGGTCTGCCTTTGTCTGCGGGGAAGACTGTGATTCTTACGGTTGTCGATAGGTTCTCTAAGGCGGCACATTTCATTCCCCTCGCTAAACTTCCTTCCGCTAAGGAGACGGCACAAATCATTATCGAGAATGTGTTCAGGATTCATGGCCTCCCGTTAGACGCCGTTTCAGACAGAGGCCCGCAATTCACGTCACAGTTTTGGAGGGAGTTCTGTCGTTTGATTGGTGCGTCCGTCAGTCTCTCTTCCGGGTTTCATCCCCAGTCTAACGGTCAAGCAGAGAGGGCCAATCAGACGATTGGTCGCATACTACGCAGCCTTTCTTTCAGAAACCCTGCGTCTTGGGCAGAACAGCTCCCCTGGGCAGAATACGCTCACAACTCGCTTCCTTCGTCTGCTACCGGGTTATCTCCGTTTCAGAGTAGTCTGGGTTACCAGCCTCCTCTATTCTCTTCCCAGCTTGCCGAGTCCAGCGTTCCCTCCGCTCAAGCGTTTGTCCAACGTTGTGAGCGCACCTGGAGGAGGGTGAGGTCTGCACTTTGCCGCTACAGGGCACAGACTGTGAGAGCCGCCAATAAACGCAGGATTAAGAGTCCTAGGTATTGTTGCGGCCAGAGAGTGTGGCTTTCCACTCGCAACCTTCCTCTTACGACAGCTTCTCGTAAGTTGACTCCGCGGTTCATTGGTCCGTTCCGTGTCTCCCAGGTCGTCAATCCTGTCGCTGTGCGACTGCTTCTTCCGCGACATCTTCGTCGCGTCCATCCTGTCTTCCATGTCTCCTGTGTTAAGCCCTTTCTTCGCACCCCCGTTCGTCTTCCCTCCCCCTCCCGTCCTTGTCGAGAGCGCACCTATTTACAAGGTACATAAGATCATGGACATGCGTTCTCGGGGACGGGGTCACCAATACTTAGTGGATTGGGAGGGTTACGGTCCTGAGGAGAGGAGTTGGGTTCCGTCTCGGGACGTGCTGGACCGTTCACTCATTGATGATTTCCTCCGTTGCCGCCAGGATTCCTCCTCGAGTGCGCCAGGAGGCGCTCGGTGAGTGGGGGGGTACTGTCATGTTTGTCATTTATTATCTTGTCTTGTCCCTGTGCTTCCCATTCTATTCGTTTCCCTCTGCTGGTCTTATTAGGTTCTTTCCCTCTTTCTATCCCTCTCTCTCCCCCTCCCTCTCTCACTCTCTCGCTCTCTCTTCTCTCTATCGTTCCGTTCCTGCTCCCAGCTGTTCCTATTCCCCTAATCATCATTTAGTCTTCCCACACCTGTTCCCGATCCTTTTCCCTGATTAGAGTCCCTATTTCACTCCTTGTTTCCCGTACCTGCCCTGTCGGATCCTCATTTATAATTCACCGTGCTGTGTCAATGTTTTGCCCTGTCGTGTCGTGTTTCCCTCAGATGCTGCGTGGTGAGCAGGTGTCTGAGTCTGCTAGGTTCAAGTGCCTTCCCGAGGCAACCTGCAGTTCTTGATCAAGTCTCCAGTCTGTTCTTGTCTTTACGTGTAGTATTATGCTTTTTGTTTTGTAAAGTTTATTCTGGATTAAATACTCTGTTTTCGCCAAGTCGCTTTTGGGTCCTCATTCACCTGCATGACAAGCTACCTAGCTGGCTAATGTTAGCTAGTCAGCTAACTTGCTAAATAGCAATTTTCATGAATAAACTTTATGGGCCAAAAATATGCACAATTGTTTGTCTCTACATTAACATATTCCTCTCAATTGTACATTTTTAGCTTGACTCGTTATGATGTTATAGTTACTTACATATGCTTCCCCGTAATATTTTGTCAGCCGTCTTTGCTGAAGAAAGTCACCAGTGACGCATGGCTCGCATCATATTCGTCATTTGAACCACTCAAAATGATTGTTCATATAAAAACTTTGGGACCCAAATGCATAATGAGTCCTCTAATAACTCCCCCTTGCGGTGGTCTGGAGCAATGAAGCCGTGACGCTGGATATCTCTAAGTCACGCGGTGTAAGCTTGCAACTTTTAAAGGAGGAACCACTGTACATACTTCAGGTTCCGATGGTCGGGGAGGATGAGAAACGGGTCCGTGACACCCTCCAGCCAGTGCCAACTTCACTGCCATGAGCTCCTGATCACCGGCGTCATAGTTCCTTTCAGCAGGAGACAGCTTTTTTTAGGGTAGTAAAATGTTTTTGTGGATAACCTTGAAGTTGTGACAGGACGGCCCCACACCACTTCTGAGGCATCCACCTCCACCATGAAGGGCAGCGTAGGATCTGGGAGTTTTAGCAATGGGGCAGAGATTAAACGTCCCTTCAGTAGGCAGAGTTGCTAATGAAGTTCCTATTGAAGCATCAGTAGAAGTTGGCAAACGGCAAAAACCGTTGTAGTCCTTTTATGGTGGTTTGGACTGGCCATAACCTGACTGCGTCTACCTTCCTCTCCGCCATAACCACTCCTTGCGGGCTAATCCGATATCCCAAGAAGGAGACGGCAGCATGATGTAACTGGCACAACTCCGCTTTGAAGTACAGATGGTTCTGCAGGAGGAGTTCCAGAATTACCAGAACGTGGGCGATGTGCTCTTCCAAGATGGCCCAATAGATCAGGATGTTGTCAATATACACAACAATCTGACACCCAAGCATGTTCCAGAGACCTCATTCCCAAACGCCTGGAACACTGACAGAGCATTGGCTAGTCCATAAGGAGTCACCATGTACTCGTAGTGCCCAAATATCATGCTGAAAGCGGTCTTCCATTCATCCCACCCCGAATATGGATCCAATTGTAGGCGCTCCACAAGTCCACCTTGGTAAAAAAAAAACGGGCCCCGCAAAGCATTTCAATGGCGGCCGGCACCAAGGGGGCAGTTGTACTTAGAGGTGATGGCATTGAGACCACTGTAGTCAATACATGGATGAAGACCACCCGCCTCCTCTTGGCCATGAAGAAGAAACGTTCCGACGCAGAGAAGGTGGATGGGTGGATGAAACCCTGTTGGAGAGCCTCCTGGATGTACTACTCCATAACATTGGTTTCAGCCACCAATAGGGGGTAGAGGCGGCTGCGCGGCAGTGCAGTCTTAGCAGGTTGATGGCACAGTTCCAGGGGCTATGAGGAGGGAAACAGGTGGCATGGGTCTTGGAGAAAACCTCCCGGAGATCCTAGTAAACCACCGGGATGGCGGCCTGGAAGGCAACCACAGGACTCTCAACCGACGTGAACCATAGGGTAAAAGCAGGAGGAAACCGACAACCGGGTGCTCAGGAAATGATCTCCATCCTTGGCCAGGAGACGGATGACTTAGTGTACGGTTTCCTGGATGATGAGGAAGGGAAGGTTTTCTTGGTGCAGGGGTCCCACGGTGATGGTGAGTGGTGCTGTGATCTGTGTGATTGTCCCAGATCTCAGTGGTCAGGTATCCAGTGCTTGAACCGGAAACAGAGAGTAAAGAGGGTATGATGTTAAGTTCAGGGAGGAGGCAAGGGCCTGGTCAATAAAATTCCCAGTGGCACTGAATAAATTCATGGATAAGTCCACTAGTGCTGTAGAAACAACACGAGGGACAGCCATCTAGTGAAATTGGTACTAAAAAGGGTGTGGTACTCACACCTACCTAGATGATCACAGGGCCATCCCTCTGCTCTAGTAGTTCCCGGGTTAGGACGTAGTGGACACTGTTAAAGCTGGTGCTTGCCCACAATAGCTTGTGCTTGACCACAATATAGGGACAGAGCCCCAGCTGTCTCTGACAGCGTTGCTCAGCCATGGTGAAGTGTGTGGCCCCTTCCTGCAAGGGTTCAGACCGACTCAGATTGGTCAACGAAGTAGGGAGAGAGGCAATTGGAGTGCTGACGCTTCCAAAGATTATCTAGATGGATGGCCATCGCAATAAATGGGTCCAACGAGAGGATGGGGTAGGGTGCTGGCTCACTGGGTCGACTCGTGGTAGAACATCCTCCGCTTGTTGGGGGTGACACCCTTTGAGGAAGATCTAGACTTTGAAGAAAGCAGAGAACCTCATCTATAGTCGTCCCCAGTTTGTGGTCGTGGCTGATACAACAGAGTGCTAGATAAAGGGGAAGTAATCAGGGAGTGATGATGGAGTCTAGGTGTGCCTCATGGTTGGGTGCAGGTGTGCGTAATGACGTTTGTGTAACGGCGTTCGACTGTTGAATGAAGAGAGTCAGACCGAAATGCAGCGTGTAGGTTACTCATGACTTTAATGAAAGTATCGCGGTACATGAAATAACTGAACTAAATACAAAAACAACAGAACGGAACGTGAAACTAATTACAGCCTATCTGGTGACTACAACACAGAGGCAGGAACAAACACCCACAAAATACAAAGCGAACTCAGGCTACCTAAATACGGTTCCCAATCAGAGACAACGATAAGCACCTGACTCCAATTGAGAATCGCCTCAGGCAGCCAAGCCTATACAACACCCCTAATTAGCCGCGATCCCAAATACTACAAACCCCAATACGAAACACAACATATAAACCCATGTCACACCCTGGTCTACCCAAACATATAACAAAAACACAAAATACAATGACCAAGGCGTGACAGTTTGCCAGGTCTGGTGGTTAGTAGACTGGCGACGTTGAGTGCTGGAGCGGTGGTAGACATGACAGATGAGGAAAAAAACAATTTAATACATTTTAGAGGACGACTGAAGTATGGAAAAAGTCAATGGGTCTGAATACTTTCCTTAATGCACTGTATGTAAAGTAACCATAATTCGAGATGTTACTATTCAATTCAAGCAACAGTCACCTGGCCATGCTCATGGGAGTGTGTGGCTATTTGTTTGTGTGCATACAGTGCGTTTGGAAAGTATTCAGACCTCTTGACATTTTGCACATTTTGTTACGTTACAGCCTTATTCTAAAATTGATACATCGCCCCCTCCAACAATAGCCCAAAATGATAAAGCAAAAACAAGATTTCAATTTTTTTTTGTCAATTTTGGTTAAAAAAAAAAATATCACATTGACATAAGTATTCAGACCCATTACTCAGTACTTTGTTGAAGCTCCGTTGACAGCGATTACAGTCTCGAGTCTTCTTGGGTATGACGCTACAAGCTTGGTACACCTGTATTTGGGGAGTTTCTCCCATTCTTCTCTGCAGAGCCTCTCAAGCAATCTCAGTTTGGATGTGAAGCGTTGCTGCACAGCTATTTTCAGGTCTCTCCAGAATTGAATGACCAAGTCTGGGCTCTGGCTGGGCCACTCCTGTGTTTTCTTGGCTGTGTGCTTAGCGTGGTTGTACAGTTAGAAGGTGAACCTTCACCCCAGTCTGAGGTCCTGAGCTCTCTGGAGCAGCAAAATAGTTCAATCTTGGTTTCATGAGACCAGAGAATCTTTAGGTGCCTTTTGTCAAAATCCAAGTGGGCTGTCATGTGCCCTTTACTGAGGAGTGGTTTCCGTTTGGACACTATACTATAAAGGCCTGATTGGTGGATTTCTGTAGAGATGGTCCTTCTGGAATGTACTCCCATCTGCACAGAGGAACTCTAGAGCTCTGTCAGACTGTCCATCGGGTTCTTGGTCACTTGCCTTCCCTTCTCCCCCGATTGCTCGGTTTGGCTAGGCGGGCAGCTCTAGAAAGAGTCTTGGTGGTTCTAAACTTCTTCAATTTAAGGATTATGGAAGCCACTGTGTTCCTGGGGACCTTCAATGCTACAGTTTTTCTTTTTGGTACCCTTCCCCAGGTTTGTGCCTCGACACAATCCTGTCTCGGAGATCTATGGACAATTCCTTCGACATCATGACTTTGTTTTTGCTCTGACATGCACTGTCAACTGTGGGATCTTATATAGACAAGTGTGTGCCTTTCCAAATCATGTCCAATAAATTGAATTTACCAAAGGTGGACTCCAATCAAGTTGTAGAAACAACAAGGAGGATCAATAGATACAGGATGCACCAGAGCTCAATTTTGAGTCTCATACCAAAGGGTCTGAAGACTTATGTAAATAAGGTGTTTTTTTCTTTTAATAGATTTGCAAAAAACTCTAAAACCCTGTTTTCGCTTTGTCATTTTATGGGATATTTTGTGCAGATTGCTGAAGATTTTGATTTATTTAATCAATTTTAGAATAAGGCTGTAATATAACAAAATGTAGAAAAAGTCAAGGGGTCTGATTACTTTCCAAAGGCACTGTATATGTGTGTGCATATGTGTGTGTGTGTGTGTGTGAGTGTGTTTTGTTTTTGTATGTGTGTGCGTGGCCATGTGTGCATATGTCTGTGGTTTGTGTGTGTGAAGCCTGACTCTTGACTCCGCAGGGCTGAGTCAGAGGTTGTCCATCTGGGGTGACAAACGGGACAGTTGGCACAACTCAATCGGATGCCATTTCTACAGTGGGTTTTACCCCCGTCACTGTCTGTGCGGGGCCAACAGACCAGTGTTTCAAATAATAGACAAGTCAGTTCTCTCACAGGGGAGCAGGCTTCTAAGTTTAAAGTGCCGACCCTGATCCCAATGAATCTGTGGGGAAGTGGGAGAACCAAAGCCGCTGTTTTTTTAGTTAAGTCATTAGGAGACATTGACACCCGTGATTATCAGTAAGCTCTGTGCTAGTTCCCTTTAAAGACGTCCTCCAGCTATTTGTGAACTTTTACTATTGAAAAGTGATATCCCAAGTATAGATACACTAAAGTAAACAAACTAAAGGTAAAAAAAATGTATTTGATGAAAACAGTGTTTCTTAATTAGACAACTGCAAACTTCAATGAGTAGGGCATTCAAGGAGTTGGTCTGATGGGAATTTGTGATATTATCTGCCTCCCCCTTGCTTGAGGAACAATAGAGAACAAAATAAGAAAGCTCCCCCACACTATGTCATTACTTACCTGGACCACCTATTGAGATGTACCTTTTGTTAAGCAAATCAGGTGTTGAAAAGGTGAAAAGGAGACTAGAGTGCCATTGGAGTGAACCTTTGTACTCTATGCTTCTTCAGGAAACACTTTACAACTTGTTGAACAATTTCTTACTGTAACACAGTAACTAAGTATTTGATCAAAAATCTTTAATCCATTGTAATGACCAGGTATATTGTCTGATTAATATGATATTTTGTTCCTGACAGAGGAACAGGCCAGTTGATTAGAATATATCATGGCATATTAAGTGGCTGTCTGTCTTTTTGGGGGGTTGAATTTGACCCCTTTTTCTCCCCAATTTCATGGTATCCATTTGTTTTAGTAGCTACTATCTTGTCTCATCGCTACAACTCACGTACGGGCTCGGGAGAGACGAAGGTTGAAAGTCATGCATCCTCAGATACACAACCCAACCAAGCTGCACTGCTTCTTAACACAGTGCACATCCAACCCGGAAGCCTTGGTTAGCGCGCACTGCGCCCGGCCCGCCACGTGAGTCTCGATGAAACAAGTAAATAACTCAATAATTTTTCCTAATAAACAGTTTTATTTAACCCTTTGATGTGATCATTGTTGACTCGTCCCTACTGCGTTCCATCACAAATATGTGATTGGAACAGTAGCAACATAATGTATAATGCAATAAACACGTTTTAAAAGCATTGTTGTCTGAAAACATCTAAACAATGTTTTGTATTGAAATAAAAGGTCTTCACAAGTTTATTGCTCAATTGTACCTTTTACTGTAAAAGATAAATGCTAACTTCATCATCCAAGCATATCACTGAACACATCCACAGCCAAACTCATTCCATAAACCAGGCTAAATAACAGGTTGCGCTGTTTAAATTCCATAAGGAGCAGAAATAGGGGAAGGTATCGTTGGGGAATATGATGCAGGAAATATTACTAGTATAGGGGATTTAGAAAACAAAATGGGGGGCAAGCACAGGAGAAGATAATTATTTAAATAAAAATATACCCCCTGGAAAGGGGGGTCTGAGTTGGTAACCTTGCGGTACCATATTTACAATCTGATGCAGCATTAAAAACAATTTGGAAATCTGCGACTTCCGAGCGGTCACGACAACTGGGAACTCTGGAAAAAAAACTCAGACAGGGAAGAATCTTTTTTTCATTTGATATCATCCAACATGGAATTCCAAATCGGGAACTCAGGCCTCTTTCAAGAACTCTGACCTTCACCTAAGATCACTGACGTCATTATTTGACCACATATTTGTCAGTCAAGCGAACCATCCCTTCACCTCGTTTTGTTATAGCATCTTTGGTCTGACAGACACTTATGTGACAACCAGAACACATTGTATGATGTCAACAAACATTGCTCGCAAATAGCTTAGCACTAGCTCAAATCAGTCCATCCTTTAAGTATTTTACACACTTCCGCCTCAATTCGGTCTTAAGTAGAAGAATTTGAAATTGTGTTTTTTACATTGGATAAAAGTAGAGACTCAGAGCTGAAACAATTCTACTTTGAAAGTTGATAATCTTATAAACTCACTTCTGACAAAATGGCCCTTGAATGTTTTGGTACACCTACTGGAGAGCTCATCTTTCTCTACACCCATTCAGCATCTTTCACACCCTCTTAAGCCTTAGCCCCAGCCATCTCCTTAAGGATTCACATGTGAGACAATGTACTAAACAACCAAAGATTAAGACTGAAGGCTGGTTATACTACAGGTGTGTTTGTAAATTCAAATCTGGAGTTCCAGAGAGCGTTTTGTTCTCAGAGCGTTCAGAGCACACACACTGAGCGCTCCTGGCCCATGAGTAGGGTTGATCTGAGCATTCTGACCTAACAGTAGTCAAGCACCCAAGCTAACTGGCTAACGTTGGCTAGCTTGCTAGCTACTTCCAGACACAAATGAGAGAACAGCTTACTCTGACCATTTTACTCATCCTAGCAGAGCTGGTAGGCTGGATATCCAGAACTTTGGTGACTGCAACTGTGAAAATGACGACAATTTAATTATGCTTTTTTGCCAACATTTACTGACACCGGCCATATTCAACGGGTGTTGAGAGTTCGTAAATTTGTCAGTTATTCTGCGCTCTGGCACACTCAGATGAGTATGCTCTGAAATCGGAGTAGATAGCCAGAGCAAATGTATTGCTATGTCTATCGACAGTTGTCGCAGTGACATCATGAATATTCTATTGAAATTGTTACTTGCATAGTGGAGTCTTTTGTTTAGACATTTAGCTAGCCAAACAAAAAAACATAATCCCAACTCATAACGTTACTACGCTGCATGAATTTGCAGTAGCTAGCCAACCAGCTTCAATGAAAGCTAGCTTGCAAACATTAGGATAAAACTAGCAATGCAAATGGCTCCGAGATACAAATAATATTACTACACAGATCATACATGTAACATTAACTAGTGAGCCAGCAAGCTATTGTTAGCTAGCTAACAGTACGCTTTAACTTGAAATAAAACACTCTCTAACAAAATTAGAAATGTGTAACTACCCTACCCATATACACTACCGGTCAAAACTTTAAGGGTTTTTATTTATTTTAACTATGTTCTACATTGTCTAATAATAGTGAAGACAAACTATGAAATAACACCCATGGAATCATTTAGAATCAAAATAGATTTTATATTTGAGATTCTTCAAATAGCCACCCTTTGCCTTGATGACAGCTTTGCACACTTGGGAGTTGTTGCAGATTTGAGTGGTTTAAAGAATCACCGACAAAACCACAAGAAGGTAGAACATACTTTGAAAAGCAACAGTTGGCAGCTTATCTGAGGACAATTACTGGAAGATCTGCTCAATGGGTAACATGGGCGATCTCAGACTTGAAAGTGCTGGAATGAGCCTGAACCAAGATATGGTCATTGACAGTAACAATGGTGACAAGCGTTAACAACCCCACCTCCAGCCATATTTTTATTCTCACAATAGCTATCATAGGGCATGACATGGCATGTGTGTGATGGTGTCATTAGGCGAGGGGAATGTGTGAGGCGGCTGAAAGACCCGGGAAGTCTGAGAGAGTGACTGGGCAGGAGGAGTAGAGTGGACACACATGCTTTTGTGTTTGGATGTTAGTATACTTACTTTTGACCCTGAAAAGTCACTCTTCAGTCTGACAAAGCTGTCGATTCATACTCACCCTTCGTTCAATCATCATTCACTCTCATGCTGTCCATACCTTCTCTGTTATGCAATCTGGTTTCAGAGCTGGCCATGGGTGCTCCTCAGCCACGCTCAAGGTCCTAAACAGTATCATAACCACCATCGATGAGATACATTACTGTGTAGCCGTATTCATCGACCTGACGAAGGCTTTCAACTCTGTCAATCACCACACTCAACAGCCTTGGTTTCTCAAATGATTGCCTCGCCTGGTTCACCAACTATTTCTCTGACAGAGTTCAGTGTGTCAAATCGAAGGGCCTGTTGTCCGTACCTCTGGCAGTCTCTATAGGGGTTCCACAGGGTTCAATTCTCGGGCTTACTCTCTTTTCTGTATACATCAATGATGTCGCTTTTGCTGCTGGTGATTCTCTGATCCACGGTTCTCACTTCGAATATGTGGACAACTACAAATACCTAGGTGTCTGGTTAGACTGTAAACTCTCCTTCTAGACTCACATTAAGCATCTCCATTCCAATATTATATATAGAATCGGCTTCCTATTTCGTAACAAAGCATCCTTCACTCATGCTGCCAAACATAAAACTGACCATCCTACCGATACTAGACTTCAGCGATGTCATTTACAAAATAGCCTCCAACACTCTACTCAACAAATTGGATGCAGTCTATCACAGTGCCATCTGTTTTGTCACCAAAGCCCCATATACGACCCACTCCTGCGACCTGTATGCTCTCGTTGGCTGGCCTTCGCTTCATACTCGTCTCCAAACCCACTGGTTCCAGGTCATCTACAAGTCTTTGCTAGGTAAATCCCCACCATATCTCAGCTCACTGGTCACCATAGCATCTCACACTCGTAGCACACGCTCCAGCAGGTACATCCCGCTGGACACCCCCAAAGCCAATTCTTCCTTTGGCCGCCAATGACTGGAATGAACTTCAAAAAAAAAAATCACTGAAGCTGGAAACTCATATCTCCCTCACTAGCTTTGAGCACCAGCTGTCAGAAGAGCTCACAAATCACTGCACCTGTACATAGCCCATCTGTAAATAGCCCAGCGAACTCCCCATACTCTTTATTTATTTATCTTGCTCCTTTGCACCCCAGTATTTCTACTTGCACATTCATCATCTGCACATCTACCTTTCCAGTGTTTAATTGCTATATTGTAATTACTTTGCCACCATGGCCTATTTATTGCCTTTATACCGCGCTTATCCTACCTCATTTGCACACACTGTATATAGACTTTTTCTACTGTATATTTGTTTATTCCATGTGTAACTCTGTGTTGTTGTATGTGTCGAACTGCTTTGCTTTATCTTGGCCAGGTCGCAATTGTAATTGAGGACTTCCTGGTTAAATAAGGTGAAATAAAAAAATATATACATAAAAAAATGAATAAAATTCACTACCTCAATGCTAAACACTAATTAGCTAATTGCAGCCCGTAACTGGAGCGTGATGACTGTCAAGATGTCTAGGTGTTATAATTATTTCAGCTCTGCCCAAACTTGAAAACGGCTTGCTCAACACGTGAAGGATGCAAAGGGACAACTCAATTCATTTTTAGTGTTTTAATTATGGTTTTGATGCCATTTGTTGAAACAGTTGATTTGTTGAATAGAGTAGTTGAATTACAGAGGAATAAAGAATAGGTTGATAACCTTAAACAGAGAATAAACATGCATTATTTTACACAATAAACAATGCATGACACAGAAACAAAGCAATGCTTTGAATAAAGTAAACATTTAAACAATTTAATCTAGCACTTCAAGCAATTACTTCTGCAGTCAGAAAATATCCACAAATAAGAAGTCACCACTCCTACCAGAGTTAAACATGTAAATTGTGCTAAGCACTGGATGCAACATAATAAATAATTCCAAACATTACATAACAGTTGCGTCTTTAGGGTTGAACAATGAGCTGTTTGTATGTTGAGGACCCAAGCAAAGCCAAGCCCAAACATTTTATACCCATGCTTATCTGCAAGGTGCGCATGTAAAAGTAGTCCCCCCAGAAATCCTGGCTCAATTCTTTAGTTCCACCCGTGTTTTGGGGTTATATGCCCTCTTGATGCCTAGAGTTCTTTAAAGGAAGAGCTGCCATTGTGCTCATGTTTTGAGTTCTGTTTTTTGACGCAACACCTCCCACTTGACCTCCTGGTTCTTGAACCCAAGGAGGTCACACGAACCTCGGTGTTGGGGCAGGTTCGATTTCAGCGCTCAGGTTTTTCCTTCTTCAAGAGGAAGTAAAACAATGATGCGTCTGACATCCCTATGAAGAACTATAGCAGGTATTTTAGTTGAGAGTTTTTGACTTCTCTTGAGCAGGCTTCACAGTTGGGACTGGGTAGCTGGGTAAAGTTCTGACATGCACATCTCTGACGATGCCCTTCTTGTCAATGTTGACACTGATGACTCTGGCTAGTTTGTAGTGATCCCTCCAGGCATTTTGGTCAGCCAGCCAGACAACATCTCCAACAGCCACATTCCTATGTGTTGTGTGCCATTTACCCCTCACGAATAGATTGGGCCCAGCTAACTGACTCCACTTCCTCCTGAACCAGTCAATATCTGTGTGTATAGCTCTGGATACCATGCAACAGAAGATAATATCCCACACCTTGAGCTTGGTTTTCTTTTTCACCTCGTCCTTGACTTCATACGGTCCAAATAAGTCCACTGTTGTGTACACAAATGGTCTGGCTGGTGTTATCCGCTCGGATGGAAGGTCACTCATGATCTGTTGGCACTTTCTGGCCCTGGCTTTTCTGCACACCACACAATTGTCAACTCTTTTTAGCCAGCTTCCGGCCTTTTATCACCCAGGCTTTCTTCCTCATCCGGAGGAGTGTCCTGCTATTTCTTCATGGTTTGCACAATGGGCCTCTTGAGCTAGGAGAGTGGATATCCATGCCTCATATGGTAGAATTGGTACGTCAGTTTCGTCCTCATCAAAGATCTGGAACCTTCCTCCACAAACTAAGAGCCCAGTCTCTTTATCTCTGTAAACAGAGAGTCTTGAGAGTGGTGTCTTGAAAGGTTATACCTTCTTGAGCTGCAAGGAACAAGTATCTTAGTGCATCTTCATACTCCCCAACAGTGAGTACAGCTTGTTTGGCTCTGGACCTCCAGTTTGTTGAAAGAGCATCCTCCCACTTTGGTTTATCTGAGGCTGAATTCTTGGTCAACATTTCTTTCCATCTCGTTCTCCAAACCCAGACAAACCCAGACAATGACTCGGATCAGCCTGGTCAGACTGCTGAATTTCCTGATGTCAATCAATTTGGTTACGGCAGAGCCGGCTGGTGATCTTCGGATCCGAGTCTTGGGTTCATCTGGGTTATTTTGCTGTGCATCACTCTGGTTTCTCTTGACCTGCGCTCTGGTCAGTGCTGCCGAGAAAGCTTTCCTTCGAAGTTTGTTTATGCCTTCCTTGGCATACGCAGCAATTTCTTTGGTTGACTTATGTGGCCACTCTTTCACAGGTTGCCTCAGGAATGCTGGTCCATCCTGCCACATGGAATCTTCCTGGAGGTCTTCTGGGGCTGCCCCTCTTGTTATGATGTCAGCACTGTTCAGGCCTCCTGGGATCCACCACCAGTCTTCTACAGATGTGGATTTCTGGATCTCTCCAACTCTATTCGCAAAGAAAGTTTGATATCCATAGCTGTCTCTCTGGATTGCTCCCATCAGTTTGACTGTCCAGTAGATGTAGCCATCGTCCAATTTCTATTTGATTGTGCTTTTCAACGTACTTTCGAAGTCGTGTTGCATAGACAGCACCGCAGATTTCAGCTTTTACCGTTTCTCTCTTTTGGTCCAATGGTGTGAGCTTTGCTTTGGATTCAACCAGTCTGACTTTGATGCCTTGCTGGGTCTCCCATCTTAAGTACACTACGGCTCCATAGCTCGTCACTTCCATCAGAGAATGTTATTTGACTTGTTATGGCTAAATCCCGTTAACGGGATAATTGTCATCAACAACAGCTGAATAGCATAGCGCTACATTCAATGAATATTACTAAAAATATTTATATTCATGAAATCACAAGTGCAATATAGGAAAACACAGTTTAGCCTTCTGTTAACCTCTTGCTCCTACCTGGCACGCAGGCGTCCCATCTAGAGCTCTGGAAATGCAAATGTGCTATGCTAAATGCTAATAGTATTAGTTAAAACTCAAACGTTCATTAAAATACACATGCAGGGTATTGAATTAAAGCTACACTCGTTGTGAATCCAGGCAACAAGTCAGATTTCTAAAATGTTTTACGGCAAAAACATAGCACATATTTATGTCAAACCACCACCGCAGACATAGCTCATTAGCATAGCCAAGTAGGAAAAAATATGCATTCAACAAACGCAGGATTAAAATAAAAAAATTCACTAACCTTTTGAAATCTTCATCAGATGACAGTAATATAACATGTTACACAGTACATTCATTTTTTTTCAATAATCTGCAATATATATCCATAAATCTCTGTTTACAATGACGCATCGTTCAAAAAATGCTACTAAAATGTCAGGAGAAATTAAATAGCTCCGGCAGATAACGTCAGCTAACAAGGAATACACATCATAAACTTTGACTAAATATGCATGTTTTACATATGTATAGGAAGATACACTTCTTCCAAATGCAATCACTGTGTTACATTTATTTTTAACGTTACAGGTTGAGTTCACTAGGCTATACTAGGAGTCGGCGCTCCAAATGTATCATTATGCCTCCTCTATCTTGGAGTCGACAGAAACCCAAAATTAACACATAAATATTCCCTTACCTTTGCTGTTCTTCCATCAAAAGACCTGGAAGGGATTATACTTACCAAAACAGCGTTTAGTTTTCAAGTCTGCGTCTTTCGGTTCTCAAAATAGCCACATTTCGGTCGAAATGTAGGCAAAATTCAAGTGGATGCGCACCAAAACGTCGAAAATATATATTATATGTCGAGTAAACTTGTCAAACTATGTTCATAATTAAGCTTTAACATGTTATAAAGGTGTACAGCAATTGTGAGGACGAAGCGAAACACACACGTCTTTTAATTGATCCTTCGCTCTGAACACGTACAGACTGTTCCCAGAACGGTAGTTGTTTGGGAAGGCGTATACAATGACGTCAAAGTTGGGCCAACTTTTTCCATGACAAGAGAGACTTTGGGAGAATGCATGCCCTGAGACTTCTGCTTTACATAGAGACAACATTTAAACGGTTTTAGAAGCTTTAGAGTGTTTTCTATTCAATAATATTTTTTTATATGCATATATTAGCAACTTTTGACAAAAATTTATCCTGTTTTATATGGGTACCCAATTCCTCCAGAAGGGGCAGTAAACAGGGCTAGGCTTAACAGGTTAATCCACCTGTCGTGTCAGATTTTGAAATTATGCTTTACAGCGAAAGCAATCCAAGTGTTTGTGTAAATTTATTGATCGCATGACAAAACATTAAGTACACTTAGCATCAGGTAGCTTGGTCACGAAAATCAGAAAAGCAATCAAATAATAATTTACCTTTGATGATCTTCAGATGTTTTCACTCACGATACTCCCAGTTACACAACAAATGTTACTTTTGTTCCATAAAAAAAATATATATCCAAAATACCTATATATCCGAAATCCACAGGAAAGAGCGGCCATGAAAACGCAGACAAATTCCAAAGAGTTTCCATAATGTCCACAGAAACATGTCAAACGTTTATAATCAATCCTCATGTTGTTTTTAAAATATATAATTGATAATATATCAACCGAAAATGTCTTGTTCAGTAGGAGAGGGAAAAGCAATGGCTGCCCAAACTCAGTTGCGCGAGCAAAACTCATGCGACCACTTGACGCGATGTTATCGTTCTGGATAATTTTTCAAGATAAAAGTCTGAGACTAGCCTGAGACCTCGAGGAAGTGATAGGAAAGTGAATCTGGTTGATATCCCTTTAAATGGAGCAAAGGGAGGCTATGGGACATGGAGTTTTCAAAATAGAAGCCACTTCCTGTTTTGATGTTCCTCAGGGTTTCGCCTGCAATATCAGTTCTGTTATACTCACAGACAATATTTTGACAGTTTTGGAAACTTTTGAGTGTTTTTAATCCAATAATAATAATATGCATATATTAGCAACTGAGACAGAGGAGCTGGCCGGTGACAGTGGGCACCTTTTCATCCAAGCTACTCAATACTGCCCCTGCAGTCATAAGAAGTTAAACAGAAGGTGCTATGCATTTTGGGCCTAAAAATTGAAACATTTCTAAAAATCCAAAGATTTTCTATAGGATTCAGGTCTGGAGACTGGCTAGGCCACTCCAGGACCTTGAGATTCTTCTTACGGAGCCACTCCTTAGTTGCCCTGGCTGTGTGTAAGTCGCTCTGGATAAGAGCGTCTGCTAAATGACTTAAATGTAAATGTAAATGTGTGTTTCGGGTCGTTGTCATGCTGGAAGACCCATCCACGACCCATCTTCAATGCTCTTACTGAGGGAAGGAGTTTGTTGGCCAGGATCTTGAGATACATGGCCCCATCCATCCTCCCCTCAATACGGTGCAGTCGTGCTGTCCCCTTTGCATAAAAGCATCCCCAAAGAATGATGTTTCCACCTCCATGCTTCACGGTTGGGATGGGGTTGTACTCATCTTTCTTCCTCCAAACATGGAGAGTGGAGTTTAGACTAAAAAGCTATATTTTTGTCTCATCAGACCACATGACCTTCTCCCATTCCTCCACTGGATCATCCAGTTGGTCATTGGCAAACTTCAGACGGGCCTGGACATGCGCTGGCTTGAGCAGGGGGACCTTGCGTGCGCTTCAGGTCATTGACCAGGTCCTGCCGTGTAGTTCTGTGCTGATCCCTCACCTTCCTCATGATAATTGATGCCCCACGAGGTGAGATCTTACATGGAGCCCCAGACCGACGTTGATTGACCGTCATCTTGAACTTCTTCCATTTTTTTGTAATTGTGCCAACAGTTGTTGCCTTCTCACCAAGCTACTTACCTATTGTCCTGTAGCCCATCCCAGCCTTGTGCAGATCTACAATTTTATTCCTGATGTCCTTACACAGCTATCTGGTCTTGGCCATTGTGGAGAGGTTGGAGTCTGTTTGATTGAGTGTGTGGACAGGTGTCTTTAAGACAAAGCGTCTTTCAAGCTGTCAGACATTCCCTTGGCAGCAAGAGCCTCTCGGTGGATGCTGCAGTGTACCCAAGTGGCGTCGGAGCAACTGCTTGCACTTACGTTACCAGTCTACTATGTCTCCCTGTCATGACTTTTGCGCCATCAGTACAGATACCAACACATGTTGACCACCAAAGTCCATTTGATGTCACAAAGCTGTCCAGTACTTTAAATATATCCTCTCCTGTTGTTCTGGTTTCCAATGGTTTGCAGAAGAGGATGTCTTCCTTAATTTACCCCCCATAAACTTAACAGACATATACCAGGAACTGTGCCAGGTCCGCCACGTCTGACTCATCCAGCTGTAACGCATAGAATTCACTGGCTTGTATGCGAAGCAGTAACTGTTTCAATACATCTTCTGCCATGTTACTGATGCGTCGTGAAACAGTGTTGTTTGATGAAGGCATCATCTGTATTGTTTTTTTGTGCCTTTCCCCCCAGCATTGTCCCAGCCATGTCCGCGGTAGCAGGAAGAATTAAGTCCTCCACAATAGTATGGGGCTTGCCTGTCCTAGCCACTTGGTAGCTCACCATATAAGACACCTCTAGCCCCTTCTTATTAATGGTATCTGTTGCTTTTATACATGTCTTAGCACTCAAAAGTCATCTTAAATCTCGCTAAAAAAACTCCCGTGGCTTATTTTTCAATTTGGCATGTTTTGTTTCTAAATATCTGCACAAGAGTGAAGGTTTCGTTCTGTTTTGAGATAGGACTTTTGCACATATGTCGCTGAGAAAGTGCACTTTACCCAATTAATGTGAGATCAATGTAGTTCTCATCATATTTGAGCCTTTTCGATGGTCCAATGTCCCTGTCTGTTGTTCAGTGATTTCCCAGGTAAGGGGTCAGTAGCTCTTCGGCTGCATCAGATTCACAACTGTCAGTGTCCATGCTAGCTGGGCTAACAACAATGTAGAATTACTGATGCTGGCATTGGATGTGCTCGTAGAAGCCAAACAACATGTCATCGACAGGTGCAGGTGTAGTACTGCTGGTAATAGCAGTTCTACCAGTAGAGCTGCTATGTGTCTCTATGGACGCGGGCCTTACTTTTTTTGGACCATTTATCCATTTTCAAGCAAACGGAATGAGCAGCAGCTATGTTTGGCTACAAAAGGACCGTTTGTGTCATGTTTTGTCTTAGATTGTCTTGTCATTATGCTTTCCCTTCTGTTCGTTTCCCCCTGCTGGTCTTATTAGGTTCGTTCCCTTTTTCTATCCCTCTCTCTCCCCCTCCCTCTCTCTCCTCTCTCTATCGTTCCGTTCCTGCTCCCAGCTGTTCCTATTCCCCTAATCATCATTTAGTCTTCCCACACCTGTTCCTTATCTTTTCCCCTGATTAGAGTCCCTATTTCTTCCCTTGTTTTCCGTTCCTGTCCTGTCGGATCCTTGTCTATTGTTCACCGTGCTGTGTCTATGTATTGCCCTGTCGTGTCGTGTTTCCCTCAGATGCTGCGTGGTGAGCAGGTGTCTGAGTCTGCTACGTTCAAGTGCCTTCCCGAGGCAACCTGCAGTTCTTGATCAAGTCTCCAGTCTGTTCTCGTCATTACGAGTAGTATTATGCCTTTTGTTTGTAAAGTAACTTTACTGGATTAAAAACTCTGTTTTCGCCAACTTTTGGGTCCTCATTCACCGGCATAACAGAAGGATCCGACCAAGGAATGGACCCAGCGACTACAGATGCTCGTAACACTGCCGTCGAGATCCAAGGAGCCATGCTCGGCAGACACGAGCAGGAATTGTCTGCTGCTCGCCATGCCGTGGAGAACCTGGCCGCTCAGGTTTCCGACCTCTCTGGACAGTTCCAGAGTCTTCGTCTCGTGCCACCTGTTACTTCCTGGCCTGCCGAGCCTCCGGAACCTAGGGTTAATAACCCACCTTGCTACTCCGGGCAGCCCACGGAGTGCCGCTCCTTTCTCACCCAGTGTGATATTGTGTTCTCTCTCCAACCCAACACATACTCTAGCGAGAGAGCTCGGGTTGCTTACGTCATTTCACTCCTTACTGGCCGGGCTCGAGAGTGGGGCACAGCTATCTGGGAGGCAAGGGCTGATTGTTCTAACAATTACCAGAACTTTAAAGAGGAGATGATTCGGGTTTTTGACCGTTCAGTTTTTGGTAGGGAGGCTTCTAGGGCCCTGGCTTCCCTATGCCAAGGTGATCGATCCATAACGGATTACTCTATAGAGTTTCGCACTCTTTGCTGCCTCTAGTGACTGGAACGAGCCGGCGCTGCTCGCTCGTTTTCTGGAGGGACTCCACGCAGTGGTCAAAGATGAGATTCTCTCTCGGGAGGTTCCTTCCAGTGTGGACTCTTTGATTGCTCTCGCCATCCGCATAGAACGACGGGTAGATCTTCGTCACCAAGCTCGTGGAAGAGAGCTCGCGTCAACGGTGTTTCCCTGCTCCGCATCGCAACCATCTCCCTCCTCTGGCTCAGAGACTGAGCCCATGCAGCTGGGAGGTATTCGCATCTCGACCAAGGAGAGGGAACGGAGGATCACCAACCGCCTGTGCCTCTATTGCGGATTTGATGGACATTTTGTCAATTCATGTCCAGTAAAGGCCAGAGCTCATCAGTAAGCGGAGGGCTACTGGTGAGCGCTACTACTCAGGTCTCTTCATCTAGATCCTGTACTACTATGTCGGTCCATCTACGCTGGACCGGTTCGGGTGCTACATGCAGTGCCTTGATTGACTCTGGGGCTGAGTGTTGTTTCATGGACGAAGCATGGGCTCGGAAACATGACATTCCTTTCAGACAGTTAGACAAGCCTACGCCCATGTTTGCCTTAGATGGTAGTCATCTTCCCAGTATCAGATTTGAGACACTACCTTTAACTCTCACAGTATCTGGTAACCACAGTGAGACTATTTCTTTTTTGATTTTTCGTTCACCTTTTACACCTGTTGTTTTGGGTCATCCCTGGCTAGTATGTCATAATCCTTCTATTAATTGGTCTAGTAATTCTATCCTATCCTGGAACGTTTCTTGTCATGTGAAGTGTTTAATGTCTGCCATCCCTCCCATTTCTTCTATCCCCACTTCTCAGGAGGAACCTGGCGATTTGACAGGAGTGCCGGAGGAATATCATGATCTGCGCACGGTCTTCAGTCGGTCCCGAGCCAACTCCCTTCCTCCTCACCGGTCGTATGATTGTAGTATTGATCTCCTTCCGGGGTCCACTCCTCCTCAGGGTAGACTATACTCTCTGTCGGCTCCCGAACGTAAGGCTCTCGAGGATTATTTATCTGTGTCTCTTGACGCCGGTACCATAGTGCCTTCTTCCTCTCCGGCCGGGGCGGGGTTCTTTTTTGTTAAGAAGAAGGACGGTACTCTGCGACCCTGCGTGGATTATCGAGGGCTGAATGACATAACGGTTAAGAATCGTTATCCGCTTCCCCTTATGTCATCAGCCTTTGAGATTCTGCAGGGAGCCAGGTGCTTTACTAAGTTGGACCTTCGTAACGCTTACCATCTCGTGCGCATCAGAGAGGGGGACGAGTGGAAAACGGCGTTTAACACTCCGTTAGGGCATTTTGAGTACCGGGTTCTGCCGTTTGGTCTCGCCAATGCGCCAGCTGTTTTTCAGGCATTAGTTAATGATGTTCTGAGAGACATGCTGAACATCTTTGTTTTTGTCTATCTTGACGATATCCTGATTTTTTCACCGTCATTCGAGATTCATGTTCAGCACGTTCGACGTGTTCTACAGCGCCTTTTAGAGAATTGTCTCTACGTAAAGGCTGAGAAGTGCTCTTTTCATGTCTCCTCCGTTACTTTTCTCGGTTCCGTTATTTCCGTTGAAGGCATTCAGATGGATTCCGCTAAGGTCCAAGCTGTCAGTGATTGGCCCGTTCCAAGGTCACGTGTCGAGTTGCAGCGCTTTTTAGGTTTCGCTAATTTCTATCGGCGTTTCATTCGTAATTTCGGTCAAGTTGCTGCCCCTCTCACAGCTCTTACTTCTGTCAAGACGTGTTTTAAGTGGTCCGGTTCCACCCAGGGAGCTTTTGATCTTCTAAAAGAACGTTTACGTCCGCTCCTATCCTCGTTACTCCTGACGTCACTAGACAATTCATTGTCGAGGTTGACGCTTCAGAGGTAGGCGTGGGAGCCATTCTATCCCAGCGCTTCCAGTCTGACGATAAGGTTCATCCTTGCGCTTATTTTTCTCATCGCCTGTCGCCATCTGAGCGCAACTATGATGTGGGTAACCGTGAACTGCTCGCCATCCGCTTAGCCCTAGGCGAATGGCGACAGTGGTTGGAGGGGGCGACCGTTCCTTTTGTCGTTTGGACAGACCATAAGAACCTTGAGTACATCCATTCTGCCAAACGACTTAATGCCCGTCAAGCTCGTTGGGCGTTGTTTTTCGCTCGTTTCGAGTTTGTGATTTCTTACCGTCCGGGTAGCAAAAACACCAAGCCTGATGCCTTATCCCGTCTGTTTAGTTCTTCTGTGGCTTCTACTGATCCCGAGGGGATTCTTCCTTATGGGCGTGTTGTCGGGTTGACAGTCTGGGGAATTGAAAGACAGGTTAAGCAAGCACTCACGCACACTGCGTCGCCGCGCGCTTGTCCTAGTAACCTCCTTTTCGTTCCTGTTTCCACTCGTCTGGCTGTTCTTCAGTGGGCTCACTCTGCCAAGTTAGCTGGTCATCCCGGTGTTCGAGGCACTCTTGCGTCTATTCGCCAGCGCTTTTGGTGGCCGACTCAGGAGCGTGACACGCGCCGTTTCGTGGCTGCTTGTTCGGACTGCGCGCAGACTAAGTCGGGTAACTCTCCTCCTGCCGGTCGTCTCAGACCGCTCCCCATTCCTTCTCGACCATGGTCTCACATCGCCCCTAGACTTCATTACCGGTCTGCCTTTGTCTGCGGGGAAGACTGTGATTCTTACGGTTGTCGATAGGTTCTCTAAGGCGGCACATTTCATTCCCCTCGCTAAACTTCCTTCCGCTAAGGAGACGGCACAAATCATCATCGAGAATGTGTTCAGAATTCATGGCCTCCCGTTAGACGCCGTTTCAGACAGAGGCCCGCAATTCACGTCACAGTTTTGGAGGGAGTTCTGTCGTTTGATTGGTGCGTCCGTCAGTCTCTCTTCCGGGTTTCATCCCCAGTCTAACGGTCAAGCAGAGAGGGCCAATCAGACGATTGGTCGCATACTATGCAGCCTTTCTTTCAGAAACCCTGCGTCTTGGGCAGAACAGCTCCCCTGGGCAGAATACGCTCACAACTCGCTTCCTTCGTCTGCTACCGGGTTATCTCCGTTTCAGAGTAGTCTGGGTTACCAGCCTCCTCTGTTCTCATCCCAGCTTGCCGAGTCCAGCGTTCCCTCCGCTCAAGCGTTTGTCCAACGTTGTGAGCGCACCTGGAGGAGGGTGAGGTCTGCACTTTGCCGTTACAGGGCACAGACTGTGAGAGCCGCCAATAAACGCAGGATTAAGAGTCCAAGGTATTGTTGCGGCCAGAGAGTGTGGCTTTCCACTCGCAACCTTCCTCTTACGACAGCTTCTCGTAAGTTGACTCCGCGGTTCATTGGTCCGTTCCGTGTCTCCCAGGTCGTCAATCCTGTCGCTGTGCGACTGCTTCTTCCGCGACATCTTCGTCGCGTCCATCCTGTCTTCCATGTCTCCTGTGTCAAGCCCTTTCTTCGCACCCCCGTTCGTCTTCCCTCCCCCTCCCGTCCTTGTCGAGAGCGCACCTATTTACAAGGTACGTAAGATCATGGACATGCGTTCTCGGGGACGGGGTCACCAATACTTAGTGGATTGGGAGGGTTACGGTCCTGAGGAGAGGAGTTGGGTTCCATCTCGGGACGTGCTGGACCGTTCACTTATTGATGATTTCCTCCGTTGCCGCCAGGATTCCTCCTCGAGTGCGCCAGGAGGCGCTCGGTGAGTGGGGGGGTACTGTCATGTTTTGTCTTAGATTGTCTTGTCATTATGCTTTCCCTTCTGTTCGTTTCCCCCTGCTGGTCTTATTAGGTTCGTTCCCTTTTTCTATCCCTCTCTCTCCTCTCTCTATCGTTCCGTTCCTGCTCCCAGCTGTTCCTATTCCCCTAATCATCATTTAGTCTTCCCACACCTGTTCCTTATCTTTTCCCCTGATTAGAGTCCCTATTTCTTCCCTTGTTTTCCGTTCCTGTCCTGTCGGATCCTTGTCTATTGTTCACCGTGCTGTGTCTATGTATTGCCCTGTCGTGTCGTGTTTCCCTCAGATGCTGCGTGGTGAGCAGGTGTCTGAGTCTGCTACGTTCAAGTGCCTTCCCGAGGCAACCTGCAGTTCTTGATCAAGTCTCCAGTCTGTTCTCGTCATTACGAGTAGTATTATGCCTTTTGTTTGTAAAGTAACTTTACTGGATTAAAAACTCTGTTTTCGCCAAGTCGCTTTTGGGTCCTCATTCACCGGCATAACAGTTTGTGGAATTCTTGTGAGACACTAAAGGTTAATTTGATTGGATGTTAATTATTTGACCAGGCTACCTGTATTTGACATTGTGTTGTTATTTCGCTGATAACTAGATGGTTTAATTTGATTTTTGGCAGTGAAACGAGGCTACTCCGGCGAGAGAATCTCACCCAAATGTTTGAAAATGTACGAACCGCAGTTTGGGAATACCTGCTCTACAGGATTGGTGGGTCCCCCACAGGATGGTTGAGCTAACGTAGGCTAGTGAGATTAGCATGAGGTTGTAAGTAACAAGAACATTTCCCAGGACATAGACATATCTGATATTGGTAGAAATCTTAAATTCTTGACAATCTAACTGCATTAGCTATTAAAGTGAAATAATACTATGCAATTGTTTGAGGAGAGTGCACAGTTATGAACCAATTAGACACATTTGTTCAGTATTGATGCAACATTTTGAACAGAAATGCAATGGTTCATTGGATCAGTCTAAAACTTTGCACATACAATGCTGTCATCTAGTGGCCAAAATATAAATTGCGCTGGGGCTGGAATTATACATTGTCATCTTGCATTTCAAACACGATGGTATAAAACAAATCCATGTTTTTATCTTTGTATTATCCTTTACCAGATCTAATGTGTTAGATTTTCCTACATTCATTTCACATTTCCACAAACTTCAAAGTGTTTCCTTTCAAATGGTATCAGGAATATGCATATCCTTGCTTCAGGTCCTGAGCTACAGGGAGTTAGATTTGCGTATGTCATTTTAGGCGAACATTTAAAAAAAGGGGCAGATCCTTAATAAGAGATAGGATTAATTTGGGAATTCAGTAAGGAATCAAAGAGAGAAAGTGAAATCTTCATAATCTATCACACCAAAGAAGAAGAACTCTTGCTTTCGCTGTCTCTGTCTGTATCTTGGTCTCCGCGACACACACACACAGAAAAGGTTTCACATAAATTCGCTCCGCCACACGATGCTCACGTCCAAAAAATAGGAATCGACCAAGAACAAAGGAGTTCAGAGCAATTGAGTCTGTAAATGAAAATGTCCAGAAGCGTGGTGGGCCATTGTGTTGGTTGGATAGATGGATGGATAGGGTTGCAGAGGTATACGGACTATAGTAGCTTGCTAACAACTCCACTCCCGCTGCTCTGTGTTAAACTCTGGCTCTAGAATGAGCTAACAATGGGGTGGAACTGTTAGAACCCAAATGGCAGTGCAATTAGAACAAATAGAAAATTCATAGTGACTGATATAAACGGAAAGATTTCAACAAAACTTTGTCTCCAAAAGCAGCAGAAAATGTCTCGTTACTCTGGCTCCTGAAATGGAGAAAAACATATTCTGTTTCAAGTAAATGAGACTGAATGATTAATACACTAGAAATATTAGATAAGTCCTTCTCGTTTAAGGCAGCCCACCGCACCACTCTGATTCAGAGGGGTTGTGTTAAATGCGGAAGACACATTTCAGTTGAATGGATTCAGTTGTACAATTGACTGGGTATCCCCCTTTCCATTTCCTTCCAGTTTGTTTGGTCCTCTCTTAGCTAACCTAACCTGTTAAATTATTGGTTGTTTTGGACCCAGTACAGGGTCTGGTGAGTTTGCTGGGTACCCCACCCCAAAAAAGAGACATATCGTTTGAAAGCTACAGCTCTTGTCTTTTTGGAAATCGAACTCAAATCTTACTGCTGGCAATGTCAAAAGAATCCCTACCCCAAAGTCTTACTTCTGGCAATATCATAAGAATTTGCCCCTCCCCCCATAAAATCCATAAATACTCATATTCACAGAGTATGCAATGGGGGAATAACCTCCGGTACCCCAACACACACACACACACACACACACACACACACACACACACACACACACACACACACACACACACACACACACACACACACACACACACACACACACACACACACACACACACACTCTCTCTCTCTCTCTCTCTCTCCTCTGAGAGGCCCTGTGATCTCCTTCCAATTAATGATGTCAAATTAATGTGTTTACATGCTCATTAGATCACTGTTGCAGTGGCAAAGCACCACCCTGCCCCGGCCGTCACACGCGCGTACACACACACACACACACACACACACACACACACACACACACACACACACACACACACACACACACACACACACACACACACACACACACACACACACACACACACACACATATACACACAGCCTGGCCAAGGCCCTCTCCATCTTGACACAGCGCTTGGAAGAGAGCCGCATGGCAGAGCACCAAAGCATCAAACTGTCACTACTGCCGCTGTCCTAGCTATAGCCACATAGATTTAAAGCCAGCAATGGTGGCACACGCACACATTCAGAGCCAGCTACTCTGCAGCCGTTCAAGGCCCATGGAGGCCCCTATCTGGCCTGGACAGACAAACTGACAGATGACCAGATGGACAGGATGCAAATTCTGAACAAAGGAGAGAAAGAACGAGCGATAGAGAAAGGAAGAGAGCAAAATAATATTTTGTAAATATTTTTGTTGTATTATTCTCCTTCTCAGCTAATATTCACTGCGGTTCATTAACGTACAAATCAGCACCTATTTTTCAAAGCTGCCTCCTCACTACACCATGAAAAACTACATACAGGTTGGGAGCGTACTGTATAGATTCACTGCCCTCTAATGGGCTGGAGGTCTACATCGAGCTGAGAGCGCAACAGTCAGGTCCTCCCAACTCGTTTCTCTACACTTTTAGAGGTAATGGTGGCTGGAATAACCTTTTGTTGTTCCAAAAATTGACACACTGACAACCTTTCCAGGTCAAAAAGGTTCCTTGAGGAACCCCTCTGAAAAGGTACAAAGCTTTTTAATAATATAATATAGAGTTGGCATTCTATCTGAAGATTGGTGGCATGGCTTATGAAAGTTGAGGATTTCAGATAGTTATTTTTGGCCACCTGTTATAGTAAATGTAATTCCTGCAGTATTCATGGAAGCCAGGCTTCCCCCACAAAAAAATTACCAAGAAAAAGATATTCATTATTTTGTATCTTTCATCGCTCTGTGTTTCATACATTTTTTTAATTAGTAAGAGAAATGTCCTTAAATTCTCACTGGAGAAAGTAACTGAGTGAAGGAAACAGTGCCCCTCTGTCTCAATCTGTGAAGCGTATATATCTGATGCTGTCTGGTCAGAAAGAGTATGACATTGTTGACGCCCACGAGTATTTGGCCTCCCTTGATAATTTTAGCAAATAAATAGTAGTCAATCAGCATTGAGCTAAGCTGAGTGAGCTCAGCTGTGAAAGGTCATGGCGCACCAAAAAAGTGTCATGGGAAGCCATTTTAGATTTGGCTTCAGACCAATTTAATAACAAGCCAAACATCATTATTTACAGAAAAAAATTTAATTGTTGCATCTCGTGTTGTTGTCCACCAGTGGCTAGCTAGCTAAAATAGTCCCTTTCCTAAATTAGCCATAGGTGGATATTGGTATTTAGACTTGGTATTTGTTTTTACTTAATTCTCCAAACTGGCCAATGATTACAATGGTGATTCTGATCCAACCTATACAAGTTTATACATTGTGCCCTTGGCCTGAGAGGGTGGAAGTTTTCTCATTTACATTTACATTTAAGTCATTTAGCAGACGCTCTTATCCAGAGCGACTTACAAATTGGTGCATTCACCTTATGACATCCATTGGAACAGTCACTTTACAATAGTGCATCTAAATCTTAAAGAGGGGGGGGGTGAGAGGGATTACTTATCCTATCCTAGGTATTCCTTAAAGAGGTGGGGTTTAAGGTTTCTCCGGAAGGTGGTGATTGACTCCGCTGTCCTGGCGTCATGAGGGAGTTTGTTCCACCATTTGGGGGCCAGAGCAGCGAACAGTTTTGACTGGGCTGAGCGGGAGCTGTACTTCCTCAGTGGTAGGGAGGCGAGCAGGCCAGAGGTGGATGAACGCAGTGCCCTTGTTTGGGTGTAGGGCCTGATCAGAGCCTGGAGGTACTGAGGTGCCGTTCCCCTCACAGCTCCGTAGGCAAGCACCATGGTCTTGTAGCGGATGCGAGCTTCAACTGGAAGCCAGTGGAGAGAATGGAGGAGCGGGGTGACGTGAGAGAACTTGGGAAGGTTGAACACCAGACGGGCTGCGGCGTTCTGGATGAGTTGAAGGGGTTTAATGGCACAGGCAGGGAGCCCAGCCAACAGCGAGTTGCAGTAATCCAGACGGGAGATGACAAGTGCCTGAATTAGGACCTGCGCCGCTTCCTGTGTGAGGCAGGGTCGTACTCTGCGGATGTTGTAGAGCATGAACCTACAGGAACGGGCCACCGCCTTGATGTTGGTTGGAAACGACAGGGTGTTGTCCAGGATCACGCCAAGGTTCTTAGCGCTCTGGGAGGAGGACACAATGGAGTTGTCAACCGTGATGGCGAGATCATGGAACGGGCAGTCCTTCCCCGGGAGGAAGAGCAGCTCCGTCTTGCCGAGGTTCAGCTTGACGTGGTGATCCGTCATCCACACTGATATGTCTGCCAGACATGCAGAGATGGAATTCGCCACCTGGTCATCAGAAGGGGGAAAGGAGAAGATTAGTTGTGTGTCGTCTGCATAGCAATGATAGGAGAGACCATGTGAGGTTATGACAGAGCCAAGTGACTTGGTGTATAGCGAGAATAGGAGAGGGCCTAGAACAGAGCCCTGGGGGACACCAGTGGTGAGAGCGCGTGGTGAGGAGACAGATTCTCGCCACGCCACCTGGTAGGAGCGACCTGTCACGTAGGACGCAATCCAAGCGTGGGCCGCGCCGGAGATGCCCAACTCGGAGAGGGTGGAGAGGAGGATCTGATGGTTCACAGTATCGAAGGCAGCCGATAGATCTAGAAGGATGAGAGCAGAGGAGAGAGAGTTAGCTTTAGCAGTGCGGAGCGCCTCCGTGATACAGAGGAGAGCAGTCTCAGTTGAATGACTAGTCTTGAAACCTGACTGATTTGGATCAAGAAGGTCATTTAGAGAGAGATAGCGGGAGAGCTGGCCAAGGACGGCACGTTCAAGAGTTTTGGAGAGAAAAGAAAGAAGGGATACTGGTCTGTAATTGTTGACATCGGAGGGATCGAGTGTAGGTTTTTTCAGAAGGGGTGCAACTCTCGCTCTCTTGAAGACGGAAGGGACGTAGCCAGCGGTCAGGGATGAGTTGATGAGCGAGGTGAGGTAAGGGAGAAGGTCTCCGGAAATGGTCTGGAGAAGAGAGGAGGGGATAGGGTCAAGCGGGCAGGTTGTTGGGCGGCCGGCCGTCACAAGACGCGAGATTTCATCTGGGGAGAGAGGGGAGAAAGAGGTCAGAGCACAGGGTAGGGCAGTGTGAGCAGAACCAGCGGTGTCGTTTGACTTAGCAAACGAGGATCGGATGTCGTCAACCTTCTTTTCAAAATGGACAAGAGGAATACCTATGTGAGAATGCTGTTAATCGACTACAGCTCAGCATTCAACACCATAGTACCCTCCAAACCCGTCATCAAGCTCGAGACCCTGGGTCTCGACACCGCCCTGTGCAACTGGGTACTGGACTTCCTGACGGGCTGCCCCCAGGTTGTGTATGAAGGTTACAACATCTCCACCCCGCTGATCCTCAACACTGGGGCCCCACAAGGGTGAGTTCGGAGCCCTCTCCTGTACTCCCTGTTCACCCACGACTGCGTGGACATGCACGTCTCCAACTCAATCATCAAGTTTGCGGACGACACTACAGTGGTAGGCTTGATTACCAACAGCGAAGAGACGGCCTAGAGGGAGGAGGTGAGGGCCCTTGGAGTGTGGTGTCAGGAAAATAACCTCACACTCAACGTCAACAAAACGAGGAGAGGATTGTGGACTTCAGGAAACAGCAGAGAGGAGCACCCCCCTGTCCACATCGACTGGACAGTAGTGGAAAGGGTCGTAAGTTTTAAGATCCTCTACGTACACATCACGACAAACTGAATTGGTCCACCCACACAGAAAGCATTGTGAAGAAGGCGCAGCAGTGCCTCTTCAATCTCAGGAGGCTGAAGAAATTTGGCTTGTCACCAAAACCATTCACAAACTTCTACAAATGCACAATCGAGAGCAACCTGTCAGGCTGTAGCACCGCTTGCTACAGTAACTGCTCCGTCCCAACCGCAAGGCTCTCCAGAGGGTAGTGAGGTCTGCCCAATGCATAACCGGGGAAAAACTACCTGCCCTCCAGGACACCTACACCACCCGATGTCACAGGTAGGCCATAAAGATCATCAAGGACAACAACCACCGAGCCACTGCCTGTTCACCCCACCATCATCCAGAAGGCGAGGTCAGTACAGGTGCATCAAAGCAGGGACCAAGAGACTGAAAAACAGCTTCTATCTTAATGGCCATCAGACTGTTAAACAGCCACCACGAACATTGAGTGGCTGTTGCCAACTGACTCAACTCCAGCTCGCTTTAATAATGGAAATTGGTGGAAATGTAAGTAAAAAATGTTTCACTAGCCACTTTAAACAATGCCACTTAATATAATGTTTACATACACATATGAGATGAGTAATGTAGGGTATGTTTCTACTGTACTCTATATCATCTACTGCATCTTGCCATCTTTATGTAATACATGTATCACTAGCCACTTTTATGTTTACATACCCTACATTACTCATCCCATATGTATATACTGTACTCGATACCATTTACTGCATCTTGCCTATGACGTTCTGTACCATCACTCATTCATATCTTTATGTACATATTCTTTATCCTTTTACACTTGTGTGTATAGGGTAGTTGTTGTGGAATTGTTAGGTTAGATTACTCGTTGGCTATTACTACATTGTCATAACTACACTCACATTAACATCTAATAACCGTGTGTACAAATAACATCTGATTTGATTTACTTGCACTCTGGCACACACGCACACAAATCCACATAATATTTAGGGCTCCTGAGTGGCGCAGCGGTGTAGTTGCCGTATTAGGTGGTGATACACCCCGACAGGATGCTCTCAATTGTGCATCTGTAAAAGTTTGTGAGGGTTTTAGGGGCCAAGACAAATTTCTTCTGCCTCCGAAAGTTGAGGAGGTGCTGTTGCGCCTTCTTCACCACACTGTCTGTGTAACAGGGTTATATTGGTGATTCCCTTTGCCACTTTATTGTTAAGCCAATGGGTTTTTGGTTTGAGTTTGTCTTGCCTTCACCTACTCAACATGGCATCTTATTGGCTGGTTTGCGTAGCTTGCTTACGAGGGGGGATGTTCCAGTTAGAATCGTCCCAGTGAACAAGCACCAAACCAGCGGTAAGTTGTTGGTTGCAAAGCACCATACGTCAAAAGTGATTTTATGCTCCCAAGTGATGATTTAAATGTACAATTTATATCAAATAGTTGGTCAATGTTATTCAAACATCACACATAAGATGCAGCGGTTTTTGGAGAATATTTGTTGTGCATTTTGTTGTAGAGAATTCCCGCCAGTATTAGCTAGCAACTTACTGTGTCTGGTGGGGGGGGTTCATATATTTTGTACAGTGCGTGAGTGCAGAGTTGGATGGTGAGACGGGCATTGCATGACGTGCAATTTTGTGTCGTTCTTATCAGGTACATTGTTAAAGATATTATATTGTATATTGTAATTGTATTATTTTGGTAACTGCCCCAGTGAAAAAGCACCAAACCAGCGTGCGTGAGTGCAGAGTTGGATGGTGAGACGGGCATTGCATGACGTGCAATTTTGTGTCGTTCTTATCAGAATAAAGCTACATGATTGGTGCTACATATTGGAGTTCCGTGTCGATGACTGATGTACACAACGCCAGAAGAGTACTGTTACATCTGTGTGGCCCATTTCAGATTGTCAGGGATGTGTACGCCAAGGAACTTGAAGCTTTCCACCTTTTCCACTGCGGTCCCGTTGATGTGGATAGAGGCGTGCTCCCTCTGCTGTTTCCTGATGTCCATTATCATCTCCTTTGTTTTGTTGACATCGAGCGAGAGGTTATTTTCCTGGTACCCCTTTCCCACGGCCCTCACCTCCTCCCTGTAGGCTGTCTCATCATTGTTGGTGATGAAGATGCAACAACCCACATTAACAGGAATTACATTTACTCTAATGGATGGCCAAAAAAGATCTAGCTGAAAGCCACATGCCTACTAAGCCACGACTGCAGTCTAAAGTTCCTCCAGGAACCCTTTACTTAATTGAATCATTAAAGGTTCCTCCATGAACAAGTCAACTAACCAAATGTGCAAATACAACTCTTCTCACTTATCTTCTGTTTTCAGATCAGTGCTGAAGGAGGCAAGGAATGCTCTTTTGACAATTGCGTTCTTCTCAGTACTACACTCTTAGAAAAAAGGTGCTATCTAGATCCTTAAAGGGTTCTTCAGCTGTCCCCATAGGAGAAACCTTATAAGACCCATTTTTGGTTTCAGGTGGAACCCTTTTTGTTCCAGATGGCAAATTTGAAATGTAACACCCTCAGAGTTAAATGTAACACTTTACCAGTGTTACATAGTCATATATGCCTTAAGGATGTTCACCATCTGCCTCCTTGAATGTCACAGATTGTCACTATGTCTTCATATTCCTTCAGCATTGCTGCACCTCCTGGTTTTTCGTCAGGAGAATCTCTTTTATCAACTTCAGATTGAAACAAACATCACAGGCATTGTTGATTAGCAAGGAGTAGAAGCCTGAGGGATGTGTCAAAATACACAATTAGCAATCTGTTGGATAATGTCACTGATGATGATCTGCTGAATAATGTTATGGACATCCATAGAACATTTGGTGAAGGATCATTTTGATTTTAAAAAAGGTGCCTTACGTCTCTGGCAGGTGAACTCTGCAACACCTGCTCCATTCTTATCCGTTTCGTCATATCGCTGCCACTCTCTCTACTGCTATAAGGCCGGGACAGTGTATATGACAAGCTGGGTCTTGACTGGATGCTGGCTGTATCTGAAAGACAAAAGTTATTAGTCAAAATGAATTACACCCATTGTCTGAAGTTTTGTTCACCAAAGGTTTAAGAAGGTCTCCAGATTAAGTTATAGTTTTGAAGCACAGTTTCAGTTCAACATGAAAGAGTACACTTACCATTATCAATATCATCATCCTGGACAACAAATATATGTCCTTCGAGGTCACTATCCTTGCAAACACATCCTATGTGCCGGTCTCATCTTCCACTGTGACTGTTTTGTCCGTGGGAATGGAAAACTTTTCTTTCACTCAGTGATAACGAGTTTGAAAGACAATGAGTGCATTTGAAGAAGCTAAAATTATCAACCCAACTGTATTTCCTCATTGTAGACTAGCTTAATTAATGGCAGGTGGATAATGGTGTATCATTCTAAATAGTAAACTTGCCTTCAGAGATGAATTCCTGAGAACAAGCTTTGTGAAGTGTTGGTACTGTCCTCTATTAATCATTCTGGTGTCAACTTCTTTTCGAGGCTGTGAGGGAAAGAGAGACAATAGGCCAACACATGTCGTCTGATTAAACATTTAATCCATTTTAGTTCCTGTCTTCAGAATTGTAAGAACTGTGCTTATCATGTTACCTGCCTGACCAAAATGAGCTACTTCAGTTACCTTTGGAAAATGTTGTACAGTATGCTGATGTTCAACATCTTCCAGGGAGGCCAGGAAATCTTTGTATTGCTCTAGCCACTTCTGGTGGTGCCATTTGTATCTGTTGTCTTTCCATGAACGCACTAACCCAGAAAAACCTCCAACTTCACCCAATGTGCTGTAAAAACAAGCTAGGTTGGAATCAGTGGCTGGCTAGCTACTGCACTGTTAGGGCTGCACATGGTAGTTCGCGTGTAGATTCTACACAACCAAACGTCCTCAGCTGTTCCTTGCCAGAACGTCAGCTAGTCAAGTCAAATTAGAGATGATGACTCCGTCAAGTATCACCTAAAATAATGCAGGCTCAGGAAGCAATAATTATTTTGCGAGCTAATAACGTTAGCTTATTAGCTAGCTAACAAACAACAGCTAACCAAGCAAGATTAAAAATGCTGAGCTAACTAACGTTAGCTAGACTAGTTAGTGCTAGCTAACTAACACCTGTGCACTTGTTACGACTTACTGAAGCTAAGCTCAAAATAGGAATTGGCTGAACAAACCATAGTTCACAAGAGCTAGATAATTAATTTATCTTTAGCACGCTAGCTTGCATTCACTGACGTTATCTAACTAGCTAAGTTAGCTGTCTGGTCGCTATTCGCTACGAGGTTGACAATTCTCAGTAAACATGGCTATAGTACAACTTCAAATCACAAAATATTTGACTCATGAACTAATGAATAGCCTCCATTTCATTGTAAGAATACTCACATTTCCCCCACCGCTACCACTTTCTCAATGTGAGGATGGAAAAATGGCACCCAAAATAATTTCAACAGTTCTTTATCAAAATATCCCAGATGCTCCAATTAACACTGCTGGGAGCTGACCAACTTGAACTGTGATTGAACACCAGACTCTATTGTTAATTTATCCTGTTATAACACCGGAATCTCAACTCTTGGACTCCATATTCATTAACACCATAATTTTAACACTGACGATATTGCTGTGCAGATAGAACCCTTCTGGGATCCATGTAGAACCGTTTCCACAGAGGGTTTTACCTGGAACTAAAAAGGGTTCTCCTATGGGGACAGACGAATAACCCCTTTGGAACTGTGATAAAGTGCGTCTCGGTGAGAGGTGTAGGAGTCAGGCGCAGGAGAGCAGGGATTTTTTTTGAGAAACGTGTTTAATGTAGAGATCTGTACACATAGTCCACCAATACAAAATTGGCCCAGATGAATGTCCAAACAACGCGCTCGAAGGAATGCAAACTCGTGTCAGTACACAGAGGAACAACCACAGTTCCGACACTACCTACACATACGTCAATGCGAAACCAATAAACAGCATAGAATACTGAACGCTAATACTCACAAACTTAATCCTGCACGAATTACGGCAGGTAACAAGTGCCCTATATACCCACAGAAATCAAAGCAATTGAAACCAGGTGTGAAAAGGAACACAGACAAAACAACCAGAAAAAGAAAAAGGGATCGTAGTGGCTAGTAAACCGGTGACACCGGCCAGCACAGCCTGAACAGGGAGAGGAGTTACCTTCGGTAGAAGTCGTGACAGGAAACCTTGTTTCTTAGAATGTAGTGTTTGGACTACTCAGAGTGTAAGAGAAATACAGTAAAACACTAAGAAGTTTGTTCAACACTCCATTACACCAATCTACCAATGAGCAACTGAACTTTCACAATATTTTTTTTTCATGTTAATTTCACAGCAGCTGAATCCTGCATGTATTTACATAGGAGTAAGCAATGGCATAAAGTGTATTTCTCAACCTGTCAGAGCCTGTCGTAAAATGCAAGCTAAGCCTTTAAACACTCACAAAGCAGCACAAAACACACCACCGAGCCTTCAGGTACTATAGACAGACACACACACACACTCAGAAACCTCCCATCTATGGCTAGCTAACTTCTTCTTTTGTCCGATTGAGGATCACACACATTGTTATGTGTACCGTCACAGGCTTTCACGTTAGCCCCATCTTTTTGCCCAGGTCTCTCCTTCCAGTGTCCCTCTCTTATCTCATTACACACTGTTCAAGCTTTGTGTTAAATTATGTATTAAGGTCAATGTCAAAACATGGAAGATGTGTAATCTGAAGGGAGTTCCCTTTTATTCATTATTACAGTGAAGGCTGAGCACAACTGTCAGCCAGCCGCCGAAGTGCTCAGCATGGAAGCTTGTGTGCTCAGCAGGGCCCATCAAAGCCCTTCTATCTCTTTCTCTCCTTCTCTCCTCCTCTCCCTCGGCTCCCTCCTTCCCTCCCACCTCCTGGTAGGACCCCTGATAGATTTACCCAGCTAACCCGTCTCTCTTCTACTGCACCAATCTGAGAGCTGTCAAGTGCACCTTTACACCCATGTCATAAATCTGAGGGAAAACTTGTACCCCCAAGACCAAGGGGGAAAAATAGGAGGGAGGGAGGGAAAACGAGAGAGACAGGTTCGGAGAGGGAGATGTCATGCCATGAGCTTCTAGTTTGGGGAATTTATCTAATGGGAATGTTATCAGAAAACAGGTAGGCTAAACTGAACTGTAGGCACTCACAAAATGTTGTGTGTGTGTGTGTGTGTGTGTGTGTGTGTGTGTGTGTGTGTGTGTGTGTGTGTGTGTGTGTGTGTGTGTGTGTGTGTGTGTGTGTGTGTGTGTGTGTGTGTGTGTGTGTGTGTGTGTGTGTGTGTGTGTGTGTGTGTGTGTGTGTGTGTGTGTGTGTGTGTTTGAGTGTGAGAGATTGTGAGAGAGTGTTACGTTCCTCATTTTATTTAATTAAATTAACGGTAAACAGACGTTCAAAACTTGTGTGTTGATGAGACAACTTATTGTCTCTTTTTAGACTTCAGTCTGATGTCCAGAGGAATTTGGCGGCAGTGGTGGGATCCTCCCTCAGCACAGGGTTTCCCAAACTCTATTGAAACTATTGAAATAATCAACTAATCATCAAGCTTTGAGTGCAGCCCTTGGCGTCGCAAGGACCAAGTTTGGGAAACGCTGCCTTAGCAACATCTCAACTGAAATGCAATGCATGCCTGTTTCTCAATAGCTGCCAATCAAAATCATAGTCCCTGAAACAGATCATATACAGTATTTACTGACAGACAGCTGGTAAACCAATCTTTGAAGTGTGTAGAGTGGCTTTAACCTTATAGGAGATTTTTCTTCCCCTCAATAGTCACACATGGAGCTGGGTTACAGTTTAATAAATCATCAATTGCCTGTTGTCAGGCCAGTTATTATTTTCTGATTAAATGAATGCAGTTATACTGCAACCCTTTACCATGCCACCAGCACACCTGAGTGACACTCAATCATGTTAACAATTTATACAGTCACAGAATAGTCACAGAATATAAATGTGGTGAAAAATATATATTTAGTATACTTAGTGTATTTAGTATACAGACAAACACAAATGCACACACACCTCTCTTATTGCTTGCAGGAAATTAATGTATTGGTCATCTAAAAAGTATATCACAATCAAATAGCCATTGTTCAGATGTGATATTTCTCATTAAAACACAACACAACCTAAATACTTCATAAGCAAGACATGTCAATGTCTCCCTATCAATGTTCCCCATCAAATATACAATAATTATTCCACTTGTGGCATGCAAATCACAGAGTAAATTAAAAACACTGCTGTGAAAAGCTGTCCAATCCATTTGTATTTCCAGTTTGTGTGAAGTGTCCATCCAGTGTTACTATCTAAAATAACAAAGCACTAGCTTCATGTTGCAGGAGCGGTCAGGCCAAGGACATTTTCATGCTGTTCCTAGTTCATAACCCGCAAAAAAATTACTATAGAAGTGAGGGGAATTTTTGTTTGGGTAAGTGCAAGGGACAAGGCCTAGATCCAGATCTCAAGAGTGTCTGGTTTCAATATTGCTTGTCCAAATCAATGAGGAGAAAATCATCTGGGTTGCCATCGATGACCGCAGAGACCCTCATGCACTCTGGAGCTTGTACAACTGTTGTACCACACATTTCCTCGGTAGGCCGTCATTGTATATAAAAATGTGTTCTTGCCTAGATAAATAAAGGTTACATTTAAATTAAATATAATGTACACCCACACAGTCCTAAGGGAAAACCGACATATCTTAAACAATAGACGCAGGATTATTGTAAAAATGACTGTATAAAATTGGTTTGGTAGGACGCCTTCAGTCCCGCAAAGATCCCACAAAGATCATAGATTCAAAGATTACTGTTTTGAAATATGTAATTCAAACAACGCTTTAAGAAGGTAAGAAAAAAATAGTATTATGTAAAAAATAGAAAATAAAATAGCAAATAATTAAACAGCAGCAGTAAAATAACAAGTGAGGCTATACACAGGGGGTACCGGTAGAGAGTCAATGTGTGGGGGCACTGGTTAGTTGAGGTAATTGAGGTAACATGTACATGTACATGTAGGTAGAGTTAAAATGATTATGCATAGATTGTAAACGGAGTAGCAGCAGAGTAAAAGAGGGGTCTGGGTAGCACTTTGGTTAACTGTACAGGAGTCTTATGGCTTGGGGGTAGAAGATTTTAATTAAAACCTCTTAAGGAAGCTGCGAATTTTCGCAGCTTTTTGTTAAAAATCGTGCAACATTTCAGCGCCCTGCTACTCATGCCAGGACTATAGTATATGCATATGATTAGTATGTGTGGATAGACAACACTCAGACGTTTCTAAAACTGGTTCAATCAAAAAGTTTCATCAAAAAGTGCAGGACAATCTGATCACTGAAAATTTAAAAATATATCCATGCGCAACTTCAACCAATTGTTAAAAGTGATCCCCATTAAATGGAGCCGAGGTTGCAATACCTACAGCTTCCACACGATGTCAACAGTCTTGTCATTTGCCTGGGCTTTGTTTCTTGGTCAAACAAAGAAGAGACAGGCCATTTCTTCAGGTCTCCGACCGGATATTTTAGTTGAGATTTACCCGGACATTATATCCAGACGCACAGCTATAGAATATAATTCGCCTCGTGATCAATTTGATCGCTTATTAACGTTTACTAATACCTAAAGTTGCATTACAAAAGTATTTCGAAGTGTTTTGTGAAAGTTTATCGTCAACTTTTTTAATTTAAAAAAATGACGTTACGTTAAAAAACGCTATTTTTTCATTGATCACACACTCTTCATAGATCGATATCTAGGCTATATATGGACCGATTTAATCGAAAAAAGACCCAAATGATGTTTACGGGACATCTAGGAGTGCCAAGAAAGAAGCTTGTCAAAGGTAATGAATGTTTTATATTTTATTTCTGCGTTTTGGTTAGGACCGGCTACCGCAAAATCTGTCATTTTAGATTAAGTTTCAGTACTTTTGGGTGCATGCTATCAGATAATAGCTTCTCATGCTTCCGCCGAAAAGCATTTTACAAATCTGACTCGGTAGCTAGATTCACAACGTGTGTAGCTTTAATTCAGTACATTGTATGTGCATTTTAATGAAAGTTTGAGGTTTATCAAAAACTATACGTGGCGCACTTGAAATTTCCGCTGATTTGATCTCCACAGCGGGAGCAATTCCCTAACTTAAGAAGCCTTTTGGACCTCAACTTGGCACTCCGGTACTGCATGCCCTGCGGTAGCAGAGAGAACTGTCTATAACTAGGGAGGCTTGAGCCTTTGAGAAGTTTTAGGGCCTTCCTCTGACACCGCCTCTAATATAGAGGTCCTGGATGGCAGGAAGCTTGGCCCCAGTGAAGTACTGGGCCGTATGCACTACCCTCTGTAGTGCCTTGCAGTCGGAGGCCAAGCAGTTGCCATACCAGGCAGTGATGCAACCAGTTAGGATGCTCTTGATGATGCAGCTGTAGAACCTTTTGAGGATCTGAGAACCCATGCCAAATCTTTTCTCTCTTCTGAGGGGGAATAGGCTTTGTCGTGCCCTCTTCACGACTGTATTAGTGTGTTTGGACCATGATAGCTTGTTGGTAATGTGGAGACCATGGAGTTTGAAGCTCTCAACCTGCTCCACTACAGTCCTGTTGATGAGAATGGGGGCGTGCTCAATCCTCCTTTTCATGTAGTCCACATTAACCTCCTTTGTCTTGATCATGTTGTGGGAGAGGTTGTTGTCCTGGCACCACACGATAAGGTCTCTGACCTCCTCCCTATAGGCTTTTTCATTGTTGTCGGTGATCAGGCCTATGACTGTTGTGTCACAGGCAAACTTGATGATGGTGTTGGAGTCATGCCTGGCCATGCAGTCATGTCTGAACAGGGAGTATAGGAGGGGACTGAGCATGCACCCCTGAGGGGTCCCTGTGTTAAGGATCAGCATGGCGTATGTGTTGTCCCTACCCTTAACACCTGGGGTGGCCTGTCAGGAAGTCCAGGATCCAGTTGCAGAGGGAGGTGTTTCGTCCCAGGGTCCTTAGCTTAGTGATGAGATTTGTGGGTACTATGGTGTTAAACGCTGAGCTGTAGTCAATGAATTGCATTCTTACATAGATGTTCCTTTTGTCCAGGTGGGAAAGGGCAGTGTTGAGTGCAATAGAGATTTCATCATCTGTGGATTTGTTGGGACAGTATGCAAAATGTGTGGGTCTGGGATAATGGTGTCGATGTGAGCCATGACCAGCCTTTGAAAGCGCTTCATGGCTACAGACCTGAGTGCTACAGGTTGGTAGTAATTTAGGCAGGTTACCTTAGTGTTCCTGGGCATAGGGACGATGGTGGTCTGCTTGAAACATGTTGGTATTACATACTCAGTAAGGGACAGGTTGAAAATGTCAGTGAAGACACTTGCCAGTTGTCAGCACATGCTTGGAGTACACATCCTGATAATCCGGCTGGCCCTGCGTCCTTGTGAATGTTGCCCGGTTTAAAGGTCTTACTCACATCGGTTACGGAGAGCGTGATCATACAGTCGTCCGGAACGGCTGGTGCTCTCATGCATGTTTCAGTGTTACTTGCCTCGAAGCGAGCATAGAAGTAATTTAGCTTGTCTGGTAGGTTGGTGTCACTGGGCAGCTCATGGCTGTGCTTTCCTTTGCAGTCTGTTATATTTTGCAAGACCTGCCACATCGGAGCCGGTGTAGTACGATTCGATCTTAGTCCTGTACTGACGCTTTGCCTGTTTGATAGTTCATTGGAGGGTATAGTGGGATTTCTCATAAGCTTCCGGTTTAGAGTCCCACTCCTTGAAAGCAACAGCTCTACCCTTTAGCTCAGTGCGGATGTTGCCTGTAATCCATGGCTTCTGGTTGGGGTATGTACATACGGTCACTGTGGACGACGTCATCGATGCACTTATTGATGAAGCCAGTGACTGATGTGGTGTACTCCTCAATGCCTTCAGAAGAATCCCGGAACATATTCCAGTCTGGGCTTGCAAAACAGTCCTGTAGTTTAGCATCTGCTTCATCTGACCACTGTCTTATTGACTGAGTCACAGGTGCTTCCTGCATTAGTTTTTGTTTGTAAGCACGAATCAGGAGGATAGAATTAAATAATCTTGCAAAATCCCAGATATTAAAAACATTTTTTTTAAACTGCAGTAGAGGATGCTGGGAAAAAAGTGCATTTCTAATCATAAGTTAAAACGGTTTTAGCTGTTGTGACTTCCCATTTAGTTTTGAGTCAGTAACATAAAAATGTTAAGTCATAATGACTTATTTACTTTGAGTTCAACTAGAAGTATTTGAGTTAAAAATGCCTTGGGGTTTACAATGTGCAGGAAGAGATATGTAACACTGCCATATGCTAAGACAGTCCCACTTTAAATTATTAACTTTAAAGGCTTTTTGAAGCCTTCATAAACCCTGTAGAATACCAGCATAGATGCTTCAAAAGTCATTCATAAGCTAATTACATGCAATAAAGGATGGAGAGAAGGCTAATTCTATATTAGGCAAAGCACCAGATATAAACACCTTTCAAATCACCCTTTATGTTGGTAGACTTTGCTTAGAAATGATTTGAATTCACTTAAATGTATGGCACTCGAGGTGGGGTGGCCCCTATACCAAATTTCTCTTTGGGCCCAAAACGCTGGAAAAGTGCTTATGAATACTTTATGAAAGCCCTATAAAGCTGTGGCATAAGTTGAATTTTTTGTTATCCCTAATGCCAAATACATGCCTTCGCCTCAATCTAACATCTGCTCCTGTCCACACAGGTTTCCGCAGAGATTTGCAGGCATGAGTGGAAGTTCAATATAATTTTTTTAGCAAACCTAGCAAACAGCGTAGAAGTGGAAGGTGTAAATTAGGCTTAGGACTGATGTGGTGTTCTAAAACGATATATCCACAAACATTTCACAAGTGTTTTTCATCAGAATTGATTGCTAATGTGTGTGTAAAATACCATTATTATGAGATGTTTTTTATTCATAGATTTTAGATATGTAAGAAAATGTTTTTTGTTGTAAAACATTAATATACACAGTTGAAGTCGGAAGTTCATATACACTTAGGTTGGAGTCATTGAAACTCTTTTCAACCACTCCACAAGTTTCTTAACAAACTATAGTTTTGGCAAGTCGGTTAGGACATCTGCTTTGTGCATGACACAAGTCATTTTTCACAGACACATTATTTCACTTATAATTCACAATTCCAGTGGGCCAGAAGTTTACATTTACATTACATTTACATTTAAGTCATTTAGCAGACACTCTTATCCAGAGCGACTTACAAATTGGTGCATTCACCTTATTTACATTTACATTTAAGTCATTTAGCAGACGCTCTTATCCAGAGCGACTTACAAATTGGTGCATTCACCTTATGACATCCAGTGGAACAGCCACTTTACAATAGTGCATCTAAAAATTTTAAGGGGGGGGGGGGTGAGAAGGATTACTTTATCCTATCCTAAGTATTCCTTAAAGAGGTGGGGTGCCCTTATTTGGGTGTAGGGCCTGATCAGAGCCTGGAGGTACTGAGGTGCCGTTCCCCTCACAGCTCCGTAGGCAAGCACCATGGTCTTGTAGCGGATGCGAGCGTCAACTGGAAGCCAGTGGAGAGAGCGGAGGAGCGGGGTGACGTGAGAGAACTTATGACATCGAGTGGAACAGTCACTTTACAATAGTGCATCTAAATCTTAAGGGGGGGGTGAGAGGGATTACTTATCCTATCCTAGGTATTCCTTAAAGAGGTGGGGTTTCAGGTGTCTCCGGAAGGTGGTGATTGACTCCGCTGTCCTGGCGTCGTGAGGGAGTTTGTTCCACCATTGGGGGGCCAGAGCAGCGAACAGTTTTGACTGGGCTGAGCGGGCGCTGTACTTCCTCAGTGGTAGGGAGGCGAGCAGGCCAGAGGTGGATGAACGCAGTGCCCTTGTTTGGGTGTAGGGCCTGATCAGAGCCTGGAGGTACTGAGGTGCCGTTCCCCTCACAGCTCCGTAGGCAAGCACCATGGTCTTGTAGCGGATGCGAGCTTCAACTGGAAGCCAGTGGAGGGAACGGAGGAGCGGGGTGACGTGAGAGAACTTGGGAAGGTTGAACACCAGACGGGCTGCGGCGTTCTGGATGAGTTGAAGGGGTTTAATGGCACAGGCAGGGAGCCCAGCCAACAGCGAGTTGCAGTAATCCAGACGGGAGATGACAAGTGCCTCGATTAGGACCTGCGCCGCTTCCTGTGTGAGGCAGGGTCGTACTCTGCGGATGTTGTAGAGCAGGGGTGTCAAAGTCAAATGGACGGAGGGCCAAATAAAAAATTTAGCTACAAGCCGAGGGCCGGACTGTTCGAATGTTCATTGAAAAATTTTTAAATGACGCATATAGTCTAGTGAACCTAATTGAACCTACTGAAAACCTAACAAATATATTCCAATATGATCAGATAAATAAAGCAATATTTTCTTATGGCTCTGTCAGTAATCTTTAATTTTCAACAGACACAAAAGACAAATTTCCTTTATATAAAAATCCCCATAACATGAACATTAAATGAAAGAAACCGGTATTCAAGGCACCATCAGTAGCCTATATTTTCTATTTTAGCAAAAGTGGGCTAAATTTACTTCAAAGAAAAAAACAATAATAGCAATTTTGTATCATCCACTCAACTGAAATATTTTTAAAATATAATTGGATTGAAATACAATAAAATAAAGTGCAAAAATCTATTAATCAAAAACAACACTTTGTTTAAGGAGAAGTAACATGCAGTGAAAACAAATATTAAACTTTAACTTTTAAACTTGAACTGAGTAAAAACTCTAAATATGTGATTGCACAGTAATGTTCACTTGTTTGAGGTTGAGGGTGATACTTGGTGGTGTCCCATCTTTTCCACAAGTTCATCAATGTTCGGGGTAAGGCTCTGAGTTGAGGAAATCCTCAGAATTGAGTGGAGGTGTTCAGCAGTAAGTCGACTTCTGTGTGATGTTTTGTTCAAGTTCATCAAAGAAAACAGTTGTTCACACAGGTATGTGCTGCCAAACATAGACAACGTTTGAGCAGCCTGGATGCGCAGCTGGGGCATTGTGTCGGGAGGAAACGGGCGAACTCCGCAGCACCCACTGCCGCATATTTTGCCCTCAGTGCATCATTGCATTGGAGGTCAATCAACTCCATTTGGAGGTTTGGTGGTGAGCTTTCCACGTCAACAGCAAATGGGTTACCGAGCAGTTCCAACCTGCTTTTTGTGCTTCAAAGTCAGCAAATCGGCGTCGAAAGTCAGCGGCAAGCATACCTATTTTATCAGCCAACTGTGCGCTCGGGAACGCACTGGTAGAGAGCTTCTCTTTCATGGTCTGGCAGCTGGGAAAGTGGCTCAAATTTTCTTTCCGCATCTGCGTCTCCCACAGAGTCAGTTTGGTTTTAAATGCCTTCACTGTACTGTACTTATCAGAGATGACACGATCCCGACCCTGCAGCTGCAAGTTCATTGCATTCAGATGACTCATAATGTCACACAGAAAAGCCATTTCACACAGAAACATTTCGTCTCGGAGTTGTGTTGTGTCTTTCCCTTTGCTGTCCAAGAACAGACAAATCTCCTCACGAAGCTCGAAACATCTTTGAAGCACCTTTCCCTGGCTTAGCCATCGCACCTCTGTGTGATAAGGCAAATCACCATGCTCCGTTTCTAACTCCGTCAGAAATGCCTTGAACTGGCGGTGATTCAAACCTTTGGCTCTGATAAAGTTAACTGTGCGCGTGATGATGCTCATTACATGCTCCATTTTCAAGGCTTTACCGCACAACGCTTCCTGGTGTATGCTCCTGTGTCCACACATCGCAGGTGCTCCGTCGGTTGTCAAACCCACGAGTTTTTCCCAAGGCAGCTCCATCTCATTTACACATCTTGACACCTCTTCATACAAATCATGCCCCGTAGTTGTGCCATGCATAGGACGTAAAGCCAAAAACTCATCTGTCACGCTTAGGCTGGAGTCCACTCCGCGGATGAAAATTGACAACTGGGCAATGTCAGAAATGTCGGTGCTCTCATCCACAGCCAAGGAATATGCAATGAAATCTTTTCCCTTTTTCACAAGCTGCTCTTTTAGATTGATGGACAACTGGTCTACTCTCTCGGCAATGGTGTTTCTGCTCAGACTCACATTTAAAAAGAGTTGCCTTTTTTCTGGGCAAACTTCGTCACAAACTTTAATCATGCAGTTTTTGATGAAATCCCCCTCCGTAAATGGCCGGGCTGATTTAGCGATCTCTTCTGCCAAAATAAAACTTGCCTTTTGTAGCCTTTGTTCCATGTCCATATTCTTGTTGTTGTCCGCGTGTTTCGTTTCATAATGTCGTCTCAGATTATACTCTTTCAGTACCGCCACACTTTCTCCACACAGAAGACACACAGGTTTTCCAGCTACCTCCGTGAACAAATACTCCGACTCCCACCTTGTTTGAAACCCCCGGTTCTCAGTGTCCACCTTCCGTTTTGCCATTTTTGATGGGTATCTGAAAGTTAATTTTACTGTGATGCTGACAACTGCTGTGCCAATAAATATTGAAATGAAGCAGCCTACTGCTCGGTGCGTCACCGTTGCATTGTGGGAAATGTAGTATTGGTGCGTGTAAAAGATCTGCGGGCTGCCGGCTTGCTGCGGTCTGTGGGCCGGTTCTAATAATAAATCAAGATCATCCCAGGGGCCGTAAAAACCTTCTCGCGGGCCGGATGTGGCCCGCGGGCCTTGACTCTGACATATGTGTTGTAGAGCATGAACCTACAGGAACGGGCCACCGCCTTGATGTTGGTTGAGAACGACAGGGTGTTGTCCAGGATCACGCCAAGGTTCTTAGCGCTCTGGGAGGAGGACACAATGGAGTTGTCAACCGTGATGGCGAGATCATGGAACGGGCAGTCCTTCCCCGGGAGGAAGAGCAGCTCCGTCTTGCCGAGGTTCAGCTTGAGGTGGTGATCCGTCATCCACACTGATATGTCTGCCAGACATGCAGAGATGCGATTCGCCACCTGGTCATCAGAAGGGGGAAAGGAGAAGATTAATTGTGTGTCGTCTGCATAGCTATGATAGGAGAGACCATGTGAGGTTATGACAGAGCCAAGTGACTTGGTGTATAGCGAGAATAGGAGAGGGCCTAGAACAGAGCCCTGGGGCCACCAGTGGTGAGAGCGCGTGGTGAGGAGACAGATTCTCACCACGCCACCTGGTAGGAGCGACCTGTCAGGTAGGACGCAATCCAAGCGTGGGCCGCGCCGGAGATGCCCAACTCGGAGAGGGTGGAGAGGAGGATCTGATGGTTCACAGTATCGAAGGCAGCCGATAGATCTAGAAGGATGAGAGCAGAGGAGAGAGAGTTAGCTTTAGCAGTGCGGAGCGCCTCCGTGATACAGAGGAGAGCAGTCTCAGTTGAATGACTAGTCTTGAAACCTGACTGATTTGGATCAAGAAGGTCATTCAGAGAGAGATAGCGGGAGAGCTGGCCAAGGACGGCACGTTCAAGAGTTTTGGAGAGAAAAGAAAGAAGGGATACTGGTCTGTAATTGTTGACATCAGAGGGATTGAGTGTAGGTTTTTTCAGAAGGGGTGCAACTCTCGCTCTCTTGAAGACGGAAGGGACGTAGCCAGCGGTCAGGGATGAGTTGATGAGCGAGGTGAGGTAAGGGAGAAGGTCTCCGGAAATGGTCTGGAGAAGAGAGGAGGGGATAGGGTCAAGCGGGCAGGTTGTTGGGCGGCCGGCCGTCACAAGACGCGAGATTTCATCTGGAGAGAGAGGGGAGAAAGAGGTCAGAGCACAGGGTAGGGCAGTGTGAGCAGAACCAGCGGTGTCGTTTGACTTAGCAAACGAGGATCGGATAATATATAATAATAATAATATATGCCATTTAGCAGACGCTTTTATCCAAAGCGACTTACAGTCATGTGTGCATAGATTCTACGTATGGGTGGTCCCGGGGATCGAACCCACTACCCTGGCGTTACAAGCGCCATGCTCTACCAACTGAGCTACAGAAGGACCCCTTCTTTTCAAAATGGTTGACGAAGTCATCTGCAGAGAGGGAGGAGGGGGGGGGATTCAGGAGGGAGGAGAAGGTGGCAAAGAGCTTCCTAGGGTTAAAGGCAGATGCTTGGAATTTAGAGTGGTAGAAAGTGGCTTTAGCAGCAGAGACAGAGGAGGAAAATGACTCAGTTGATTGTGTCTTTAAACAGCTGGGAAAATTCCAGAAAATTATGATGTGTCTTTAGAAGCTTATGATAAGCTAATTGGCATCATTTTAGTCAATTGTTGTTGTACTTGTGGATGTATTTCAAGGCCTACATTCTAACTCAGTGCCTCTTGCTTGACATCGTGGGAAAATCAAAAGTAATCAACCAGGACCTCTGGAAAAAATTGTAGAACTCCACAAGTCTGGTTCATCCTTGGGAGCAATTTCCATCTGTACAAACAATAGTACGCAACTATAAACACCATGGGACAACGCAGCCATCATACCGCTCAGGAAGGAGGCGCGTCCTGTATTCTAGAGATGAATGTACTTTGTTGAGAAAAGTGCATATCAATCCCAGAACAACAGCAAATTACCTTGTGAATATGCTGGAGGAAACGGGTACAAAATATCTATACCCACAGTAAAACGAGTCCATAACATGAAAGGCCGCTCAGCAAGGAAGAAGCCACTGCTCCAAAACCGTCATAAAAAAGCCATACTACGGTTTGCAACTGCATATGGGGACAAAGATGATACTTTTTGGAGAAATGTCCTCTGGTCTGATGAAACAAAAATAGAACTGTTTGGCCAGAATGACCATTGTTATGTTTGGAGGAAAAAGGGTGAGGATTGCAAGCCGAAGAACACCATCTTAACCTTGAAGCACAGGGGTGGCAGCATCATGTTGTGGGGGTGCTTTGCTGCAGGAGAGACTGAGTGGGGCTACCTGAAACATTTGACCCAAGTTAAACAATTTAAAAGCAATCCTACCAAATGTTATTTATTTGCATGTAAACTTCTGACCCAATGGGAATGTGATGAAAAAAATTAAAGCTGAAATAAATAATTCTCTCTACTATTATTATTTCACATTCTTAAAATAAAGTGGTCATCCTAACTGACCTAAAACAGGGAATTTTTACTGATGTCAGGAATTGTGAAAACTGAGTTTAAATGAATTTGGCTAAGGTGTATGTAATCCTCCAAATTCAACTGTATATGTTATATTTGATATTCTTCAAAGTAGCCACCCTTTGCCTTAATGACAGCTTTTCACACTCTTGGCATTCTTTCAACCAGCTTCATGTGTCAGTCACCTGAAATGTATTTCAATTAACAGGTGTGCCTTATTAAAAGTTTGAATTTCTTTCCTTAACCTCTAGCGACGAGCAATCCCGTATCCGGGAGCGTAATCATAGCCTCAAGCTCATTACCATAACGCAACGTTTCCTATTCATGAAAATCGCAAATGAAATAAATGTATTCAAACACAAGCTTAGCCTTCTGTCATCTCAGATTTTCAAAATATGCTTTTCAACCAAAGCTACACAATCATTTGTGTAAGAGTATTGATAGCCTAGCATAGCATTAAGCCTAGCATTCAGCAGGCAACATTTTCACAAAAACAAGAAAAGCATTCAAATAAAATCATTTACCTTTGAAGAACTTCAGATGTTTTCAATGACGAGACTCTTAGTTAGATAGCAAATGTTCATTTTTTCCAAAAATATTATTTGTGTAGACGAAATAGCTCCTTTCGTTCATCACATTTGGCTAAGAAAAAGACGGGAAAATGCAGTCACTTACAACGGCAAACTTTTTTCCAAATTAGCTCCATAATATCGACAGAAACATGGCAAACGTTGTTTAGAATCAATCCTCAAGGTGTTTTTCACATATCTATTCGATAATCTATCAGTGGTGGCAGTTGGCTTCTCATCAGAAGCAAATGGAAAAATACTGCAGCTGGAGATTATGCAATAATTGCGACGGAGGACACCAAGCGACCACCTGGTAGATGTAGTCTTTTATGGTCAATCTTCCAATGATATGCCTACAAATACGTTACAATGCTGACGACACCTTGGGGAAGCGACAGAAAGCCTAAGCTCATTCGTGGCCCATTCACAGCCATATAAGGAGTCATTGGCATGAGGCGGTTTAAAAAAATGTGGCACTTCCTGATTGGATTTTTATCTGTTTTTTTCTGTAACATCAGTTATGTGGCACTCACAGACAATATCTTTGCAGTTTGGGAAACGTCAAAGTGTTTTCTTTCCAAAGCTGTCAATTATATGCATAGTCTAGCATCTTTTCGTGACAAAATATCTTGTTTAAAACGGGAACGTTTTTCATCCAAAAATTAAAATAGCGCCCCCTGTATCCAAGAAGTTAATGAATGTGAGCCAAAAAGCTGTGTAGAGTGACTGTATAAAGAAGAGAAGCCTTCTTTAGTAAAAGACCAAGTCCATATTACAGAAAGAACAGCTCAAATAAGCGAAGAAAAATCAGAGTCCATCATTACTTAAAGGACAGTCAATCCGGAATATTTCAAGAACTTTGATTGTTTCTTCAAGTGCAGTCTATGATGAAACTGGCTCTCATGAGGACCGCCACAGGAAAGACCTAGAGTTACCTTTGCTGTAGAGGATAAGTTCATTAGATTTACCAGCCTCAGAAATTGCAGCCCAAATATATGCTTCACAGAGTTCAAGTAACAGACTCAACTCCACATCAACCGTTCAGAGGAGACTGTTTGAATCAGGCCTTCATGGTTGAATTTCTGCAAAGAAACCACTACACCAAGAATAAGAATATACTTGCTTGGGACAAGAAACATGAGCAATGGACAATAGACTGGTGGAAATCTGTCCTTTGATCTGATGAGTCCAAATGTGAGATTTTTGGTTCCAACCGCAGTGTCTTTCTGATTCAATTCAATTCAAGGTACACTTAACCAGCATGGCTATCACAGCATTCTGCAGCAATGCGCTATCCCATCTGGTTTGCGCTTTGTGGAACTATCATTTGTTTTTCAACAGGACAATGACCCAACACACCTCCAGCCTGTGTAAGGGCTATTTGTCCAAGAAGGAGAGTGATGGAGTGCTGAATCATATGACCTGGCCTCAATAATCACCCATCCTCTTCCCAATTGAGACGGTTTTGTATGAGTTGGACCACTGAGTGAAGGAAAAGCAGTCAACAAGTGCTCAGCACTCCTTCAAGACTGTTGGAAAAGCATTCCAGGTGAAGCTGGTTGAGAGAATGCCAAGAGTGTCCAAAGCTGTCATCAAGGCAAAGGGTGGATGCTTTGAAGAATCTAAAATATCAATTATATTTTGATTTGTTTAACACTTCATTTTGTTGCATCATATCGACCTGTCCAACGTAGCAAGCTAAATAGCTACGTTAGCTAATCAACCAATGCTCAAATTACATACAATAGCATAATGCCACGACAGTTTCATCATACTATGTATTTTCTTATATTGATCGTCGGCCCTAGCTACTCTTTGGCTATATCTCCAATATTAGTAACAACACAAAATCATACATATAGTGTAACATGCTGACCAAACCGCACGTGCGCATGTTGATTTTGTTCACTCACTCCAGATGCAATGAGAATATGCAGGTTGAAATATCAAAACAAACTCTTACCAACTATATTACTGTGGGGACAGGTTTAACGGTTGTCGTCTGGAGATAGAGAGGACCAAAGCGCAGCGTGGTTAGTGTCCATCTTTTTAATGGAAAACTGAACATTTCAAAAACACAAAACAACAAAGTGAAAACCGAAACAGTTCTATCTGGTGCAGACACACAAAGACTGAAAATAACCACCCACAAACCCCAGGCTACCTAAATATGCTTCCCAATCAGAGACAATGACTAACACCTGCCTCTAAATGAGAACCATATCAGGTCAAACAAGAAACCCAACCTAGAAACAGAAAAAATAGCATATCCACCCAACCCACGTCCTGACCAACTAAAACAAAAAAATAACACAAGAACTAGGGTCAGAACATGACAGTACCCCCCCCCCCCCAAGGTGCGGACCCCGGCCACAAAACCTGAACCTATAGGGGAGGGTCTGGGTGGGCATCTGTCCGCGGTTGCGGCTCTGGCACTGGATGTGGACCCCACTCCACCATAGTCTTAGTTCGCTTCTGTGGCCTCCTAGGAATGGCGACCCTCGCCGCCAACCTCAGGCTGGCAACTCTACTAAAGGGCCCCACTGGACTCAGGGGCAGCTCCGGACTGAGGGGCAACTCCGGATTGAGGGGTAACTCCGGTCTGAGGGGCAGCTCCGGACTCAGGGGCAGCTCAGGACTCAGGGGCAGCTCAGGACTGAGAGGAAGCTCCGGCCTGAAAAGCAGCTCCGGACTGAAGAGCAATTCCGGCATCGCCGGCGTGACAGGCGGCTCTGGCAGGTCCTGGCTGACTGACGGCTCTGGCGGCTCCTGGCTGGCTGGCGGCTCTGGCGGCCCCTGGCTGGCTGGCGGCTCTGGCGGCCCCTGGCTGGCTGGCGGCTCTGGCGGCCCCTGGCTGACTGGCGGCTCTGGCGGCTCAGGACAGACTGGCGGCTCTGGCGGCTCAGGACAGACTGGCGGCTCTGGCGGCTCAGGACAGACTGGCGGCTCTGGCGGCTCAGGACAGACTGGCGGCTCTGGCGGCTCAGGACAGACTGGCGGCTCTGGCGGCTCAGGACAGACTGGCGGCTCTGGACGGACGGGCGGCTCTGGCGGCTCTGGACGGACGGGCGGGCGGCTCAGGACGGACGGCTCAGGACGGACGGACGGCGGCTCTGGCGGCTCAGGACGGACGGGCGGCTCTGGCGGCTCAGGACGGACGGGCGGCTCTGGCGGCTCAGGACGGACGGGCGGACGGACGGGCGGCTCTGGCGGCTCAGGACGGACGGGCGGCTCTGGCGGCTCAGGACGGACGGGGGCTCTGGCGGCTCAGGACGGACGGGGGACTCTGGCGGCTCAGGACGGACGGGGGCTCAGGACTCTGGCGGCTCAGGACGGACGGACGGGGACGGACTCTGGCGGCTCAGGACGGACGGGGGGGGACTCTGGCGGCTCAGGACGGACGGCGGCTCAGGGGACTCTGGCGGCTCAGGACGGACGGGGACGGGGACTCTGGCGGCTCAGGACGGACGGGGACTCTGGCGGCTCAGGACGGACGGGGACTCTGGCGGCTCAGGACGGACGGGGGACTCTGGCGGCTCAGGACGGACGGGGACTCTGGCGGCTCAGGACGGACGGGGACTCTGGCGGCTCAGGACGGACGGGGACTCTGGCGGCTCAGGACGGACGGGGGGGACTCTGGCGGACGCTCAGGACGGACGGGGGACTCTGGCGGCTCAGGACGGACGGGGGGGACTCTGGCGGCTCAGGACGGACGGGGACTCTGGCGGCTCAGGACGGACGGGGACTCTGGCGGCTCAGGACGGACGGGGACTCTGGCGGCTCAGGACGGACGGGGGACTCTGGCGGCTCAGGACGGACGGGGACTCTGGCGGCTCAGGACGGACGGGGACTCTGGCGGCTCAGGACGGACGGGGACTCTGGCGGCTCAGGACGGACGGGGGACTCTGGCGGCTCAGGACGGACGGGGGACTCTGGCGGCTCAGGACGGACGGGGGACTCTGGCGGCTCAGGACGGACGGGGGACTCTGGCGGCTCAGGACGGACGGGGACTCTGGCGGCTCAGGACGGACGGGGACTCTGGCGGCTCAGGACGGACGGGGACTCTGGCGGCTCAGGACGGACGGGGACTCTGGCGGCTCAGGACGGACGGGGGACTCTGGCGGCTCAGGACGGACGGTGGACTCTGGCGGCTCAGGACGGACGGTGGACTCTGGCGGCTCAGGACGGACGGTGGACTCTGGCGGCTCAGGACGGATGGGAGACTCTGGCGGCTCAGGACGGACGGGAGACTCTGGCGGCTCAGGACAGACGAGGCACACTGTAGGCCTGGTGCGTGGTGCCGACACTGGTGGTACCAGGCTGGGGGTACGCACCTCTGGGCTCTGGAGACGCAGAGGATGCCTGGTGCGTGGAGATGGCACCGGATAGACCGGACCTAGAAGGCACACTGGAGATCTTTAGCACCGAGCCAGGCCAGTGCGGTGAGGTGGAATAGCCCGCACTGGGCTGTGCTGGCGAACAGGAGACACCATGTGTAAGGCTAGTGTCATGTATGCCGGCCCGAGGAGACACACTGGAGACCAAAGGCGTAGATCCGGCTTCATGGCACCTGGTTCGATGCCCACTCTAGCCCGGCCGACACGAGGAGCTGTAATGTACCGCACCGGGCTATGCACACGCACTGGGCACACCGTGCGCTCCACCGCATAACACCGTGCCTGCCCGGTACAGCGCCCTCTCTCTCCACGATAAGCACGGGGAGTTGGTGCAGGTCTCCTATCTGCCTTAGCCACACTTCCCGTGTGCCCACACAATACATTTACATTTTTGGGGCTGCCTCTTGGGCTTCCTTGCCAGCCGTGTTCCCTCAAAGCGCTGGCTCCCTTTAGCTGCTGCTTCAAACTAAAGAATTATAAATATTTAACTTTCATAAAATCACAAGTGTAATACATCAAAATAAAGCTTAATTTCTTGTAAGGGAAGTCCCCCCTGTATTGGACAAAAATGAATGGCAAGTCATTGGCATCGGACAAACCATATACACATTGGCCAATACCACCCAATTCGGCATTGATTCATGCAAAGTGTATTGCAAATGCCATATGGCAATTGCCAGTTGTAACACTTTAAAAATTCAACAGGGGGCGAATGCGCTCCACCGGGGTTTTTCATATTGGAAATGTAACCCAAGTCAATGTCCAAAAGTAAAATTTTGAAAAAATGAAATTTTTGTCAAAAACTTATCACCCCTTAAAAAAGTGCTTTCTGGACCGTTTTTCGAAATTCTTTCGATTTTTTTGTCAATTACACATGTGTAAGAACTGTATGAATATACTTTTGTCCAATTTTATTATCATAATTTTTTTTTTTTTTTTTACATGCGCATAAGGAATATGTTTTGTCCAATTCCAATATGATTTCATAGGAAGTCAAAAGTCAAAAGTCAAAAATGTCAAAATTTTGTAAAAACTTCACACACCCTTAAAAAGTGCTTTCTGGACCGTTTTCGAAATTCTTTCGATTTTTTGTCAATTACACGTGTGTAAGAACTGTATAAATATACTTTTGTCCAATTTTATTATCATAATTTTTTTTTTTTTTTTACATGCGCATAAGGAATATGTTTTGTCCAATTTCAATATGATTTCATAGGAAGTCAAAAGTCAAAAGTCAAAAATGTCAAAAATTTGTAAAAAACTTCACACACCCTTAAAAAAGTGCTTTCTGGACCGTTTTTTGAAATTCTTTCATTTTTTTTGTCAATTACACATGTGTAAGAACTGTATGAATATACTTTTGTCCAATTTTATTATCATATCACATTTTTTATATTTTTTTTTAAATTGTGCATAAGGAATTTTTTTGTGGGCCAAATGACATAAGGAATTTGACATGCTCAAAAATCCTGCAGAAATGCAAAATTGACTGGCCTGATGAACTCGGGATGGCCGGGCAGTGATAGTTGTTCCTTTCCATCACTTGTTGTGTTGACTTCATCATGTCCATTTTGTGATGTTTTTTCACTATATAATCATATTGCAAGTGCACGTGCATTTGCAATATGGTTCAATGGACAATTACTATATGAAATTTGACATGCTCAAAAATCCTGCAGAAATGCAAAATTGACTGGCCAGATGAACTCGGGATGGAAAAAGGAGCAACTATCACTGTCAGGCCATCCTGTGTTCATCTGGCCAGTCAATTTTGCATTTCTGCATGATTTTTGAGCATGTCAAATTTCATATGGTAAATGCACATTGAAACATATTGCAAATGCACGTGCATTTGCAATATGTTTCAATGTGCATTTACCATATGAAATTTGGCCTTGCTCAAAAATGCTAAATTGACTGGTCTGATGAACACAGGATGGCCGAGCAGTGATAGTTGTACATTTCCATCACTCGTTGTGTTGATTTCATCATGTCCGTTAGGTGATTTCTTTTCACTATAGAATCATATTGTAAGTGCACGTGCATTTGCAATATGTTTCAATGTGCATTTACCATATGAAATTTGACATGCTCAAAAATGCTAAATTGACTGGTCTGATGAACACAGGATGGCCGAGCAGTGATAGTTGTACATTTCCATCACTCGTTGTGTTGATTTCATCATGTCGATTTGTTTATGTTTTCTCACTTTTGCAAAGTCACTGTGCATTTGCAATATGGTTCAATGGGCAGGTACCATCACGAATTTGTCATGCTATAAAAATCCTGCAGGAATGTGAAATTGACTGGCCTGATGAACACAGGATGGCCTGGCAGTGATAGTTGTTCCTTTCCATCACTCGTTGTGTTGATTTCATCATGTCCGTTAGGTGATTTCTTTTCACTATAGAATCATATTGTAAGTGCACGTGCATTTGCAATATGTTTCAATGTGCATTTACCATATGAAATTTGACATGCTCAAAAATGCAAAATTGACTGGTCTGATGAACACAGGATGGCCGAGCAGTGATAGTTGTACATTTCCATCACTCGTTGTGTTGATTTCATCATGTCCGTTAGGTGATTTCTTTTCACTATAGAATCATATTGTAAGTGCACGTGCATTTGCAATATGTTTCAATGTGCATTTACCATATGAAATTTGACATGCTCAAAAATGCTAAATTGACTGGTCTGATGAACACAGGATGGCCGAGCAGTGATAGTTGTACATTTCCATCACTCGTTGTGTTGATTTCATCATGTCGATTTGTTTATGTTTTCTCACTTTTGCAAAGTCACTGTGCATTTGCAATAGGGTTCAATGGGCAGGTACCATCACGAATTTGTCATGCTATAAAAATCCTGCAGGAATGTGAAATTGACTGGCCTGATGAACACAGGATGGCCTGGCAGTGATAGTTGTTCCTTTCCATCACTCGTTGTGTTGATTTCATCATGTCCGTTAGGTGATTTCTTTTCACTATAGAATCATATTGTAAGTGCACGTGCATTTGCAATATGTTTCAATGTGCATTTACCATATGAAATTTGACATGCTCAAAAATGCAAAATTGACTGGTCTGATGAACACAGGATGGCCGAGCAGTGATAGTTGTACATTTCCATCACTCGTTGTGTTGATTTCATCATGTCCATTTGTTTATGTTTTCTCACTTTTGCAAAGTCACTGTGCATTTGCAATATGGTTCAATGGGCAGGTACCATCACGAATTTGTCATGCTATAAAAATCCTGCAGGAATGTGAAATTGACTGGCCCGATGAACTCGGGATGGCTGGGCAGTGATTCTGGTTCATCTCAATGGCTCGTTAGGGTTGATTTCAGAATGTCACTTTTGGTGATGGTACCTCACCGTTTAAACATATTGCTAATGTACAAAAGTCAACTAGCAAGTCAGTGTCCACCAGTCAATTAGATGTCATTCTGACACCAAACTGATACAAATTGACACTAAACCCACTTTTTCCAACCTGTTTAGTAGCCAACTATCACACACTTCAGAGCTGGCCCAAAATTCACAACGCCTTTGGTTCAAACCATAAAAAAACCATAAAACATGTAGTTACGTTCTAGCTGCGGGTCCATTTCTTATGTTACGTGTAGGCCTAGCTGAGGCGACCCCGAATCCTAAGTTTCGGCTCGATCGGTCATTTGGTGTCCGAGCAAAACCCTAATTGGTACTGAAAATCCACTTTTTTCCATGACTTGCTACGGGGTCCTTGAATGAGCTATCGGACAGAAACGTTGGGGTCTGTCTATATGGGCCGAGACGGTCGCAATGCACCTAGTCTTGTGTCTCTGAGACATTTCTAAATGTCGCCATTTTCATAATGGTCAAAATGAATTGAAGTCATTGCAAATGTACGAGGCTATTTCTCGGTCCGAGAACCTTCTAGAGCCACCTAACTCACCACGCACTATCGACCCGAGGTCTAGAACAGGTTTCTAAAGTTTCGGAACTCTAGGTCTGACGGTTCTTTTTTAGCTCGAACAAAGCTAACTATTGGAGGCACTGTCTGTCTCTACAAACCCCAATACGTCCCTCCTTCCAAGTTGTGTGTCTGTGTGATTTAGTTTTCCTTTGAAATTTTATGGGAAAAATGACTGATTTACAGTTCATGGGGGTTGCCTAATCACACATATGAAGTTTTGGACAGATCTGACTTTTTTAACCCCTCGAAACAGCCCCTGAGACACCAATTAAGGCACTTCCGGTTGGCACAGGAAGCTATAAGTCAACACATATCCTCACTGGGCTATGCTTTTACAGAATCCTGAGTTTTAAGTCCTTACGTTAAGAATTGACTGATTTACACAGGGTTGAATGCACTATGTCTATCAAACTGCAGGCAGGTAATGGAAAACACTTTTAGGGTGATTTTAACCACTTCCGGTTGGTCCAGGAAGCTTAGAATCAACACAGGTAGACCTCATACTGGCCTGATGGACTGTTACCAAAGACAGGTTCATACGGCATTCATAACCCATATAGACTTCAGGTTGAATTTAGGGGTAAAGGCAATGTATTCCTATGGGGAGAGAAGTCAATGCAAACTCTTTGAAGTAAACACCTTCTTTTAACTATTAAGGGTTAATGCCACACGGTCAACGTTAGGCTTGCACGGATCGGAAGGACCTTAGGAACATACCTGAGGTCGAATTGTGCTTCTCACCCTAACGGTTCTCTCACTGTCACCCAAAAGCAAATGACGTTGTGGGGCAGGCTTCATTTTGGGCCTACTTTTCTAATGGTCGCTGCGCTCAGACCGAGCGAGCTACGGTCAAGCGGGATATCTAGTTGATCTCGGCACGGCCTAGACATTATGTTTATGCCATTGCCTGCTCTCTGTGTCTTTGAGAACCACACTTTTTCACTCCATCCTTGCTGTGTGTGCGTGTGAGAGCTTTTCTTTGACATCTGCTGGGGGAAATGACTGATTTACAGTTTAGGAGGGTTACCTGGTCACACATATGAAGGTTTGGAGAGATGTGACTTTTCTAACCCTTCAAAACAGACAGTGTGACCCAATTAAAGGCACTTCCGGTTGGCACAGGAAGCTATAAGTAAACACATGTCTTGATTGACATAAACACCTACAGAATCCTGAGTTTTAAGTCTTTAAGTTAAGAATTGACTGATCTATGATCTACAGTGTTGAATGCAGTCATTTTCACCTTTGAAGGTTATGTACATCAAAACTCCTTTTGGGTCAGTCTAACCACTTCCGGTTGCTCCAGGAAGCTTAGAATCGACACAGGTAGGCCTCATAGTGGTCTGATGGACTGTCATAGAAGACAGGTTCATAAGGCATTCATAACCCACATAGGCTTCAGGTTGAATTTAGAGGTGCAGGCAATGTATTCCTATGGGGAGAGAAGTCAATGCAAACTCTTTGATGTAAACACCTTCTTTTAACTGTTAAGGGTTAATGCCACAGGGTCAAGGTTAGGCTTGCACGGATCGGGAGGACCTTAGGAACGTACCCGAGGTCGAATTGTGCTTCTCACCCTAACGGTTCTCTCACTGGCACCCAAAAGCAAATGACATTGAGGGCCAGGCTTCATTTTGGTTCTGCTTTTTTTCAAGGTCACTGCACTCAGAGCGAGCTACGGTCAAGCGGGGCGTCTCGTTGAACTCGGCACAGTCTGGAGACTATGGTGATGCCATTTTTTGTGTTGATTTCAGAATGCCATTTTGGTGATGGTCCCTCTCCGTTTAAACATATTGCAAATGTACAAAAGTCAACTAGCAAGTCAGTGTCCATCAGTCAATTAGATGTCATTTTGACACCAAACTGATACCAATTGACACTAAACCCACTTTTTCCAACTCATTTAGAAGCCAACTATCATATATGTCAGAGCAGGCCCATAATTCACAGCGCCTTTAGTTTAAAACATAATAAAAACGTAAAACACATAGTTACGTTCTAGCTGCGGGTCCAGGTCGGACATTATGTGAAGGCCTATGTGAGGCGACCCCGAATCCCGAGTTTCGGCTCGATAGTCCTTCGGTGCCCGAGTAAAACCCTAATTGGTGCTGAAAATCCACTTTTTTCCATGCCTTGCTATGGGGTCCTTGAATGAGCTATCGGACCGAAACGTTGGGGTCCGTCTCTATGGGCCGAGCCGGTTTCAATGCACCTAGTCTTGTGTCTCTGAGACTTTTCTAAATGTCGCCATTTTCGTAATGGTCAAAATGAATTGAAGTCATTGCAAATGTACGAGGCTATTTCTCGGTCCGAGAACCTTCTAGAGCCACCTAACTCACCACGCACTATCGACCCGAGGTCTAGAACAGGTTTCTAAAGTTTCGAACTCTAGGTCTGACGGTTCTTTTTTAGCTCGAACAAAGCTAACTATTAGAGGCACTGTCTGTCTCTACAAACCCCAATACGTCCCTCCTTCCAAGTTGTGTGTCTGTGTGATTTAGTTTTCCTTTGAAATTTTATGGGAAAAATGACTGATTTACAGTTCATGGGGGTTGCCTAATCACACATATGAAGTTTTGGACAGATCTGACTTTTTTAACCCCTCGAAACAGCCCCTGAGACACCAATTAAGGCACTTCCGGTTGGCACAGGAAGCTATAAGTCAACACATATCCTCACTGGGCTATGCTTTTACAGAATCCTGAGTTTTAAGTCCTTATGTTAAGAATTGACTGATTTACACAGGGTTGAATGCACTATGTCTATCAAACTGCAGGCAGGTAATGGAAAAACACTTTTAGGGTGATTTTAACCACTTCCGGTTGGTCCAGGAAGCTTAGAATCAACACAGGTAGACCTCATACTGGCCTGATGGACTGTTACCAAAGACAGGTTCATACGGCATTCATAACCCATATAGACTTCAGGTTGAATTTAGGGGTAAAGGCAATGTATTCCTATGGGGAGAGAAGTCAATGCAAACTCTTTGAAGTAAACACCTTCTTTTAACTATTAAGGGTTAATGCCACACGGTCAACGTTAGGCTTGCACGGATCGGAAGGACCTTAGGAACGTACCTGAGGTCGAATTGTGCTTCTCACCCTAACGGTTCTCTCACTGTCACCCAAAAGCAAATGACGTTGTGGGGCAGGCTTCATTTTGGGCCTAATTTTCTAATGGTCGCTGCGCTTAGACCGAGCGAGCTACGGTCAAGCGGGATATCTCGTTGAACTCGGCACGGCCTAGAGATTATTATGTTTATGCCATTGCCTGCTCTCTGTGTATTTGAGAACCGCACTTTTCACTCCATCCTTGCTGTGTGTGCGTGTGAGAGATTTTCTTTGACATCTGTTGGGAGAAATGACTGATTTACAGTTCATGATGGTTACCTAGTCACACATATGAAGTTTTGAAAAGATCTGACCTTTTTAACCCATGGAAACTGCCACTGTGACACCATTAAAGGCACTTCCGGTTGGCACAGGAAGCTATAAATAAACTCATATCATGATTGGGGTATGCCTTTACAGAATCCTGAGTTTTAAGTCTTTACGTTAAGAACTGAGTTATTTACGGAGGGTTTAGTGAGTGTGTGTTATTTCAGAAAATCATAGAAAATCACAGAAATCTCGCAGAGCTCCGCAGCACACTTTAAAAAGATTCGTAAGAACACCCTGCAACTGGATATGTAACCCTTGAAAAAAAAAACACCTATCCGTGAACATCACCAAGGTGTCGTTGTACGATTTATCTTAAATGACGATAGATAAATGGCTGGTTCTTTTTTTATTGACACCGGAGGCTCCTTGACTTTGACGTGAAGTGGAAAAATAATTTCTCTATTTTCATTTTGGACCTTTAATCCCAGATAAATGGCCATAACTCAAAAACCGTTGAGGCCTAGACGCCATCTTGTTCGGGGCCAACTGCCCATTATGCCGCCCCTACGCTCACCGAGTTTCAGCTTCTAAATATTTTCAGTTTTCGAGATAAGGCCCCGTCGTGAATCGTGATGTTTTGTCCAATAGCAATATGATTGCTTATGCCCTCTTGTGGGAATTTCCGGGACATCGGAAAAATGACCTAAATCTTATTATTTTTGTAAAACGGAAACCGAATGTCCGACAAAGTTCATTTGATGACTTCCTGGTAGGTCCGGCCCTGCCGCTCGGCCCGACGCCGTCCGTGAATTTTACAAACGATTTCGGACGTCTAGTAAGGGACCGTACATTTGCAATATGGACTTTCTCACTAACCGAAATCTTCCCTTAATGTATGTAAGAGCTGTGAGAGGGGCAGCAACTTGACCGAAATTACGAATGAAACGCCGATAGAAATTAGCGAAACCTAGAAAGCGCTGCAACTCGACACGTGACCTTGGAACGGGCCAATCACTGACAGCCTGGACTTTAGCGGGATCCATCTGAATGCCTTCAGCGGAAATAACAGAACTGAGAAATGTGACAGAGGAGACATGAAAGGCGCACTTCTCAGCCTTCACGTAGAGACAATTCTCTAAAAGGCGTTGGAGTACACATCAAACGTGCTGAACATGAATCTCGAGTGACGGTGAAAAAATCAGGATATCGTCAAGGTAGACAAAAACAAAGATGTTCAGCATGTCTCTCAGTACATCATTAACTAATGCCTGAAAAACAGCTGGAGCATTAGCGAGACCGAACGGCAGAACCCGGTACTCAAAATGCCCTAACGGAGTGTTAAACGCCGTTTTCCACTCGTCCCCCTCTCTGATGCGCACGAGATGGTAAGCGTTACGAAGGTCCAACTTAGTAAAGAACCTGGCTCCCTGCAGAATCTCGAAGGCTGACGACATAAGGGGAAGCGGATAACGATTCTTAACCGTTATGTCATTCAGCCCTCGATAATCCACGCAGGGGCGCAGAGTACCGTCCTTCTTCTTAACAAAAAAAACCCCCGCTCCGGCGGGAGAGGAAGAAGGCACTACGGTGCCGGCGTCGAGAGAAACAGACAAATAATCCTCGAGAGCCTTACGTTCGGGAGCCGACAGAGCGTATAGTCTACCCCGAGGGGGAGTGGTCCCCGGAAGGAGATCAATACTACAATCATATGACCGGTGAGGAGGAAGGGAGTTGGCTCTGGACCGACTGAAGACCGTGCGCAGATCATGATATTCCTCCGGCACTCCTGTCAAATCACCAGGTTCCTCCTGAGAAGAGGGGACAGAAGAAACAGGAGGGATAGCAGACATTAAACACTTCACATGACAAGAAACGTTCCAGGATAGGATAGAATTACTAGACCAATTAATAGAAGGATTATGACATACTAGCCAGGGATGACCCAAAACAACAGGTGTAAAAGGTGAACGAAAAATCAAAAAGGAAAGGTCTCACTGTGGTTACCAGATACTGTGAGGGTTAAAGGTAGTGTCTCATATCTGATACTGGGGAGAAGACTACCATCTAAGGCGAACATGGGCGTGGGCTTCCCTAACTCTCTGAGAGGAATGTCATGTTTCCGAGCCCATGCTTCGTCCATAAAACAACCCTCAGCCCCAGAGTCTATCAAGGCACTGCATGAAGCAGCCGAACCGGTCCAGCGTAGATGGACCGACATGGTAGTACAGGATCTTGATGGAGAGACCTGAGTAGTAGCGCTCACCAGTAGCCCTCCGCTTACTGATGAGCTCTCGCTTTTACTGGACATGAATTGACAAAATGTCCAGCAGAACCGCAATAGAGGCAAAGGCGGTTGGTGATCCTCCGTTCCCTCTCCTTAGTCGAGATGCGAATACCTCCCAGCTGCATGGGCTCAGTCTCTGAGCCGGAGGGAGGAGATGGTTGCGATGCGGAGAGGGGGAACACCGTTAACGCGAGCTCTCTTCCACGAGCTCGGTGACGAAGATCTACCCGTCGTTCTATGCGGATGGCGAGTGCAATCAAAGAATCCACGCTGGAAGGAACCTCCCGGGAGAGAATCTCATCCTTAACCTCAGCGTGGAGTCCCTCCAGAAAACGAGCGAGCAACGCCGGCTCGTTCCAGTCACTGGAGGCAGCAAGAGTGCGAAACTCTATAGAGTAATCCGTTATGGATCGATCACCTTGACATAGGGAAGCCAGGGCCCTGGAAGCCTCCTTCCCAAAAACTGAACGATCAAAAACCCATATCATCTCCTCTTTAAAGTTCTGATACTCGTTAGTACACTCAGCCCTTGCCTCCCAGATAGCTGTGCCCCACTGCCGAGCCCGTCCAGTAAGGAGTGATATGACGTAGGCGATCCGAGCTCTCTCTCTTGAGTATGTGTTGGGCTGGAGAGAGAACACAATATCACACTGGGTGAAAAAGGAGCGGCACTCAGTGGGCTGCCCAGAGTAACACGGTGGGTTATTAACTCTTGGTTCCAGAGACTCGGAAGACCAGGAAGTAGCTGGTGGCTCGAGACGGAGATTCTGAAACTGTCTTGAGAGGTCGGAGACCTGAGCGGCCAGGGTCTCAACGGCATGACGAGCAGCAGACAATTCCTGCTCGTGTCTGCCGAGCATCGCTCCCTGGATCTCGACGGCTGAGTTGCGAGGATCCGTAGTCGCTGGGTCCATTCTTGGTCGGATCCTTCTGTTATGCAGGTGAATGAGGACCCAAAAGCGACTTAACAGAAACAGAGTTTATTCCAGTCTTAACAAAAAACGATTAATCCTGAATACTTTCACAGGTAATGTCCAAACAGGAATAACTGAAATCCTCTAGTCAGTAGAGGGGAACAACAGGAGATGCGACCACAGATTGCAGGTCGCTTCGGGTTGGCGCAGGCCGTAGCTGATAGAGACACCTGCTCACACGCAGCATCTGAAGAAGGCAAAAACACGACAGGACGGAACAAGGACACAGTACAGCAAACAAGGATCCGACAAGGACAGAAGCGGAAACAGGGAGAAATAGGGACTCTAATCAGAGGGCAAAATAGGGGACAGGTGTGAAAGAGTAAACGAGGTAGTTAGGAGAATGAGGAACAGCTGGGAGCAGGAACGGAACGATAGAGAGAGAGAGAGAGAGGGAGAGAGATAGAGAGAGGGAAAGAACCTAATAAGACCAGCAGGGGGAAACGAATAGAAGAGAAAGCACAGAGACAAGACATGACAATCTAAGACAAAACATGACAAAGAAGAGTAGCAAATGAGGATCTATAATAAATACTAATACTAAATACTAGGTCCTTTTCCAAACACTTAACATACTATTGGTAAGATTTTTGGTGGAAGACCTAAATTGCTGGGAGCTGCTGGAATCTCCACTACACCTCTGTTGTAGGGTGTGCGTGTTAGGTTTCAGTGGTTTGTTTGTGTAATCTGACTCAGGTAAGAATTGTGTAATTTAATCTATTTTACCACACATTTATTTTTCAGTGTGTTTTACGTAATTGAGGTCAAATATATTGGAACCCTTGCACTTTACAACGGAGTTGCAATGGATCAGAATGTTAATTTAGTCTTTGTTTAAAAACTGGTATAATGGCTATTTTTACTCTGTAGGCACCTGCAACTTACCACAGGTAAAATAAATTACCCAGTAAACGAGAATCACTTGCATCCAACCAAACTAATTTGAATTCTGAATAATACAGTCCAGGCCATGCCTGTCTGTTGCCTTTTTGGATCCCCGGTGTATGACCTGCCTGCCCCTGGACCCAGCTACCTGCCTCCTCCTGTGGTCCTTTAAACACCTGCTGCGCCCTGCGCTTGAAACCGGCTCTCTGTCTCTTCATTACCCTTTGTAGCTAAATTGTACATTCTCTTTAGAGATGACATAGATTCACACCACTCTTAAAAGCTAATTGTTTCATTTGACATATGTTGTTTGTTCATGCATAGATGCATCAACAAATTATGAACACATTTACTCACTAACTTGATGCTTTTTTATTTTTTATTTTTTACCAGGCAAGTCAGTTAAGAACAAATTCCTATTTTCAATGACAGCCTAGGAACAGCGGGTTAACTGCCTGTTCAGGGGCAGAACGACAGATTTGTACCTTGTCAGCTCGGGGGTTTGAACTTGCAACCTTCCGGTTACTAGTCCAACGCTCCAACCACTAGGCTACCCTGCCACTTTCTATGTTAAAACAAACAAACTCTGCTCTAAACATGTGGAATTGTTGACCATTTCAATTCAAGTTTATTTTGTAACTTAAAATTGGTAAATCAATGACTAACAGCTTTAACACGTTTTCCACTAGAGGACATCCTCACTGGGACCATAATTTATGGAATGACCCTTTTATACAGCACATCAATATGAAAAAGCCTCAAATATGCAATGTATTGTTTAAGGCAGACAGTCTTGCCTGTACTTACACAAGTATGAATATCAGCATAGGGGCCCTACATGCACAAATACATAAAGTAATCCTATCTGAACACCAGGACATGATCATCATCAGTATCATGACAGGTATCATATCTGAAACTGGTTCTCCACTGAACTATTGAAAAATGCTGTCTGAAGAGTGGACTGAAGAGTGGAGTGGACTTGTATCACTTCTGTCACGTTACTTCTATTTGAAAACACACATAACAACCTCATTTTCTCACGTGAAATTCTTGCAGTTAATCTCTGATCAGTTTAATTTACCCATCTTTATTACAGAATAAGTCGTTATTGTTGTGTGTGTGTGTGTTGTGTGCATTCGTGCATACTTCACAAAATAGGTTTGCTTTTCTGATAGACTACCCAAACCTGAGAAGAATGACCTTTGTTAGTTGATCCCTGTGAAAGGTCAAGGGTCAAAAGGGCCACCTGACCACAGATGGTCAGAGAGGACAAACAGGACAGAGGGACAGACTGTTGATAACTTTTGATACTTTTAATGAAGGGAATTGGTAAGGATGTCTGGTGGTTGTTGTCTGTATGTTGCCAATATAATTTGTAACCCACGTGTCTCTCATTCTCCCTCTCGATATCTCTCCTTCATTCTTCCCCATCTCCCTTCATCTCCCTCCTTCTCTCTCTCCCTCTCTCTCTTTATATTTCTCTCTCTCTCTCTGTCTGTCTTTCTCTCTCTCGCACATTCAACCTCATTCTCCCACCTCTCTTTTGAGAGGCAGCCTAATGACTCTGTGTAGAACATATGGTTTTGGTCTGATGCACTGTCATATGGTCTCACTAACACCAGACCTCGCTTACTGTTACACACTCCTCACCAAACCCAATGTCAGTTTCATGCAGGCTACCACATGTTGCCGTTGGATTTACTGAAGGTTATATTCTTGAATGTTTCTCCTGCTGTTTCTCTTAAGCTGGGAATGTGTGTGTGTGTGCGTGTGTGCATGTGCGTGTGTGTAACGAATCTAAATACGTAGACCTCAATTTTTTCATCACAAGAAGAAATATGGTTTGCCTAGGGTAAGTCCAAAAGCATCATTCTCCAATGTCATTGTCTGATTATGAAAATAAGACAGCTACTATTCTTACTTGACAGGCTTAAAATGAAAATGACAGCACCAAATCAAAAACAGTCCCATGCTACGCGGATCAGTTGCGACTGCTGCTGCTGATGAGATAACACACAAATCAAGCGGAGTCCATGACTTTGTGAAAAAAGAAGCCTGGTCTGCCTTTAAACCTCAACCAGGCTTTGTCTGCCTAAACAGGCTCTAGGAATAGTTTAACACAAAGCACCTTCTTCCTCCTTTAACTTTTTTATGAACATTAATTGTGCCTGGAATGCTCTGTACCTGTTTTGGCTGGGCCACATATCCTCTCTGGCCACATATCCTCTCTGGCCACATTGGGCCGGGGCCTGGACCAATGATTGCAGCATTCATAACGCTTCAACTGCAGGAGAAAGGACACATTCAATTTAGTATACAGGAACCAGTGTGTGTGTGTGTTTGTGCATTCCTGCATGCATAAATGTGTGTGTGGAGGATGATAGATGGTAGTTTTAATAAACAGTTTGATATCCCTATTAACTAAGCCTCAGTAAGCTTCCAGGTTTTATTCACTGTTGGGGGGACTCAGTGAAACAGCCCATCAGAGGCAGACTGGACTGGACTGGACTGGACTGGGTCCCTGTCTATTACGGAAATGGCAGTAAGAATTTCTATGCACCACCTGTGTGTAATGCATAATGGATCCGACCTGGGTTCAAATACACCTCATGACCAAACGTATGTGGACACCTGCTTATCAAAAATCTATTTCCAAAGTCATGGCCCCTCCTTTGCTGCTATAAAAGCATTCACTATTATGGGAAGGCTTTCCACTAGATTTTGGAACATTGCTGCGGGGACTGTGGCTTCCATTTAGCCACAAGAGCATTAGTGAAGTTGATAACTAATGTTGGGGATTTAGGCCTGGGTCGCAGTCGACGTTCCGATTCATTCCAAAGGTGTGCGATTGGTTTGAGGTCAGGGCTCTGTGCAGGCCAGTCACGTTCTGCCACACCGATCTCGACACACCATTTCCATATGGACCTTGCTTTGTGCACAGGGGCATTGTTATGCTGAAACAGGAAAGGGCCTTCCAAAAACTGTTGCTATAAAGTTGGAAGCACAGAATCGTCTAGAATATGATTGTATGCTGTAGCGTTAAGAATTCCTTTCACGGGAACTAAGGGTCCTAGCCCGAAACATGAAAAACAGTTGGCACTATGCATTCGGGCCGGTAGCATTCTCCTGGCATCGGCCAAACCCAGATTCATTCGTCCGTCAGACTGCCAGAGAGTAAAGCGTGATTCATCACTCCAGAGAACGTGTTTCCAATACTCCAGTTTCCAATGGCGGCAAGCTTTACACAACTCCAGCCAATGCTTTGCATTGTGCATGGTGATCTTAGGCTTGTGTGCGGCTGTTCGGCCATGGAAACCCATTTCAGGAAGCTCCCGACTAATAGTTATTGCGCTTCTGTTGCTTCCAGATGCAGTTTGGAACTCGGTAGTGTTGCAACCAAGGACAGATTATTTTTACGTACTACACGCTTCAGCATTCTGTGGTCCCGTTCTGTGAGCTCCCTTTCTGTGAGTTGACTGAGGCAGCTCTAGTAGGGCAGAGATTTGACGAACTGACTTATTGGAAAGGTATTGGATGGTCACTGACCTCACTGAGCTTGTCAGTAAGGTAGTTCTACTGCCAGTGTTTGTCTATGGAGATTGTATGGCTGTGTGCTCGATTTTATACACCTGTCAGCAACGGGTGTGGCTGAAATAGTCAAATCTCCTAATTTGAAGGAGTGTCTAAATACTTTTGTATATATAGTGTATATACAATATAAGGACCCTGTCTTTCAAAGATAATTCAGAAAAAAAAGAAATAACTTCACAGATCTACATTGTAAAGGGTTTAAACACCGTTTCCCATGCTTGAACCATAAATGAATGAACATGCACCTGTGGAACGGTCGCTAAGAGAATAACAGCTTACAGACGGTAGGCCATTAAGGTCACAGTTTTGAAAACTTAGGACACTATAAAGAGGCCTTTATACTGACTCTGAAAAACACCAAAAGAAAGACGCCCAGGGTCCCTGCTCATCTGCGTGAACGTGCCTTAGGCATGCAGATCTGGCCAGGACAATAAATTGCAATGTCCGTACTGTGAGACCTCTAAGACAGTGCCACAGGGAGACAGGACGGACAGCAGCAGACCACGTGTAACAACACCTGCACAGGATCGGTACATCCGAATATCACACCTGCGGGACAGGTACAGGATGGCAACAACAACTGCCCGAGTTACACCAGGAATGCATAATCCCTCCATCAGTGCTCAGACTGTCCACTATAGGCTGAGAGAGGTTGGACTGATGGGTTGTAGGCCTGTTGTAAGGCAGGTCCTCACCAGACATCACCGGAAACAACGTCGCCTATGGGCACAAACCCACCGTTGCTGGACCAGACAAGACGAGCAAAAAGTGCTCTTTCCTGACAATGCCACCAACCATACTGCTTGTTCTGTGCGTGATTTCCTGCAAGACAGAAATGTCAGTGTTCTGCCATGGCCAGCGAAGAGCCCCGGGCCTCAATCCCATTGAGCATGTCTGAACCTGTTGGATCGGAGGATGAGGGCTAGGGCCATTCCCCCAGAAATGTCCAGAAAATTGCAGGTGCCTTGGTGGAAGAGTGGAGTAACATCTCACAGCAAGAACTGGCAAATCTGGTGCAGTCCATGAGGAGGAGATGCACTGCAGTACTTATTTCAGCTGGGGGCCACACCAGAAACTGACTGTTACTTTTGACCTCCCATTTTGACCAGGGACACATTATTCCATTTCTGTTAGTCACATGTCTGTGGAACTTGTTCAGTTTATGTCTCAGGTGTTGAATCTTGTTATTTTCATAAAAATATTTACACATGTTAAGTTTGCTGTAAATAAACACAGTTGACAGTGAGAGGACGTTTATTTTTTTGCTGAGTTTATATAGTGTATATATACTCAACAAAAATATATTTGCAACATGCAACAATTTCAACTATTTTACTGAGTTACAGTTCATATTAGTTCTGTCAGTTTAAATAAATTCATCAGTCCCTAATCTATGGATTTCACATAACTGGGCAGGTGTGAAGCCATGGGTGGGCCTGGGATGGCATCGGCCCACCCATTTGGGAGCCAGGCCCAGCCAATCAGAAAGGGCTTTATTACAGACAGAAATACTCCTTAGTTTCATAAGCTGTCCAGGAGACTGTTCTCAGACAATCCCGCATGTGAAGAAGCCGGATGTGGAGGTCCTGGTGTGGAGGTCCTGTGCAGGCGTGTGTGTGTGTGTGTGTGTGTGTGTGTGTGTGTGTGTGTGTGTGTGTGTGTGTGTGTGTGTGTGTGTGTGTGTGTGTGTGTGTGTGTGTGTGTGTGTGTGTGTGTGTGTGTGTGTGTAGGTGAGTAGGTGGGTAAAGATATAAAACAACACTAAAAAGACATTTGAAAATAACAGTAGCAAGGCTGTATACAGACACCGGTTCGTCAGGCTTATTGAGGTAGTATTAACATGTAACCATACCTACATGTACAGTACATACTACCGCAATAAGCCTGACTAACCAGTGTCTGTATACAGCCTTGCTACTGTTATTTTCAAATGTCTTTTTACTGTTGTTTTATTTCTTTACTTACCCCCCCCACACACACAAACACTTCTGCATATGCCTGTGTGTGGGGTGTTTGTTTGTGTACGTGCATGTGCATGCATGTGTTCTACGTGTGCATGTGTGTGTGTGTGTCCCAGCCTGATTAGAGACAAGTCTTTGCACTCTCCTCACACACACACACACACACACACACACACACACACACACACACACACACACACACACACACACACACACACACACACACACACACACACACACACACACACACACACACACACACACACACACACACACACACACACACGCACACGCACACGCACACACACGCACACGCACACACACACAAACACCGTTTTTTATCGCAGCCTGTAAGTAAGCATTTCACTGTAAGGAAAACTACACCTGTTGTATTCGGCACACGTGGCAAAAAATACTTTGATTTGATATTGCTTCAATAAAAGAAATTACATTTATTATTATTTATTTATTACTTTTCATGCCACGAGAGGTACCTGATCCAGCCAAATTGGTCCTGGATGCTGAACATGAATCTCGGTGAAGAGAGCAAAAATCCATATCGTCAAGAAACCAAAAATTTAAGTTCAGCATGTCTCTCAGAACTGTTCCGGCAGGATCTGGCACAAATTAGGCACTTTCTCTCATCCCTCCCTCTATTTCTCTCTCTATACACCAAACTGTATGTGATTTCAGTATTGGTGCTGTGCCAGGGTCAAGTTCAGTGCCAAGATGTCACTCTGACCTTTCTGACATTCAGTTAGTAGTGGTGGTATCTATCTATCTATCTATCTATCTATCTATCTATCTATCTATCTATCTATCTATCTATCTATCTATCTATCTATCTATCTATCTATCTATCTATCTATCTATCTATCTATCTATCTATCTATCTATCTATCTATCTATCTATCTATATACAAAGACATATATACACAAAGACATAAAAAAGGAACTGTCAGAACGTGACATATATATATATATATATATATATATATATATATATATATATATCTATGTCACGTTCTGACAGTTCCTTTTTTATGTCTTTGTGTTAGGTTGGTCAGGGCGTGAGTTGGGGTGGGTAGTCTATGTTCTTTATTCTAGGTTGTTATATTTACATGGGTTTGGCCTAGTATGGTTCTCAATCAGAGGCAGGTGTCGTTCGTTGTCTCTGATTGAGAATCATACTTAGGTAGCCTGTTTTCCCCATTTTGGTTTTGGGTGTTTAATTTCTGTTTAGTGTCTGTTTACCTGGCAGAACTGTTTTGTTTTCTCTTCGTTATTATTTTGTGTAGTGTTCAGTTTGTTCAATTAAGACATGACAAACATTTACCACGCTGCATTTTGATCCTCCTCTCTGTTACTATCTATCTATCTATCTATCTATCTATCTATCTATCTATCTATCTATCTATCTATCTATCTATCTATCTATCTATCTATCTATCTATCTATCTATCTATCTATACTGTATCACAGTATTTTATTTACTGTCCTCACATAATCACACCATTCTTTTAATAATAGTATTATTAATTAGTAATTAATCTGCATGTTTACACTTACACATGTGTGACCGCACATACACACACACTACGAGGCGATGGGGCCTGTGTGCTAAGTGTGTGGCGTGCCATGCTGTGTGTGGAGCCCTCCTGGGAGGTCATTATAAGAATAAATACAAAGGAGGTCACGGCTGCTAATTTATGCCTGATTGTTGACAGTCAGAGTATTGTTTAACATGCACAGAGAAGGCCCTTTGTGTTGTGCTGCAATATCTTCTGCATATGCCTGTGTGCAGGGTGTTTGTTTGTGTACGTGCACGTGCATGCATGTGTTGTACGTGTGCATGTGTGTGTGTCCCAGCCTGATTAGAGACAAGTCTTTGCACTCTCCTCACACACACACACACACACACACACACACACACACACACACACACACACACACACACACACACACACACACACACACACACACACACACACACACACACACACACACACACACACACACACACACACACACACACACACACACACACACACACACACACACACACACACACACACACACACACACACACACGCACCCGCACACACACACACACTGATTTATGGACCTTGCTCACTGTCTCCCTCTCATTAGACAGTGGACAAGTTATGGGCATTCTCTCTCCATCTCTCTCTCTTTTTCTCTGACCCTGGTGGTTAACGAACAAGGCAGATCTTTCGCTTCTGTTTTTCTATACCTTGTGTGTCTCTTCCAAGGCCCTCTCTTTGGTAATTTATATTTCACTTGTCTGACCTGTCGTATGTCCTCACAAAGTCTATGTTGACATTATGGCCAGGCCCACAACCTAGAAAAAGACATCACCTGCATTTATGTCAGGAAGAGTGTACATTGTAAACACTATAGAAAGCTCCTTAAACATTTAAATAAACAACTTTGAGGAAGTGAAACCACAGACTTCCATCTCTCTTCAGGTTAACTTCTTGGCGCACCCATCCCGGGACCATTTTCGTCAACATCCGCTGAATTGCAAAGAGCCAAATTCAAATTTAATTACAAAAAATATTTAATTTTCATGAAATCACAAGTGCAATATACCAAAGCACAGCTTAGCTTGTTGTTAATCCACCTGGCATGTCAGATTTCAAAAAAGCTTTACAGCGAATGCAAACCAAGCGTTTATGTGAGGACATCTCTCTCAGCAGACAAAACATTACAAACAGCAGCAAAGTTGATATCCCTTTAAATGGAGGGAAGGCATGCAATGGAACAGAGGTTTCAGATAAACAGCACTTCCTGGTTAAAATGAATCGCTTACCTTTGATGATCTTCGGATGTTTGCACTCACGAGACTCCCAGTTACACATTAAATGTTCCTTTTGTACGATAAAGATGATTTTTATATCCAAAAACCTCCATTTGGTTGGTGCATTTTGTTTAGTAATCCACAGGATTGTGCAGGTCGAGCAGACGAAAATTCCAAATAGTATCCGTAAAGTTTGTAGAAACATGTCAAACTTTTTTATAATCAATCCTCGGGTTGTTTTTAAAATAAATAATCAATAATATGTCAACCGGCTGGGAGTCTTTTCAATAGCAGAGAGAGAAAAGGTCTGCTCCAAGCTGCTCGCGCATGCAAAACTCTGGGGGGACACAGCTATCCACTGACGCGATGTGATCATTCTCGCTCATTTTTTCAGAATAAAAGCCTGAAACTATGTCTAAAGACTGTTCACACCATGTAGAGGCCATAGGGAAAGGAATCTGTTTGATATCCCTTTAAATGGAGGGAAGGCATGCAATGGAACAGAGAGATTTCAGAAAAACAGCATATATTAGCATCTGGGACAGAGTAAGAGGCTCTGGGCATGCTATTCATCCAAAAGTGAAAATGCTGCCCCTAACCCAAAAATGTTAATCGGCTCAGTCTTCTACTCACCTGTGCATATCTCTAGTGGTTTCTCTTTTGTTTTCTCTCTTTCTTTCTCACAGGAACAGAGGCACAATGTGGTGAGAGAGATGGAGAGAAAAAATGCACAGAGTTGTAACAGAGATACTGGGTAAGAGAGAGTGAAGAAATAAAGAGAAAGGCAATGACTTTTCTGATTGATAATCAATGGCCTCTCGCTCCCATGTCTCGTATATCAGTTCTAGGATTGTGTTTTAATGTCGCTCCTTGCTTTACTGTCGTCATTAAAAGATTGTGTTTCTCTCAAACAGCTTTTTAATTTAGCCTAATGATTTTTGCATAATATATCCGATACGTAGTAAGCTCACGGGAACAGGCCTTCCCTTCAAGGTGCCTTTATAGTGAATAGAGCTGAGGTTTGGGAGATTGTTTTATTTGTTGCTTTTGTGTGATTTCTTGAGAAAGATTTTTTAAAGAAAGCCCCCACCCACACACACACACACATCCTTCAATCTCAATTTTACATAAATGTCTTGAGAGATGTGTTCTGTTGGTGGTGAGTAAAATGCAGCCTATTGCTTTCACCCACACGCCAACAAAGAACTCAGTTTTAGTGAACTGTCTTGAAATGGGTTCATACGTTCTATTTGAGCTGAGTGAAGTGTAATATGTGTAATATGCAGCCATAAACTCAGGCAGTATCAAAGCACATGAACACACACAAACGAACACACAAACACACAGGCACACATGCATGCATGCACACACAAATACACACAACCCTCCAGTGAGAGTGAGTGCAACAGACAGGTCCTATTCCCTGATCAACAGTCATTCAGTCGTCCTCATCCCGACATGATCACTGCCTGTCATTAGTGTGTTACCAAGTTAATTATTTAACCGTGCACATGTAAGGAGTCGACTAACCACAACAGACTCCACGCCAGGCAAAGCACTTTCATGTGCCGAGCAATGCACTGACACACTGACAGAAATGGTGAAACGGACTCTTGGAATGAATGAATAAGTAAATTGATCAGATAAATAAATAAACAATACAAACAAAAAACAAGCGGTGCTTCAATCCCAATCAAATTAAAGAGACTCTTAATGTGTGTGTCTACCACAGCATTGATGTGTTCTTGTTCTCTCTCTGATAGGACCGTAACATGGTGGAGGCAATATGTCTGACAATCTCTGTATTCCCAGTCTAGCCTAGCTGCCACTCAAATTGATGCTAGCTTCCACTGGAGAAGCTCTTTGTGGGAACTGATAGCTTTGTATGGGGAAGATTATATCAGGGCTTTGTGTGTGTGCGTGTGTGCATGTATGTGAGTGTGCATGTATGTACTGTATGCATGTCAGAACTCAAAAGCCTTGCAATCACCAGTGAGTGAATGCTCAACAAGGCTATTCCCCACCACTGAGCATTGTGAAGCTGCGGCAGCTGCTGCTTAAGACAACATCACACACAAAGTGGGTAAACACAGTTTGACATGTTTTCAATATGATTACATTAGAACAAGTGGCGTTTGATAGAAAAGCTAATATTCAAGCTATGCAAATCATCAATCATGGGGAAAGGGCCTATTAATTATTCAATAAAACAGTCTAATTCAAGAATCAATGTTGGGGAGTGGGCGAAGTGAGGGATGAGGGGGCTTCCAGCAGAGAACAAGTGCGGGTAATATAAAGGAATAAGGAATTACCCCTTCTCACTGAGCTGTGTCTGGCCTTGTCCAGAGCTATCAAAAACAACTGCTGCTCCATCGTTTCATCTTGCCAACTTTAAAATATGATTTTGGGAACAGTTAGTTTTCCTTCGCCAAACTCGTTAGCTCTTTGTTGCTCATTAGTTCATGGGTTCATCGATCTCTCGGTGTCTCTCTCCTCCCTTTTGTCCCCATCTTCCTTCTTTCTTGTTCTTCGAAGTTGTCGTTATGGCGCTTACAGCCGCCTCGCTCTTATGCCAGTTTCAAGTTTGGAATTGTGGCTTCTGATCTTCAGCAATTACCAACTGGGCCAAATCTCTTTCTTGGGAATTCATTATTTACGTTCAATTAAACAAATTCATCAATGGATGCCTAGTACAGCAGCCTAGTACAGCATGTTGTCCCTCTTTCTGCCGTAACAAAGCCGGAGAGCAGAGACAAAACATTGTCTCTCTCAATCAGACTTAATACAAAGACTCCAACTGTTCTCTTGTACCAGCCAGCACACCTCAAAGCTGCTCCTTACAGGTCTCCATTACACTTAGGGAACTTTACAGGTCTGAAACCAGCTTCGAAGTTCATTAATATCCATGATTAATGTCTTTAATGGGGTGTAGGTCAGTGTTCAAAGTTTATAGTCCTGTGTAATTTCATTTGGAACTAAGTGACAGGGAACACATTGTGTGTAAGGCGTGCGTACTGGCGGTAGAGAAGTCAGGCGCAAGAGAGCAAAGATTGTGTTCCAACAGCACAGTTTAATGATAAAAATCACTGTGAACAAAACACAATAATCATATTGGGACAAAACCCCAGACATAACATACCGGACAAGGACATGTGGGGAGCAGAGGGTTAAATACAAAACATGTAATTGATGGAGTTGAAACAAGGTGTGTGGGAAGATAATACAAAACAAATGAAAAATGAAGTTTCTAAAACTGTTTGAATGATGTCTGTGAGTATAACAGAACTCATATGGCAGGCGAAAATCGGAGAAAAATCCAACCAGGAAGTGGGACATCTGAGGTTTGTATTTTTTCAAAGCTTGGCCTACCGAATACACATTGAGATATGGATTGAGATATGCACTTCCTACGGCTTCCACTAGTTGTCAACTGTCTTTGGAAACTGGTTTGAAGATTCTACTATAAAGGAGGGGCTCATAAGAGCTCTTTGAGTCAGTGGTCTGGCAGAGAGCTTTGGTCTCATGACTCGCGCTCCCGACAGAGTTTACCTCTCGTTCCAGTGCTTTTCTGAAGACAAAGGAATTCTCCAGTTGGAACATTATTGATGTTTTATGTTAAAAACATCCTAAAGATTGATTCCATACATCGTTTGACATGTTTCTAAAGGACTGTAATGGAACTTTCCGAGTTTTTGTCTGGATGAAGTGCCTGTCCCTCATAAAGATGGATTACTGGGCTGAACATGCTAACAACAAGTGGCTATTTGGACATAAATGATGGAACTTTATGGAACAAATCAGCCATTTATTGTCTGCCTGGGATTCCTGGGATTCCTTTCATGATCTTCTGGTGAAGATCATGAAAGGTAAGTGAATATTTATGGTGTTGTTTCTAACTTTGGTGATTCCAAAATGGCGGATATTCCTCTGGCTGTTTAGGGTTCTGAGCGGCGTTCTCAGATGATTATTTTTCCTTAAAAAAAAATTGAAATCTGACACAGCGGTTGCATTAAGGAGAAGTTTATCTTTAATGCTGTGAATAACAGTTGTATTTTTTGTCAATGTTTACTATGAGTATTTCTGCAAAATCACCGGATATTTTGGAAACAAAACATTACTGCACGTAAGGCGCCAATGTAAACTGAGATTTTTGGATATAAATATGGACATTATCGAACAAAACATACATGTATTGTGTAACATGATGTCCTATGAGTGTAATCGGATGAAGATCATCAAAGGGTAGTGATTAATTGTATCTATATTTCTGCTTTTTGTGACTCCTCTCTTTGGTTGGAAAAATGGCTGTTTTTTCGACTTGGCTATGACCTAACATAATCATATGCTGTGCTTTAGCTGTAAAGCATTTTTGAAATCTGACACGATGGGTAGATTAACAAGATGTTTATCTTTCATTTGCTGTATTGGACTTGTTAATGTTTGAAAGTTACATATTTCAACAAAAAAAATTAACTTCGCGCTCTGCCTTTTCAGCAGAATGTTGTCGAGGGGTTCTGCCTGCGCTAGAAAGGTTAACATGGTAGCTCTGTTTATAGCTCCTAAGCTTTCTAAGTTATTTTTTTTGGTATTTCTCACATTATTAGTCCAGAACGTTTTTTTGCATTATAACATAGCCAGAATTAAATTTAGGATTTCAGAGCGGCAATAACTCAACAGCATTGCAACCAGAAACACTACTTTCCTGAAGTGGATCCTCCAAGACGATTTATGTAACTTCTCCCAGGTGCTGCTTCAAGACGTCACCGGCGGAGAACAGGTTTTCAGAGTGGACATTTAGTCCGACTCAAGAGGCGTGCACACCATCCATTGCTTCTGAGTATATTACTCGCTAATGTTCAGTCCCTGGACAATAAAGTAGACAAGCTCAGGGTGAGGATCTCCTTCCAGAGAGACATCAGGGACTGTAACATACTCTGTTTCATGGAATCATGGCTCTCTCCAGACATACTGTCACTGTCCATATAGCCAGCTGGGTTCTCAGTACATTGTGCAGATAGAAACAAAGACCTCTCTGGGAGGAAGAAAGGCAAAGGTGTACTTTTCATGATTAACTATGCATGATGTGATTGTGGTAACACACAGAAACTCAAGTCCTTTTGTTCACCCGATCTAGAAAACATCCCAATCAAATGCTGTCCGCATTACTTCCCAAGAGAATTTTCTTCGGTTATCGTCACATTCTTGTAAATTCCCCCTCAAGCCAATACTACGACGACTCTTAATACAGGTAACGAGTGTAGGACAGAGGAGCCTCTTAAAGAAGAAGTTACAGGTCTGTGAGAGCCAGAAATCTTGCTTGTTGGTAGGTGACCAAATACTTATTTTCCACCATAATTTGCAAATAAATTCATAAAAAATCCTACAATGTTATTTTCTGGATATTTTTCTCATTTTGTGTGTCATAGAAGTCTACCTATGATGAAAATGACAGGCCTCTCTCATCGTTTTAAGTGGGAGAACTTGCACAATTGGTGGCTGACTAAATACTTTTTTGCCCCACTGTATATTTCATTCTGAAAAATGCGGTACTCAGTAATGTGTTGTTTTGGATTTGCCCCAAACATAACAATTTGTATTCAGGACAAAAAGTGAATTGCTTTGCCACATGTCTATTTCTTTAGTGCTTTGTTGCAGACAGGATGCATTTTTTTAAATATTTGCATACTTTACAGGCTGTCTTCTTTTCATTCTGTCAATTAGGTTTGTATTGGGGAGTAACAACAATGTTGTTGATCCATCCTCAGTTTTCTCCTTCAACAGCCCTTAAACTCTGTAACTGTTTTAAAACCCCCATTGGTGAAATCCCTGCGTGGTTTCGTTCCTCACCGGCAACTAAGTTAGGAAGGATGCATGTATGTAGTGACTGGATGTACACCATCCAAAGTCTAATTAGAAATGTACCATGCTCAAAGGGATATTAAACATCTGCTTTTTTCTGCCCTTTGCAAGACATTGGAAAACCTCCCTGGTCTTTGTGGTTGAATCTGTGTTTGAAATTCACTAATCAACTGAGGGACGTTTTAGATTATTGTATGTGTGGGGTACAGAAATGAGGTAGTCATTGAAATATTATGTTAAACACTATTATTGCACACAGAGTGAGTCCATGTAACTTGTTGTGACTTGTTAAGCAGATTTTTACTCCTGAACTTATTTAGGCTTGCCATAACAAAGGGGTGGATAACTTATTGACTCAAGAACTTTCAGCTTTTAATTTTTTACTATTTTGTAAACATTTCAAAAAAACATAATTACACTTTCACATTATGGGGTATAGTGTGTTGGCCAGTGACCAAAAAATCTAAATTCAATCCATTTTAAAATCAGGCTGTAACACAACAACATTTTGAAAAGGTCAAAGGGTGAGAATACTTTCTGAAGGCAATGTTTGTGGAAAATTAGGTCTAACATGCTTAAAAACTAAATATCCCTTTACGTTTGTCTTGTTTTTTAGCAACAGAGGTCAAAACAAACCGACGCGTTTCGGCGGCAGCCTTTGTCAGATATTGGAAAACAATAGACATTCACCCATATTTATAGATGACGTCACAATGTATTACTTCTTCTTTCTTTTTTTCACAATCATTATTTATATTCATATTTACATACTGTACATTTTCTATTGTTTTTCACAAGAGCTTCAAAATAAAAATTATAATAAATGAAGAAAAGCGCAACTGTTGCTCACAGGAAGCAACCTAACAGGAGTTCTTCAGTTGGCACACGACATGTCTGTTATTAAAGTGTTTGGCTACTGGGGACTTGCTGATACCAGTTCTGATGTGCTCTTGTGCTCCGTAATACAATCTTGAAATTCTCTCACTTTCCAACTTAATAATAGCTACGTGGACACTTCAGTTTTAAAGGAAATTCTACCCATGACATAAAGTTTCTTTCCCGTATGAGGGTGAACTGAGAAATTACCCTTGATCATTGCATTACAGTTCACACAACTATGACATGGAAAATTGCCTGAGGGGAGTGTAGATAGAAAATGCTGAGGGGGTGCATATTCATCATCTCTTACCAGGCTGTCCCTTAGGTTTCTAGCACGTTTAAAAGCTAATTGAGGCATATTCTGAAAAGCCCCGCCCACAGAGGGGTCCGTAAACCGAACATGCTCATGCTTTTTAATGGAAGATTTAACAGCATGAGAGAGAGATGAAAATGCAGACACAAATATAGTATGTTGATCATTAGGAGTGCAGGTTTAGGGGTCAATAAAATGTCCCGTGTTCCATTACATACTTTACAAAACAATGAATTTGAAAAACAAGCCACCATTTGCGATCAATTTGCCTATAAGGATTATGATAAGAAGTTGTTGGATAATTGTCAATATTACATATTCTTCTGACCCTCAGCAGCTGGCTGTAAGGTAGACTACATCTAGGAGTAGAATTATGGTAACTTGAATAATGCAGGACATCCATCTTCTTGGGATACACAACTGTTTTTCTCTATCATCTCACATCTGTAGGTGTGTGTGTGTGTGTGTGTGTGTGTGTGTGTGTGTGTGTGTGTGTGTGTGTGTGTGTGTGTGTGTGTGTGTGTGTGTGTGTGTGTGTGTGTGTGTGTGTGTGTGTGTGTGTGTGTGTGTGTGTGTGTGTGTGTGTGTGTGTGTGTGTGTGTGTGTGTGTGTGTGTGTGTGTGTGTGTGTGTGTGTGTGTTTGTCAGTCTGTCTCTGTGTCTGTCTTCATGTGTTCGGGCATGCATGCGTGACTATGGATCCTCCAGTAATTGAACTCCAACCATAGTTAAAAATATGACACTCTTGTGGCTGCATCAGGCTTTGAACAATCAAATCTCTCATTTCCAGAAGAGAACAATGAGAATAGTGATAGTGCTGCTCCAACACACCTTCACACACTCTTAGTTTTGTTTATCCATTTGAAATCAAAAGGCAGCTTTATTTCCCCCAAAGCAGTGTGCAATGGCTTTGGTAGTGAAATGCAGAAGTGTTTTGTTATTATGTTGCAGATCTTTAACAGAAGAAAGGTATTTGTGTACATCTTTTACAAGAGCATAAATCATATCTTACATCTGAACTCAACCGCAGTTCATATTCACAAACAGACGTGTTTCTATTAATCTTGAACCGTTACAGCATAAATATTTGGGAAGCTGTGATGTGAGTAAACTATGTTATCAGGAACATGGCTCCCTCTCCACACGGAATCTATTGCTTCTATACGACTAATCACCTACATTACATGCGATCAAAGGGAAGTCTAGAAAGAGTGTTTATTTTATTTTTATTTCACCTTTATTTAAACAGGTAGGCAAGTTGAGAACAAGTTCTCATTTACAATTGCGACCTGGCCAAGATAAAGCAAAGCAGTTCGACACATACAACGTCACAGAGTTACACATGGAGTTAAACAAACATACACTCAATAATACAGTAGAAACAAGTCTATATACGATGTGAGCAAATGAGGTGAGATAAGGGAGGTAAAGGCAAAAAAAGGCCATGGTGGCAAAGTAAATACAATCTAGCAAGTAAAACACTGGAATGGTAGATTTGCAGTGGAAGAATGTGCAAAGTAGAAATAAAAATAATGGGGTGCAAAGGAGCAAAATAAATAAATAAATAAAATAAAAACAGTAGGGAAAGAGGTAGTTGTTTGGGCTAAATTACAGGTGGGCTATGTACAGGTGCAGTAATCTGTGAGCTGCTCTGACAGCTGGTCCTTAAAGCTAGTGAGGGAGATAAGTGTTTCCAGTTTCAGAGATTTTTGTAGTTCTTCCAGTCATTGGCAGCAGAGAATTGGAAGGAGAGGCGGCCAAAGAAAGAATTGGTTTTGGGGGTGACCAGTGAGATATACCTGCTGGAGCGTGTGCTATGAGTGGGTGCTGCTATGGTGACCAGCGAGCTGAGACAAGGGGGGACTTTACCTAGCAGGGTCTTGTAGATGACATGGAGCCAGTGGGTTTGGCGACGAGCATGAAGCGAGGGCCAGCCAACGAGAGCGTACAGGTCTCAATGGTGGGTAGTATATGGGGCTTTGGTGACAAAACGGATGGCACTGTGATAGACTGCTTCCAATTTGTTGAGTAGGGTATTGGAGGCTATTTTGTAAATGACATGGCCGAAGTCGAGGATTGGTAGGATGGTCAGGGTATGTTTGGCAGCATGAGTGAAGGTTGCTTTGTTGCGAAATAGGAAGCCAATTCTAGACTTAACTTTGGATTGGAGATGTTTGATGTGGGTCTGGAAGGAGAGTTTACAGTCTAACCAGACACCTAGGTATTTGAAGTTGTCCACATATTCTAAGTCAGAGCCGTCCAGAGTAGTGATGTTGGACAGGCGGGCAGGTATAGGCAACGATCGGTTGAAGAGCATGCATTTAGTTTTACTTGTATTTAAGAGCAATTGGAGAACACGGAACGAGAGTTGTATGGCATTGAAGCTCGCCTGGACAGTTGTTAACACAGTGTCCACAGAAGGGCCAGGAGTATACAGTGTAAGAAAGAGTGAGGAAGGAAAAGGAGAGGGAGAGAGAGAAATTAAACATTATCTTTCAAATAAATTCACCTGGATTCACCTAGTCAGTCTATTTAATGGAAAGAGCAGGTGTTTTTAATGTTTTGTGTGCTCAGTGTATATTGCCACACTATGAGGTTGGAATAATAAATGTGAAATTGTGAAAATTATGATGATGCCCTTTTAGTGTAAGAGCTGTTTGAAAATACCTGTTCTGGTGGGATGGAGTTTTGGCCTGCCTGGTGACATCACCGGGTAGTAAATTAGTTAAACTTGACTCCAGAAAACCACCTGGGTCAGATGGTCTAGACCCTTTCTTCTTTAAGGTTGCTGCCCCTTTCATTGCCAATCCTATCTCCAACCTTTTAACCTGTCTCTCCTTTCTGGGGAGGTTCCCATTGCTTTGAAGGCAGCCACAGTTCGTCCTTTATTTAAAGGAGGAGATCAAGCTGATCCTAACTGTTATAGGCCTTTTTCTATTTCACCATGTTTATCAAAAGTGTTGGAAAACTTGTCAATAATCTACTGACTTGCTTTCTTTATATCTATAGTATTCGCTCTGGTATGCAATCTGGTTTCCGCTCAGGTTATGGATGTGTCACTGATTCAAAGCAATATTGTGCTGCTATTTTTATCAACTTGGCCAAAGCTTTTGATACGGTAGACCATTCCATTCTAGTGGGCTAAGGAGTCTCTGAGGGGTCTTTGGCCTGGTTTGCTATCTACCTCTCTCAAAGAGTGCAGTGTATAAAGTCAGAAAATATGCTGTCCTAGCCACTGCCTGTCACCAAGGGAGTACCCCAAGGCTCAATCCAAGACCCCACGCTCTTTTCAATTTACATCAACAACTTAGCTCAAGAAGTAGGAAGCTCTCTCATCCATTTATATGCAGATGATACAGTCTTATACTCAGCTGGCCCCTCCCCGGATTTTGTGTTAATTGCTCCACAACAAGCTTTCTCGACCCTTAACCTTGTTCTGAACACCGCCAAAGCAAAAGTCATGTGGTTTGGTAAAATAATGCCCCTCTTCCCACAGGTATTATAACTACCTCTGAGGGTTTAGAGCTTGAGGGAGTCACCTCATAAAAGTACTTGGGAGTATGGCTAGACGGTGCACTTTCCTTCTCTCGGCACATATCAAAGCTGCAGGCTAAGGTTAAATCTAGGTTTCCTCAATCGTAATCACTCCTCTTTCACCCCAGCTGCCAATCTAACCCTGATTCAGATGACCATCCTACCCATGCTAGATTACGGAGACATAATTTATAGATCAGCAGGTAAGGGTGCTCTCGAGCAGCTTGATATTCTTTACCATTCAGCCATCAGATTTCCCATCAATGCTCCTTATAGGACACAACACTGCACTCTATACTTACTCTGTAAACTGGTCATCTCTGTATGGTTGATACTTATTTATAAAACCCTCTTAGGCCTCACTCCCCCCTATCTGAGATATATACTGCAGCCCTGAACCTCCACATACAATGCTAGTCACATTCGGTTAAAGGTCCCCAAAGCACACACATCCCTGGGTCGCTCCTCTTTTCAGTTCGCTGCAGGAAGTGACTGCAAACACTCAAACTGGACAGTTTTATCTCAATCTCTTCATTCAAAGACTCAATCATGGACACTCTTACTGACAGTTGTGGCTGCTTTGTATGATGTATTGTTTTCTCTACCTTCTTGACTGTTGTGCTGTTGACTGTGCCCACTAATGTTTGTACCATGTTTTGTGCTGCTACCGTGTTGTGTTGCTACCATGTTGTTGTTATGTTGTGTTGCTACCATTCTGTGTTTTCATGTGTTGCTGCCTTGCTATGTTTTTGTCTTAGCTCTCTCTTTATGTAGTGTTGTGTTGTGTCTCTTGTTGTGATGTGTGTTTTTTCATATATTCATGTTGTATTTATTATTTATTTTAAATCCCAGTCCCCCGTCCCCGCAGGAGGCCTTTTGCCTTTTGGTATGCCGTCATTGTAAATGAGAATTTGTTCTTAATTAACTGACTTGCCTAGTTAACTTCTTGCGTCGAGCCATCCCGGATCCGGGATCGTGACTACAGCCTCAAGTCCATTACCATAACGCAACGTTAACTATTCATGAAAATCGCAAATGAAATGAAATCAATATGCTTAGCCTTTTGTTAACAACACTGTCATCTCAGATTTTCAAAATATGCTTCTCAACCATAGCAAAACAAGCATTTGTGTAACAGTATTGATAGCTAGCATAGCATTTAGCATAGCATTTAGCATTAGCATTCAGCAGGCAACATTTTCACAAAAAACAGAAAGGCATTCAAATAAAATAATTTACCTTTGAAGAACTTTGGATGTTTTCAATGAGGAGACTCTCAGTTTGTAACGTAGTTCGTCTGTTGTTTGAAGAGAGTCAGACCGAAATGCAGCGTGTAGGTTACTCATGACTTTTAATGAAGATAATGCGGTACATGAAATAACTGAAGAAGAAAATAACAAACGAGTGAAACTAATTACAGCCTATCTGGTGACTAACACAGAGACGGGTACAATCACCCACGAAATACAACGCGCACTCAGGCTACCTAAATACGGTTCCCAATCCGAGACGAGAATCAGCTGACTCCAATTAGGAATCGCCTCAGGCAGCCAAGCCTAACTAGACACATCCCTAATAATACACACTCCCAATTAATACAAACCCCAATACGAAACACAACATATAAACCCATGTCACACCCTGGCCTACCCAAACATATAACAAAAACACAAGATACAATGACCAAGGCGTGACAGAACCCCCTCCCCCTAAGGTGCGGACTCCGGGACGCACCTCAAGAGCATAGGGAGGGTCCGGGTGGGCGTCTGTCTATGGTGGCGGTTCTGGCTCGGGACGTGGACCCCACTCCATAAATGTCCTAGTTCCTCCCCTTCGCGTCCTAGGATAATCCACCTTCCCCGCCGACCATGGCCTAATAGTCCTCACCCTGATCCCCACATAACTGAGGGGCAGCTCGGGACCGAGGGGCAGCTCGGGACCGAGGGGCAGCTCGGGACAGAGGGGCAGCTCGGGACAGAGGGGCAGCTCGGGACAGAGGGGCAGCTCAGGACAGAGGGGCAACTCAGGACAGAGGGGCAACTCAGGACAGAGGGGCAGCTCGGGACAGAGGGGCATCTCAGGACAGAGGGGCAGCCCGGGACCGAAGCAGCCCGGTACTAAGGGGAAGCCTAGTACTGAGAGGAAGCTCAGTACTGAGAGGAAGCTCAGGCAGGTAGTAGGCTCCGGTAAATCCTGGCTGGCTGGTGGAACTGGATGATTCAGGTTGTCTGGCCGATCTAGAAGATCTTGGCAGACTGGCACTTCTGGCAGATCCTGGCAGACTGGCACTTCTGGTGGATCCTGGCAGACTGGTGGCGCTGGGCCGACTGGCGGCGCTGGGCAGACAGGAGACTCCGGCAGCGCAGGAGAGGAGAAAGGCTCTGGCTGCGCTGAACAGGCGGGAGACTCCAACAGCGCAGGAGAGGAGAAAAGCTCTGGCTGCGCTAAACAGGCGAGGCGCACTGGACGCGCTGGGCCGACTGGGAGCACTGGTGGCGCTGGACAGACAGGAGACTCCGGCAGCGCAGGAGAGGAGAAAGGCTCTGGCTGCGCTGAACAGGCGGGAGACTCCAACAGCGCAGGAGAGGAGAAAAGCTCTGGCTGCGCTGAACAGGCGAGGCGCACTGGACATGCTGGGCCGACTGGGAGCACTGGTGGCACTGGACAGACAGGAGACTCCGGCAGCGCAAGAGAGGAGAAAGGCTCTGGCTGCGCTAAACAGGCTGGAGACTCCGATAGCGCAGGAGGGGAGAAAAGCACTGGCTGTGCTGAACAGGCGATGCGCACTGGAGGCCTGGTGCGTGGTGCTGGAACTGGGGGTACTGGCGCGAGGACACGCACAGGAAGCCTGGTGCGGGGAGCTGCTACCGGAGGACTGGTGTGTAGAGGTGGCTCTGGATAGACCGGACCATGCAGGCGCACTGGAGCTCTTAAGCACCGAGCCTGCCCAAGCTTACCTGGCTCGATGCCCACTCTAGCCCGGCCAATAGGAAGGGCTGGTATGTGTCGCAGCTGGCTCTGCACCCGCACTGGAAACACCGTGCGCTCCATAGCATAACACGGTGCCTGCCCGGTCTCTCTAGCCCAATGGTGAGCACAGGGAGTATGCGCAGGTCTCCTCCCTGGCATAACTATTCTCCCTTTTAGCCTCCCCCCAATAATTTTTTTGGGGTGACTTTCCGGTTTCCAACCGCGTCGCCGTGCTGCCTCCTCATACTTGCGCCTCTCCGCTTTAGCTGCTTCTATTTCCTCCTTGGGACGACGATATTCTCCCGGCTGTGCCCAGGGTCCTTTACCGTCTAATTCCTCCTCCCATGTCCAAATCTCCAAATGATGCAGTCTCTCCCATTGCAACTGCTCTTCACGATTAACAGGGAGAGTAGGCTCAGGTCTGAATCCTGACTCAGCCACTCTCTCTCTGCGCTTTCCCCGTTACCTTCGGTTTTCGATCTGTATAGCAATGCTTTCCTTCTCGATTCCATATGTGTATAGCCCTCTTCGCATTGCTGTAGGGAATCCCAGGCGGGCTCCTGCACTCGCTCTGGGTCGGCCGCCCACCTGTCGATTTCTTCCCACGTCGTATAATCCCTGCTTCTGCCGTCCATAACGTCCTCCTTTAGATCCTGCCAGTTCACACGCTGCTCGGTCTGTGAATGTTGGTGGGTGATTCTGTAACGTAGTTCGTCTGTTGTTTGAAGAGAGTCAGACCGAAATGCAGCGTGTAGGTTACTCATGACTTTTAATGAAGATAATGCGGTACATGAAATAACTGAAGAAGAAAACAACAAACGAGTGAAACTAATTACAGCCTATCTGGTGACTAACACAGAGACAGGTACAATCACCCACGAAATACAACGCGCACTCAGGCTACCTAAATGCGGTTCCCAATCCGAGACAACGAGAATCAGCTGACTCCAATTAGGAATCGCCTCAGGCAGCCAAGCCTAACTAGACACACCCCTAATAATACACACTCCCAATTAATACAAACCCCAATACGAAACACAACATATAAACCCATGTCACACCCTGGCCTACCCAAACATATAACAAAAACACAAGATACAATGACCAAGGCGTGACACAGTTAGATAGCAAATGTTCAGTTTTTCCTGAAAGATGATTTGTTTAGGACAAATCGCTCCGTATTCTGCATCACGTTTAGCTACGAAAAAAAACTGTATCCAGGATTGTGTAAATCTATCCGCAAGCTCATTAGCATAACACAACATTAACTATTCATGAAAATCGCAAATGAAATTAAATCAATATGCTAGCTCTCAAGCTTAGCCTTTTGTTAACAACACTGTCATCTCAGATTTTCAAAAATATGCTTCTCAACCATAGCAAAACAAGCATTTGTGTAACAGTATTGATAGCTATTGATAGGTAGCATAGCATTTAGCGTTAGCATTCAGCAGGCAACATTTTCACAAAAACCAGAAAAGCATTCAAATAAAATCATTTACCTTTGAAGAACTTCAGATATTTTCAATGAGGAGACTCTCAGTTAGATATCAAATGTTCAGTTTTGACAAAAATGTTATTTGTGTTGACAAATCGCTCCATTTTCTTCATCACGTTTGGGTAAGATTTTTTTAAAAACTTAAGTCATTAAAATGCGAACTCTTTTCCAAATTTACTCCATAATATCGACAGAAACATGGCAAACAATGTTTAGAATCAATCCTCAAGGTGTTTTTCACATATCTATCGATGATAAATCCTTTGTGGCAGTTGCCTTTCTCTTCTGAAGAAATGGAACGCGCATGGACCTAGAGATTACACACTAATTTCGACACAGGACACCTGGCGGACACCTGGTAAATGTAGTCTCTTATGGTCAATCTTCCAATGATATGCCTACAAATACGTCACAATGCTGCAGACACCTTGGAGAAACGACAGAAAGGGCAGGCTCATTCCTGGCGCATTCACAGCCATATAAGGAGACATTGGAACACAGCGCCTTCAGAATCTGGGGCATTTCCTGTTTGAAACTTCATCTTGGTTTTGCCTGTAGCATTAGTTCTGGGGCACTCACAGACAATATCTTTGCAGTTTTGGAAACGTCAGAGTTTTTTATTTACAAAGCTGTCAATTACATGCATAGTCGAGCATCTTTTCGTGACAAAAGATCTTGTTTAAAACGGGAACGTTTTTTATCCAAAATTAAAAGAGCGCCCCCTATCTCGAAGAAGTTAAATAAAGGTTAAATAAAATTGTTACCCAGATATTGAGACAAAAACACCTTTAAGAATGAAATTATTACGAAACTTTTATCATATCTACTGTAATTATGTTAGATGATATGAAGTTAGAATCCCACTCTGTGAATAAATGTGACCAATTTACCATCATCAGGAAAATACGTTTTTATACATTTCACTTAGAAAAGATAATGAGCTTGGAATCTCTTTTATCATGGACAAATTAAACATAGAAATGAAATCAATTGTATGTAAAATATTTTTGTTTACAATGTCACAATATGCGCCGATTTAACATGCACGTCATATACGTATATCTTTCATATTTTGGATGCATCTCATTTCTACGAGTTCAATGTCCTTCCACCAAGCCGTTGGACTCAGATCTGTCTTGCATTAATAGTTTTATGATTTATAGGCTGCAAACAGCCTTATATACAGTTATCTGCTGCTCTTGCCCTATATGAATGCCATTTTCCCCACATCCCTCCTTAAAAGAGACACAGGCCATTTGTCTAGCTCCCTGTCTCCTCGCAGTGCCCAGTAATAAGCCATCTGCTGGATCGGAACATGAAAGATTAAAATGATATACAGTATGAAAGCTCTCTATTCAGTTGCTGCGCAAGATTCAGGAACGCAGAGGCCAAAGCTGTCATCTCTCTCAGGAAGAGGTAATTATCACTCTCCCTCTCTGTTCCCCCTCTCCCTCGCTCTCCGTCTCCAAATCAGGCCCCGGCCTCCATGCTGCATCTGAACGGTAAAAACCTCACTTAGGAGGCGAGAACAATGCCCAACCAAATATCTTACTGGGGCTAATCCCCACAATCCTTTGTATTCATTGAGGGCTGGTGGTGTGGGCCTGCGGAGTGGGCAGGGCAAGGATGTGTGTTTGTTTGGGGGTCATGGGGGGTCAACTTCAAGCCCACAGTGCCACAGGCGAGTCGGATGATTAATTCACTCACTGGGGTGGGGAGGGGTGGGGGTTGCAGGGGGTTGGGGGATTGGGGTATGTGTGTAAATAAATGGAGGATTAGAGAGAGAGAGACACATATTGGATGTCTGAGTTTGATCTACATCTGAGCCATGGAGATGGAGAAGCGAGGGAGCTAAATTGGGTATGGTCAGAGTGAGGTGGAGCAATGTGGTGATAACAGTGTTAATCCTTTGTAAAGTTCATTTATAACTATTCTATTCCCCAGTTGTACAGTTCAGGATTGAATCTTCAGCTCATTGTGATCATCAACATTTTAGAATAAGTTTGAAAGCTCAACATCGGATAACGTTATGCTCTGAAATTGTTTATCAGTCCAACTAGTCACATTTTAGGACAGTGAAAGTTTAACTGAAGGAAAATAACAATCAGCAATCTTAGCATTATTGTGCATTATTACAAATTGTCAGGTCAGTCTGGAGTAACTGAAAATGCATTGTATTTGATTAGAGAGGGATGTGAGGAAAATGGGGATGTGTTAGCCACTGTGTCCTGACACCTCAAATCTCTCCTCACCCAAGAACACCCTCTTTCTCCCTCTCAAAATCTCTCTCTCTCTCTCTTTATATATATATATATATATATATATATATATATATATATATATATATATATATATATATATATATATATATATCTCCCCCTCCTCTCTCTACACTACACATGAGAGCTTTGAAACCTCTCCCTAGTTTTTGAGTAGTATTGCAGGGCCCAGGCGTTGAGTTTCGAGCTCCATTGAGAGAGTAAATTAATTTTCCACATAGACCAGAGGGCTTAATTCACTTAGTCCCTGGTGTTCCCCTAAGCCAACGGAGCCAAAGATGAGGCAGGGAGAGAGGAGGGTGAGGCAGTAAGGTAGGCAGCATTTGGTGCTCCAGCCCTACTCTCTTTCTGTTAGGGAGGAGCGTCCGCCTCTGCACATCAAACATCAGCCTGTCTCTCGCTGACGCCCCCCTCCCTCCTCCCTCTATCCACACATCCCCACTCCCCACTCCCATCTCGCCTTTCTATCTCTCTAATACACCCCTCCTACCTCTATCCTTCCACCCACCTGACCCATCCACCTCACAGTCAATAGAGGAAACACAGTCCTCATTCTCTTTTTCGTAAAACAAGTTTCAATTATGTATAAACTTGTCAATTTGGGGTGCACAAAGAGGAGTGACGTGGAAACCCAGCAGAGGGGACTGTCTCGTGGTATATCGTCGAGGATGACAACGGGACGACTAATGCTTGTTGTAGCAACTGTCCTGTCTCTCATGCTCACTATCCTATGACTGATCTCTGATTTATCGGAGATATCAGAAATATTCCAACAATTTGAAATGACATGCACACAAACTTCACCATCAGAACATACGTCTGTTCCCTATATAGGTCTACCTTATAAGACATCTGCTGGTATGGAAGTTGCTACAGGGCCTCCTTTGGTTAGCCTGATTTGTGTGATGTTGCCTGCATGACAAACAAGGTTTCACACTCCAGTTAAGTCAGTGTCATTAAGAATGAGTGTTTTTAACGCAATGTTAAACATACATATAGATAACGTTATAAATGTGCTTGTTATTGAAATCCATCACAGAGGATCAAAAATGATGGTTTGACATGCGGTTTGCTAGTCAAATTAAATAACCCACTCTTCCCTACCTATTTTCTTTCTTTCTTTCTTCTCTTTAAAAAAAAGTTGATTCTAGTCCTACCTTTTTTGTTGATACATCTTGAGTAAACTGTTCTGTCAAGACTCGTAAGCGATAAAACATGTGCTGCAATTACCTTCGTCATTGACCCTGTGAAGCTGGTTAACTGCAAAACTCTTGACCCTTCCACTCAGGCATTGTGTGCCCTAAATCACCGCTACTCTACACTCGATGGGTGGAAAATGAACATTTCAGCAAGCCCAAAAAAAGAGAAAGAATAGAAAACATACTTAAAGAAAAATAGGTTAGATCTGGACGTTTCCCCTGTTCTCCGATATGGCTGGAGATCAAACCGTCGTTTCAGGCCTAATTAATTAACAAAACTAATGCAAAGCCCAGACCTTCTGGCTCTTGGCAAAGACCTTGGAGGGATACAGAGCTAAACATCCACATCAGATTTAAATAATGAATATGACACCTTGAGCTCCGTGGCGAATGTAAGGAGCTCCATGTTTGGAGTTTAGAACAATGTCACTGCCAAGTGTAATGCTGTTTGTCCCTTAAATGAGCAGGAGAGACTGTAGCCACTGCATTGTGCTCTGCCATGGCGGATCAAAGGGAGCCCCCTTTGTCATGTTAATAGGGGACCTTTCAGGGAGGACGTTGGTAAAGCGAGCCTTTTGGTCTGGGGTCCGTCCCTGGCCGAGATGGGTGTGGGCTGGGAAACACTGGGCCTGGCCCTGGGGAGATGGAGCGGGGGTCATTTTATGGTTTCTAATCCTCTTAATCCCCGTTAGAAGGGGGCTTGCCGGAGACAAATCCCGTCCCAGAGGTCCTTAGGATTCAAGCACTGCGCTTGAACAACTGTATAATTTGATAACGATGATGACGGAGGATAGAGAGACAGAGGGAGGGATAGAGAGAGAGAGAGAGAGATGGACATTGAGATACTGTAGAAAGAGTCAGATGTTATCTGCAGCTTTCAATTTATTATGCATAATATTATAAAACTATATTAACTTATTATGCATAAAGTTTGTGTTAGGACAGACAGATAGTGACGTCTACTACACATACATATACACAAACACAAGCACAAACACAAACACAAACACAAGCACACACACACACACACACACACACACACACACACACACACACACACACACACACACACACACACACACACACACACACACACACACACACACACACACACACACACACACACACACACACACACACACACACACACACACACACACACACACACACACACACACACACACACACACACACACACACACACACACACACACACAGTCTGGCTCTTATGCTAATGTCCCTTATGTTGCTCTGCGGTCCATTCAGGCTATGTCTCTCTCTCTCTTCAGTGGATGGACAGCATGGAAGGCTAATACTCGGGATAATCCACTGAGCCTCTTTCACATTAATGCACCTCTGCTGCCATAATCTGAGATGAGCCGTCTTCATTGTCACTCAATTAAAAATTACATGAACTGGTCTCCCAGTTCACTGACCATAGAGGCAAACCAACAGGGAGAGAGAAGCCAGGCCAGGGGCAGGTGGGGTGGAATAGGTTGATGATTAGGGTTAAGTAGGCCCATTATAGACTTCGTCTCATTAAGTATATAGGCGCATAAGTGCATATTTGTGGTAAGAGGTATCTTGATAATATTATTGTCACAGAAAACTCAGAGATTGTGTTCCTTCCTTGATTCAGAAAATAGTTGCATAACAAAGTTCAAAATCCTGAATTTGACTATTTCAACAAACATCTAGGAATGCAGTAAATTAAGGAGATCTTGTTGTAAAAATAGCATATTGTATTTCATTTGCATAATATACATACACAAAGCCATGAAACTTAAACTTCTGAAAATAGTTAGATAGCTTTCTCCCACTCAGAAAAATGAGCGTAGACAACACATTGACATAGGCATCTCTTTTATTTCAAAGAGTATGAATTGGGATGTTTAGCTTGAAAGACCGAACTGCCCACGGCGTATCACAGAACCCACCTCTTGGTGGAGAATGACACAGGAAAATGTGAGTTTGTGGTCAGCCACTTTCTGAGGGAAGTGAATAGAGCTCTGACCATGCTGCTTTATTTACAGCAAAAGCCATGGTTGGTAGGATGACCCAAAGACCATAAACAAGTTAACCACTTTGACAGTTACTCTCTCTCTCTGTCTATTTCTGTCTTTCTTTCTTCCTTCTCTCTTTCCTTCTGCATCGCTTTCTCTCGGCATCTCTGTCACTCCTTCTCCCCCCTCTCTCGCTGCCATTCTCCCCCCTCTCGCTCTGTCCCTACTAATAGCCCCCTTTGCTCCATCTCTGCTCTGTATAGAGCCTAAAGCGAGAGACTGAGGAGAGTTTATAACAACAACCACATGCCTGGTCTATCTGTCTGCAGGATGCAAGGGCTGCTTGGTGCTTGGATGTCTCCAAGACACAAGGGGCAAACTGCTGTCACAGCTGCAAAAGAAGGCCTGTGATTTTACATTTCACAGTTACAACACACATTTGGAATGTGTGTTGCAACAATTCAACGGCTCAGACTCGAGACGTATGTGGCAGGGTCTACAGGAAATCACAGACTACAAAAACAAAAAACAGCCATGTCACGGATACCGACGTCACGCTTCCAGTCAAACTAAACACCTTCTTTGCCCGCTTTGAGGATAATACAGCGCCACCGTCGTGGCTCACTAACAAAGACCGCGGCCCCCTCCTCTCCTTCTCAGTGGCCGACGTAAGTGAAACATTTAAATGTGTTAACATTGCAAGGCGGCATCCCTAGCTGCGTCCTCAGAGCATGTGCAGACCAGCTGGCTGGTGTGTTTACAGACATATTTCGCTCCCTATCCCAGTCTGTTGTCCCCATGTGCTTCAAGATGGCTACCATTGTTCCTGTATCCAAGAAAGCAAAGATAACATAACTAAATGACTACCGCCCCATAGCACTCACTTCTGTCATTAAAAAGTGCTTTGAGAGGCTAGTCAAGGATCGTATCACCGTCACCTTACCGGCCACCCTAGACCCACTTCAGTTTGCATACCGCCTCAACAGGTCCACAGATGACACAATCACCATCACACTGCACACTGCTCTATCCCATCTGGACAAAAGTAATATCGATGTAAGAATGCTGTTCACTAACTACAACTCAGCATTCGACACCAAAGTACCCTCCAAGCTCATCATCAAGTTGGAGGCCTTGGGTCTCAGCCCCTCCCTGTGCAACTGGGTCCTGGACTTCCTGACGGGCCGCCCCCAGGTGGTGAAGGTAGGAAACAACATCTCCACTTCGCTGACTGTCAACACTGGGTCACCACAAGGGTGTGTACTCAGCCCTCTCCTGTACTCCCTGTTCACCCATGACTACGTGGCCTTGCACGCCTCCGACTCAATCATCAAGTTTGTATATGACACAACAGTGTGCTTGACCACCAACAACCACGAGACAGCCTATAAGGGAGGAGGTGAGGGCACTCAGAGTGCGGTATCAGGAAAACAACCTCTCATTCAACGTCAAACAAAACAAAGGAGATGATTGTGTACTTCAGGAAACAGCAGAGGGAGCACCCCCTATCCACATCGAAGGGACAGCAGGGAAGAAAGTGGAAAGTTTTGAGTTCCTGGGCATACACATCACAGACAAACTGAAATGGTCCACCAACACAGACAGTGTGGTGAAGAAGGCGCAATAGTGCCTCGTCAACCTCAGGAGGCTGAAGAAATTTGGCTTGTCACCCAAAACCCTGACAAAATTTGACAGATGCACAATTGAGAGCATCCTGTCAGGCTGTATCACAGCCTGGTACGGCAATTGCATCACACTCAACCGCAAGACTCTCCAGAGAGTGGTGCGGCCTGCACAACGCATCATCGGGGGAACCTACAGCACGCGATGTCACAGGAATGCCAAAAAGATCATCAAAGACAACAGCCACACGAGCCACCAAAGGCCATAAGACTGCTAAACAGCAATCACTAACTCAGAGAGGCTGCTGCCTTACATTGAAACCCAATCACTGGACACTTTAATAAATGGATCACTAGTCACTTTAAACAATGCCACTTTAAATAATGCCAATTTTATATTGTTTACATATCTTACATTACTCATATCACATGCATATACTGTATTTTATACCATCTACTGCACCTTACCTATGCTGCTCCGCCATCGCTCATCCATATACTTATATGTACATACAGTGGGGCAAAAAAGTATTCGTTTATTATTTAGTCATCACCAATTGTTCAAGTTCTCCCACTAAAAAAGACAGAGGCCTGTAATTTTCATCATAGGTACACTTCAACAGTGACAGACAAAATATTCCAGAAAATCACATTGTAGGATTTTTAATGAATTTATTTGCAAATGATGGTGGAAAATAAGTATTTGGTCAATAACAAAAGTTTATCTCAATACTTTGTTGGCAATGACAGAGGTCAAACGTTTTCTGTAAGTCTTCACAAGATTTTCACACACAGTTGCTGATATTTTGGCCCATTCCTCCATGCAGATCTTCTCTAGAGCAGTGATGTTTTGGGGCTGTTGCTGGGCAACACAGACTTTCAACTCCCTCCAAAGATTTTCTATGGGGTTGAGATCTGGAGACTGGCTAGGCCACTCCAGGACCTTGAAATGCTTCTTACGAAGTCACTCCTTCATTGCCCAGGCGTTGTGTTTGGGATCATTGTCATGCTGAAAGACCCAGCCACGTTTCATATTCAATGCCCTTGCTGATGGAAGGAGGTTTTCACTCAAAATCTCACAATACATGGCCCCATTCTTTCCTTTACACGGATCAGACGTACTGGTCCCCTTGCAAAAAAAACATCCCCAAAGCATGATGTTTCCACCCCCATGCTTCACAGTAGGTATGGTGTTCTTTGGCTGCAACTCAGCATTCTTTGTCCTCCAAACACGACGAGTTCAGTTTTTACCAAAAAGTTATATTTTGGTTTCATCTGACCATATTACATTCTCCCAATCTTCTTCTGGATCATCCAAATGCTCTCTAGCAAACTTCAGATGGGCCTGGACATGTCCTGGCTTAAGCAGGGGGACACGTCTGGCACTGCAGGATTTGAGTCCCTGGCGGCGTAGTGTGTTACTGATGGTAGGCTTTACTACTTTGGTCCCAGCTCTCTGCAGGTCATTCACTAGGCCTCCCCATGTGGTTCTGGGATTTTTGCTCACTGTTCTTGTGATCATTTTGACTCCACGGTGTGAGATCTTGCGTGGAGTCCCAGATCGAGGGAGATTATCAGTGGTCTTGTATGTCTTCCATTTCCTAATAATTGCTCCCACAGTTGATTTCTTCAATCCAAGCTGCTTAACTATTGCAGATTCAGTCTTCCCAGCCTGGTGCAGGTCTACAATTTTGTTTCTGGTGTCCTTTGACAGCTCTTTGATCTTGGCCATAGTGGGGTTTGGAGTGTGACTGTTTGAGGTTGTGGACAGGTCTCTTTTATACTGATAACATGTTCAAACAGGTGTCATTAATACAGGTAACGAGTGGAGGACAGAGAAGCCTCTTAAAGAAGAAGTTACAGGTCTGTGAGAGCCAGAAATCTTGCTTGTTTGTAGGTGACCAAATACTTATTTTCCACCATAATTTGCAAATAAATTCATTTAAAATCCTACAATGTGATTTTATGGATTTTTTTTCTCATTTTGTCTGTCATAGTTGAAGTGTACCTATGATGAACATTACAGGCCTCTCATCTTTTTAAATGGGAGAACTTGCACAATTGGTGGCTGACTAAATACTTTTTTGCCCCACTGTATTCTCATTCACCCCTTTAGATTTGTGGGTATTAGGTAGTTTTGTGGAATTGTCCAATTTGTGTGCATTAGGTAGTAGTTGGGAATTGTTAGATTACTTGTTAGATATTACTGCACTGTTGGAACTAGAAGCACAAGCATTTCAGTACACTCACATTAACATCTGCTAACCTTGTGTATGTGACCAATACAATTTGATTTGATTTGAATGGAACGCACTCCTCAGATGGCCTTCATCAACAACAACTTCTAAAAAATGACAACAAAAGCAGAGTAGCGGTTGGTATACTGATCAGAGCAGTGGTTGGTACACTTGTGTTTTTATTCCCTCTGTAAAATACACACAGGCAAGAAATCATGTGTAATGAGCATTGTGTGTGTTTCTATGTACAGTATGTTAGTGTTTGTGTGTGTTTGCGGACACCTGAATCCATGTTCATTTCCATAATTGGATCTTTACTGGCAGCCCAGTTGAGAGCAGCGTATGTGTATCTGTTGATGTGTGTGTTGATATGTGCAAGGGCATGTGTGTATATTTTGACTTGTGCGAGAGTGTGTGTGTGTGTTGACAGCCTTTGAGCCAGTTCATGCATTCACTAAAATGCTTAGGGCACAAAGCAGTGTTCCCCCCTATGCTCCCAACCTCCTGCTCTCTCTCTCTCTGACTGCAGATTAAGGTAAACACCAAAGACATCTTAACACGCTTGTGAAAGCGATTTTGATGGGGGAAATTGATCGCTTTACAGTGTACAAATAACAGGAAAATATCAATAGAACAGGCGAATCCAACGGGGGACACAACACAAGCCAGTTTCACATTATATTATAGCAAACAAAACATGAGTTGATGAACTACCAAAGGCCCGCTTGACTTCTACCTCTCTCCCCTCTTACTGTTCAAATAAAAATGTGACACCTAAAAATGTAATTAAAATTAAGCAAAATATTTTGGAGTCTTTATACACTTTTGTAAAGCATAGCAGGGTTGACAGTGGCACAAAATGTTTGTCCATTGAATGTATTGGCTTGGCTTGACTTAGTATTCCACAGTGTGATGCTTATAAACAGTTTATTCCCAACCCTCAAACAGTGTGATGCTTATAAACTGTTTATTCCCAACCCTCACACCTCTCCTTACATACAGTATGTGTTGATGGCATCATTTATTTTTTATTTTAGAACATCACTGTCATCAATACATTCTTTGCTATCATTTTGCATTATATGCTTATCTGCATCTGAGACCCACTCCCCTGGTTTGGCTGGGAATAGTGTGTGGAACGCGGAGGTATCTTTAGAAGGTAATGGTAAAAAAAATTACAATTTTCCTTGGCCTCCTCCATCAGATACACTGCAGATCCCCAGATCCTGGACTGAATAATTTGTCAGCCATTCACATGGTGGCAGGTCCTGGTGAAGACTGGAATCCTGTCAGGAGCAGGTGGTCTCTCTCTTTTTCACTCTCTCTGTATTTTACGCAAACACACACACACACTCTCTCTCTGCGCCAGAGACAGATGTGACCTGCTGCATTCCCCCTTCCTCTACTTCCCTCCTGGGGACTTCTGGGGTTCTTTGCAACACATCACCCTCTTTTGTCAAAAAAAGAAAGCTAACTCACCACTGTTTAGGTCTTTGGCAGTCTTCCTGACTCTCGTCCCCTCTCTCATTCTCTCTCACTTTCTCTTTGACTGGTGAATACATATGTGCAATGGTGGTGTGCAATGGAAAGAGGGTGGTGAGAAAGAGAGAAAGAAAGAGAGAGAGAGAGGCTGACAAACAGACATCAGCAGAGGAAGCAGGGAGGATATATTTGTATATGTAGCTTGGGGTGAGGCCTGGGGAGAATACGGTGCTGTCCTTCAGCTAAGAGCTGACACACACTGACACACACACACACGCACGCACACACAAACTCTCATTTTATCTGATCTTAATCACTAAACACACGTATTAATTTGACGCCTCATCCCAGGAGACGCAACACATTATTTGTGCACGGTTGCAGCAATGCAAAATAAATAGCTGTTTACTCACTTCAGTGAGACAGTCAATAAGTTGAGAGCAGAAGCTAAGTGTACTTCAGTCTGTGGCAGTGGAAAAAATATGTTCCATTCTAGCCTAAGGACCCACTTTTCATCTGTGAAGCATGTTTTAATAATTCATCTGTTTCATACACACACAGCATCTGCTGGGTACATCTCCCATCCTCCCATTCAAACTGACTACCACAGATGCCACTGTTTGGGCCCCCTGTACAAGTTCAGAATATTTCATGCTGTTTATAAGCATACGCCCGCTTGCACGCACACACACAAATGCACAATACACACACACATGCATCCAAACACACACCCACATAGCTACACCCCTGCCCCCCTCACACACACACAACACAGTTTGTGCAATAGGGGTGAAGCCATGACAATGTTAGGACGACCGTCGTACTCTCCAGTGAGTGTGCTGTGGTCAGCAGGCCAAATGGGGATACATTTGTTTTTCCCACAGCGTAGAAATGATGCCAGATTAAGTCCATGAATATATACATGGACCAGGCCTGTCCTGTCTGGAGACACATGATTTCCCTAGGGGCGTGCTGACAAGGCGGGGTGTGTGTGTGTTGTAGCCCCTGACATGAAAAGAGGAGATCCCCTGAACAGGTCCAAATAGAGCTTAATCTCATTCCTTATTGTGCTGGAATAAGAATGAAATTGCACAATTGCACCTTAAATCGATGAGTCCACCCCCATTTCTCCACAATGTTTTTATTTATCCAGCATACCCTTCGAGCATCGTCTTCACATTTTCTGCACGGATGGGGGCATGATTATTTCTCATCCTGTTTTTCTTCACTCCACCAGAATCCTCTAACGGTGTGTATTCAAACAATCAGGGGGTTAATGTGGTTATGATAAGAATAATCATAAACCAAAAAGTCCCGAGAGAAGAAACAGTTTATTCAACCAATAGGGATTCCAAACATTGGGATTAAGCATGTGGAATCAGGTGAATTTTTTATTTATTTAAGAACAAATTCTTATTTACAATGATGGCATACCGGAGAACAGTGGGTTAACTGCCTTGTTCATGGGCAGAACGACAGATTTTTACCTTGTCAGCTCAGGGATTCAATCCAGCAACCTTTCGTGAATGAGGCGGATTTATAGCTAATGAAGATTGGATGCAGGTGAGCAAATTAGCATGGTCACAGCTCTATGTCCATGTGCCCATATATGGAGTTCCTGCTCTAAGGCAGTCCAATATGTAACTTAAGCCCGTATATGGTAGTTCCTGCTGTGGAGTTTCTGCTCCGAAGCTTAAAACTCTCCTCCAGGTTCAGCTTCAACAGCTACACTTAAAGACAACATATGACACATGGTCCAAGTACTTGCTGAATGACTAACAAATCAACATTGTGTGAACCTGCTCTTTCACTGCCACTCAAGACACCTTCAAATACATGGACCTAGTAGTAACAGTCAAAATAATTGCTCTTTTTTACTGTAAATTCCGGAACATGCTGTATAATAGTAGGCCTAATAATAATACTATAATGAGCACACATTTGGGGAAACTAATAGAAAGAAAGCACAATGTGTGTGCAGAGGGCTGCATGGCTGTAGTATACCCACTGGCAGGACACAAAATAGTTTTTTTGCAGCGTGAGTTGCAACAAGACACCAATTGGATTAAAATGTTTCAAAGTCGAGCAGATAATCATAAAACCATCATCTTTGTTCTGGAATGCATTTTTTTAAGCAGCCCTGAGTTGCACTAATCACGCGGCTTGTTCAAACCAAATCAAAGTTTATTGGTCGTGTACACAGTTTAGCAGGTGTTATAGTGGGTGCAGCGAAGTCCTTATGTTAATAGCTCCTATCAATGCAGTACTATTTTAAACAATTAAAGAGTAAGGGGGAAAAACAAAAACATAAAAGAAATCAAGAACAGCGGAACGAATCTGATTAACAACTCAAATAGCATTGTTTTATTAATCAAATGCAATCTATATGTACAGTGCCTTCGGAGAGTATTCAGACCCATTGACTTTTTCTACATTTTGTTGTGTTACAGCCTTATTCAAAAATGTATTAAATTAAACATTTTCCTCAGCAATCTAGACACAATACCCCACAATGACAAAGCTAAAACAGGTTTTTTGAAATATTTGCATATTGAATTTTTTTTAAACGGAAATACTTCATCAACATAAGTATTCAGACCCTTTGCTATGAGACTCAAAATTGAGCACAGGTGCATCCTGTTTCCACTGATATTTTTACAACTTGATTGGAGTCCACTTGTCCACTTGTGGTAAATACAATTTATTGGACATGATTTGTCAGAGCAAAAACCAAGCCATGAGGTCGAAGGAATTGTCTGTAGCGCTCCGAGACAGGATTGTGTCGAGGCACAGATTTGGGGAATGGTACCAAAAAATGTCTGCAGCATTGAAGGTCCCCAAGTCCAGAGTGGCCTCCATCATTCTTAAATGAAAAAAGTTTGGAACCACCAAGTCTCTTCCTAGAGCTGGCCGCCCGGCCAAACTGAGCAATTGGGGAAGAAGGACCTTGGTCAGGGAGGTGACTAAGAACCTGATGGTCACTCTGCCAGAGCTCTAGAGTCCCTCTGTGGAGTTGGGAGAACCTTCCAGAAGGACAACCATCTCTGCAAAACTCCACCAATCAGGCCTTTATGGTAGTGGCCAGACGGAAGCCACTCCACAGTAAAATGCACATGAGAGCACGCTTGGAGTTTGCCAAAAGACACCTAAAGACTCTCAGACCATGAGAAACAAGATTCTTTGATCTGATGAAACCCGAATTGAACTCTTTGGCCTGAATGCCAAGCGTCACATCTGGAGGAGTCCTGTCACCATCCATGTGGTGAAGCATGGTGGTGGTGACAGCATCATGCTGTGGGGATGTTTTTCAGCGGCAGGGACTGGGAGACTAGTCAGGATCGAGGGAAAGATGAACAGAGCAAAGTAAAGAGAGGTTATTGATGAAAACCTGCTCCAGAGCACTCCGGATCTCAGACTGGGATGAAGGTTCACCTTCCAACAGGAAAACGACCCTAAGCACACAGCCAAGACAATGCAGGAGTGGCTTCAGGACAAGTCTCTGAATGTCCTTCAGTGGCCCGGCCAGATCCCGGACTTGAACCTGATTTAACATCTCTGGAGAGACCTGAAAATAGCTGTGCAACAACCTTCCACATCCAACCTGACAGAACTTGAGATGATCTGCAGTGAGGAATGAGAGAAACTCCCCAAATACAAGTGTGGCTTGCTTGTAGCGTCATATCCAAAAATACTCAAGGCTGTTATCTCTCCCAAAGGTGATTCAACAAAGTGCTAAGTAAATAGTCTGAATACTTATGTAAATGTTTTTATTTTTAATACATTTACTAAAAAATGTAAATTACAGGTTTCGCTTTATCACTCTACAGACCAAACTCGATAAAGGAAAATATATTTTTTTATAAATTTTAGAAGAAGGTTGTAATGTAACAAAATGTGGAAAAAGTTAAGGGGTCTGAATACTTTCCGAATGCGCTGTATGTAAACCGAGAAAAAAGTATGCTATGTACAGCAGTAGATATATTAGAGTAAGCTATATCAAGAATCCAGTGTTTAAATAAATATGCGGAGTGCATAAAGAGTGTAACTAAAATACAATGTACAGCAGTAAAAATATTTTGATGAGCTTTGTCTGAGATAGAGTATTTAAGTAGACAGTGTGAAACAGGAAGTGAACAGTGATTCAATTTCTCTATAGCATGGGACAACATCGTTGGCTGTGTATGTGTGAGTGTGTATATCAGTCGGTGTGTATGTGCGTGTGCTTTTGAGTATGAGGTGTGTGCAGGTATAGCTTGTGTGTGTGTTTTGTGTGTCAGTGTGCATCACCTGATAGATGGCTAGTGATGGCTGTTCAACAGTCTGATGGCCTGGTAATAGAAACTGTTTTTAGTCTCTCGGTCTTAATTAACTCTGATACACCTGTACTGTCTCCGTCTGTCGGACGGTAGCCGAGTGATCAGTCTGTGGCAAGGGTGGCTAAGGTCCTTAATGATCGTCTTGGCCTTCCTTTGACACTGTGTGCTGTAGTTGTCTGGAGGGCAGGTAGCATGCCACCGATGATGCATTGGGCTTCCCACACCACCCTCTGGAGATCCATGCAGTTGAGGGCGGGGAGCAGCTGCCGTGCCAGGCGGTGATGCAGCCTGACAGAATGCTCTCAATGGTGGATCTGTAAAATGTTGTGTCTTAGGGGCCAAGCCAAATTTATTTGCCACACCGAGACATTTTCATGTCCTCAGTGGACCCTGTCCATGTGGCCCCATCGATGTGGGGCATGCTCTCTCTGCTGTCTCCACTAGTCCACGATCAGCTCCTTCCTTTTGTTGACATCGAGGAGGGGTGGAACCCAGTTGCACAGGGAGAGGTTCAGACCCAGGTCCCTGAACTTAGTGATGAGCTTCGAGCACACTGGTGTTGAAGGCTGAGCTGTAGTTGATGAACAGCATTCGTAGATAGGTATTCTTCTTGTCCAGGTGAGACAGGGCAGTGTGCAGTACAATGGCAAATTATGTGGACCTGTTGGGGCAGTATGCAAATTGTTACCTTTGCTTTCTTGGGTACAGGAACAATGGTGGAGCAAGTTGGGATGCTTGATTGGGATAGGGATAGATTTAGATTGTGCAGCTGGTCTGCACATGTTCTGAGGACGCAGCTTGGGAGGCTATCTGAGCCAGCAGCCTGTTGAGGGTTAACACGCTTGAATGTCTTACTCACGTTCACCAGGGAGATCGGGAGCACACAGTCCTCATGAGCGGTAGGGTAGCCTAGTGGTTAGAGTGTTGGACTAGAAACCGGAAGGATGCAAGTTCAAACCCCCGAGCTGACAAGGTACAAACCTGTCGTTCTGCCCCTGAACAGGCAGTTAACCCACTGTTCCTAGGCTGTCATTGAAAATAAGAATATGTTCTTAACTGACTTGCCTGGTTAAATAAAGGTAAAATAAAAATAAATAAGAGGCAGTGGCCCATGTTGGCGGCTCAGTGTTGTTTTCCTCGAAGCGAGCGAAGAAGGTGTTAGGTTGTTCAGGAGTGACGTGTCAATGTCTGCAATGTGGCTTGTTTTCACTTTATAATCCATTATAATTTGGAGTCCTTGCCACATGCATCTAGTATCTGAGCCGTTGAATTGTGACTCCACTTTGTTCCTGTACTTTTGTTTCGTCTTTTTGGAGGTTATAGCTGGTCTGTTTGTACAAGTCCAAGTTCAAAGTCACCTTGCTTGTGCTTAAACACTTTCAGTTTTGTGCGAATGCTGCCATCTATCCACAGTTTTTGGTTTGGATACGTTGTAATCATCACAGTGGGAACAACATCCACTATGCATTTCCTGATAAACCCGTCACCGAGTTAGTGTATATGTCGATTCTATTCCCAGAGGCGACCCGGTACATTTCCCAGTCCGCGTGATCAAAACAGTCTTGAAGCATCGATTACGGTTGGTCAGACTAACTTTGAACAGTCCTTATCATGGGTGCTACCTGCTTAAGTTTCTGCCTATAGGCGGGGAAGAGTAGGATGGAAGTGTGATTTGATTTTCAGAAGCTGACAAGGTACAAAATCTGTCATTCTGCCCCTGAACAGGCAGTTAACCCACTGTTCCTAGGCCGTCATTGAAAATAAGAATTTGTTCTTAACTGACTTGCCTAGTAAAATAAAAAAAATAAAAAAATAAAAGGTAAGGGAGGGCGAGGGAGGGCCTTGTAGCCAAAGTAAATATGGTCAAGCGTGTTCTCTCCGCGTGTAGCACAGGAGATGTGTTAATATAATTTTGAGAGTGTTTTCATCAGATCTCCTTTATTAAAGTCCCAGCTACAAGATATGCAGTTTCCAGTTTGCACAAAGTTCAGTGTAGTTCCTTGAGAGCCATCACAGATTTGGATGGGGGGGGCAAGTCAAACATTTCTGGTGAGTGAGTGCCGATCTAATGTCCAAAAGTTATTTTAGACTGTAAGAAATAATACTATAAATGTTCTGAGCAAATAAAAAAATAAAAATGTTGTCTAGGTGCTAGAAACGGAGTGACCGTGTCTGTCGCGCCATCTTGTTGTATCCCCATAAAGGGACAGTGTGCTGTTAATGCAAAAAAATGGGCTACAATAAGATGTTATAGCCCTCCAGTGCACATATATAAAATACAATATAACTTTAATGTTCAGCTAACAACCGGTAATGTGAACATTTCAATGTAAAATAGTTGCTTTATGTACTAAGGACTAAAAAGCTTTAATTTAGGTAAAACATATTTAGAAAAAGTTAGTGCTGTACTAATCTTAAAATAGTAATGTTAAACTATTGCTGTACCTTGAAACCACCTTGGAGTGATGCCCCGATTATAATTCAATAGAGGGGGCCGTGTTCTTAAGTGTATATATGTATATATATATTTTTTTTAAAAGTATTTTCTCCTCTTTGTGTCAAACAGAAGTTTGGTATTATATGTTTCCAAATCAGCTAAATAAGCATATTTATTAAACATGATCTTGCATGTTTAGCTTCCAAGAGCTCTGTGGCCTGATGTCAAGTCCTATAGAGACAAAAACAGTGATACTTGGCTACATTTCCTGAGGCATAAGAAACACAAAATCCACATACACAATGGTACTGAATAACAATGGGATAGTACATCTGTCAAGTGCTGACAGCCATCAATGTAAATATGTACAAAGCTGATGATGAACATTAGTCACAGCACAAACGTATAGCAATAGTACAAAGTTACATAACAAGTAAAGAACACTGCACGTAAATATCATCATAAAACATATGCTGACCAAAATCAGCTACTGCAATGTCATCCTCACCATCATCAACCGTACCTCATATTACCATCATCGTCCTTATTGTACCCATCTTATGACAACCAAGGACAATGATACCAGTAACAGACAGACTAGCCTACCTCCTCATCTTCCCTGTATTAAAAGGGCAATGGCCCCATCATAGGGGAAAATAAGTGTTTGTACCGGTTGGTCTTGACAGTGTGGGATCTTAACCTGGAGCCAGAGGATAGCATCTGGAACTCATGGTGGATTCTGCCGTCGCCACTTGTCTGTTGTACAGGTCAGACAGACTACTCTGCTGTACAATAGACAGGTGGTGATGAAGGCAGAATCCATATTGTCTGACTGTGCCCACCCTTAACACGTGAAAAAAACATTCCATAAAGTTGTATGCTCAACCACACTACTGACACCTTACCATATTCTATTGGTCAGCATTTCCAAAAACTCGAATCTGGGGACCCCGAGGGGTGCACTTTTTTTTCTAGCATTACACAGCTGATTAAAATAATCAAAGCTTGATTATGAATTGATTATTTGAATCAGCTGTGTGGTCGTGGTAGGGAAATTCCACAAAATGGCCATCCCTTGGGGACCCCAGGACCCAGTTTGGGAAATGTTGCTATAGGCAGCTTGACTAGTGGGGAGTTACAGTAGGATCCAAAAGCAGCTGGTCAGTAGTAGAACAGGCCAAGCAGGGTCGTGGTTCTATGTTGACTCAGAATGGACCGATCTATGGGAATAGTAGGAATATAATAACAATATTGTGTTGGATGTCAATTCAAGACATTTGAAATAGCATGTCATTAAGCTATTTTATCAAAATTATAAACAGGAGTTAGTCAATATATAAGGGCACAAGGCGAAACCCAAATGCAGACACAGAGGGCAGATGGTTGAGCTCCGATATTTATTATAACAAAGGAGGAAGGCAAAAGGCAGGTCGGGGACAGGCGAGAGCTCATTAACCAGGTGTGAGTCCAAATAGTACAAGGGGATAGGCAGGCTCGAGGTCAGAAGAGGCAGTGGTCAGGCAGGCAAGGGTCAAAACCAGGAGGGCTAGGGAAAAACAGAGACTGGGAAAAGGGAGCTATGAAAAAACGCTGGTTGACTTGGCAAAACAAGACGAACTGGCACAGAGAGGCAGGAAACACAGGAATATAATAAGCGACCCCTGGAGGGGGTGGAGACAAGCACAAGGACAGGTGACACAGATCAGGGCGTGAAACAATAAAAAGGAGGGAAGAGGACCACATACGGGAACCCAAGTCAATATCACACAGTTGCTGTTCCTGACGACTTCTTTACTCCTCCCCTGTGTGTGTAAATGAATGACAGAGTGTGTCAATGTGTGGGAATCAGTGCATGTTTTGTTTCTGCTCTTCAATGTGCCATCACTGTGCACTTTTACATGTTCATAATCTTGATTAAGCTGTCACAGGTTTACTTTTAATTGGTAATTTCATACTTCAAAGCAGTTCCTTTATAACAAGTATCAGATTATCTTGAACCATCATCATAGCATGCCCAGTGCATTGTCACATAATTATACAACAGGTAGGTCTAATCCTGAATGCTAATTGGTTATAACCACATTCCAGCCAGTGTCTACTCCACAAGTTACCACCGGCTAAATCTATGACGTTAAAATGCCTATTTACTCGGTTCCATCTGACTGCACAATTCACTATCTCATCAGCCCAGCCAGGCAATTTATAAACTTGATCTCGACTGTAAAAAGCATCTCGACATTACCTCACATTTCTTTAAGACTAACATTTAGTTTTCAACAGAGGAGATTTGCATAAACTTTGCTGTCTGTCTCCGACATTTGCAACATTCTTTAAATATTCAAACTAAATCTCCAGCTGTCGCATAGTAATGAACGTGTTGGGAGTCGGGATGAGACAGACAGGCAGGCAGATTTTCCCAGCCAGTAAATATCATGAATGAGCATGATAAATACAAAGAAATATCAATTGAAAACAAGTCAAACTAAACGAAGTACAGCTAGTTTGCTGTCTTTTCAGCTTCAGCTTCAAGCGATTGTGTTAGCTGCGGAGCATCTGAGCCGGAGCTGAGTCATTGGTAATCCCACATGCTCACAGCGCTCCACGTCCTTTCCTACATCTCCGCTAAAAACCACTCTGCACTCACAGAAAAAAAACTCCTCCAAAATCACTCCATTCATTAAAATCACAATTTAACCAACGCCCATCTATTTTTCTGACTACCTGGACGTACCAATGTTTTTTAGTTGTTGAAACCAAACCATATGAATTTTTATGAAAAGTATTTGAATAAAAATGAAACGGTGAATTTAAGAAGCTAACATTATTTTGAATAGGCTACATATTAAACAGCATACAAACACTCTAAATAGGTCAGGAGCCAGACAGCGAGCCTGAATTATTTAGGCTATATTATTTCAATTATTTCAAGGCTATAGCCTACAAATAAATACGTTGTGAAGCATTTGCGAGTGTGACAAAATAGGCTGGTAGGGACATAAAGCGCTCCATATTTAAACAGCATGCTATTGTATTAAATCGTTAATGTCTATTACTTGTGCATATAGGCTGCGACTTATTTATAATTAAATACAAATTAAACTAAAAATGAATTATTAGTGCCTTTGAATAAAAAAAATTTCATGAGATTGGCCAGTCTGTGGCTTCAGGCTCATGTGCTGGTGCCTGGACAGCCGGCCTGCAGCAGAGAATATCTTGTCAACACTTGCAAAGTCAATGGGGATGCTAAACCAATAGCACCTACCTCTACCTTATCTGCCACCCTAGACCAACTTCAATTTGCTTACCGCCCCAATAGATGCACAGACGATGCAATCGCCATCACTCTGCACACTGCCATATCCCATTTGGACAAGAGGAATACCTATGTAAGAATGCTGTTTATTGACTATAGCTCAGTATTCAACACCATAGTACCCTCCAAGCTCATCATTAAGCTCGAGGCCCTGGGTCTGAACCCTGCCCTGTGCAACTTCCTGACGGCCACCCCTAGGTGTTGAAGGTAGAAAACATCACCTTCACTTTGCTGATCCTCAACATTGGTGCCCCACAAGGGTGTGTGCTCAGCCCCCTCCTGTACTCCCTGGTGGCCAAGCACGCTTCCCACTCAATCATCAAGTTTGCAGACGATACAACAGTAGTAGGTGCCTGGATAACAACCTCTCCCTCAACATCAACAAAACAAAGGAGCTGATTGTGGACTTTAACCTCAGGAGGCTCAAGGAATTTGGCTTAACACCTAAAACCCTCACAAACTTTTACAGATGCACAATTGAGAGCATCCTGTTGGGCTGTATCACCACCTGGTATGGCAACTGCATCAGCCACAACCGCAAAGCTCTCCAGAGGGTGGTGCGGTCTGCACCGGGCCAAACTACTCACCCTACAGGACACATACAGCACCATATGTCACAGGAAGGCCAAGATCATCAAGGACATCAACCACACGAGCCACTGCCTGTTCACCCCACCATCATCCAGAAGGCGAGGTCAGTACAGGTGCATCAAAGCTGGAAACAGCTTCTATCTCAAGGCATACAGACTGTTAAATAGCCATCACTAGCACATTAGAGGCTGCTACCTATAGGCATAGACTAGACATCACTGGCCACTTTAAGCAAGGGAACACTAGTCACTTTAGTAATGTTTACATATCTGGCATTGCTCATCTCATATGTATATACTGTTTTCTATACTTTTCTACGGTATCTCATTCACTTAGTAATGTTTACATGTCTTGCATTACTCATCTCATATGTATATACTGTTTTCTATACTATTCTAGGGTATGTCATTCACTTAAGTGATCATTTCTTTTATTTTATTTTTTATTTCACCTTTATTTAACCAGGTAGGCCAGTTGAGAACATGTTCACATTTACAACTGCGACCTGGCCAAGATAAAGCAAAGCAGTGCGACAAAAACAACAACACAGAGTTGCACATGGGATAAACAAACGTACAGTCAATAACACAATAGAAAAATCTTTATACAGTGTGTGCAAATGTAGTAAGATTAGGGAGGTAAGGCAACAAATAGGCCACAGTAGTGAAAATAATTACAATTTATCATTAACACTGAAGTGATAGATGAGCAGATGATAATGTGCAAGTAGACATACTGGTGTGCAAAAGAGCAACAAAATGCATAAATAACAATATGGGGATGAGGTAGTGGGTGGGCTATTTACAGATGGGCTGTGTACAGGTGTAAGCTGCTCTGACAACTGATGCTTAAAGTTAGAGATGGAGATGTAAGTCTCCAGCTTCAGTGATTTTTGCAATTCGTTCAAGTCATTGACAGCAGAGAACTGGAAGGAAAGGCGGCCAAAGGAGGTGTTGTCTTTGGGGATGACCAGTGAAATATACCTGATGGAGCACATGCTGTGGGTGGGTGTTGCTATGGTGACCAGTGAGCTGAGATGAGGTGGGGCTTTACCTAGAAAATACTTATAGATGACCTGGGTTTGTCAATGAATATTTAGCGAGGGCCAGCCAAGGAGAGCATACAGGTCACAGTGGTTAGTAGTATATGAGGCTTTGGTGACAAAACGGATGGCAATGTGATAAACTACATACTAGACACCTAGTTATTTGTAATTGTCCACATATCTTCTGAGTCTGAACCGTCAAGAGTGGTGATGCGAGTCGGGCGGGAGGGTGCGGGCAGCGATTGTTTGAAGAGCATGCATTTAGTTTTACTGGCATTTAGGAGCAGTTGGAGGCCATGGAAGGCGTGTTGTATGGCGTTGATGCTCGTTTAGAGGTTTGATAACACAGTGTCCAAAGAAGGGCCAGATGTATACAGAATGGTGTCGTCGGCGTAGAGGTGGATCAGTTAGAATCACCAGCAGCAAGAGCGACATAATTTATATATATAGCCAAGGCTATTGAGTCTGCCGATAAGAATGTGATGATTGACAGAGTTGAAAGCCTTGACCAGGTCGATGAAGTCAGCTGCACAGTACTGTCTTTTATCAATGCCGGTTATGATATCATTTAGGACCTTGAGCGTGGCTGAGGTGCACCCATGACCAGTTCGGAAACCAGATTGCATAGCGGAGAAGGTATGCCGAGATTCAAAATGGTCGGTGATCTGTTTGTTAACTTGGCTTTCGAAAACTTTAGAAAAGCAGGGCAGGATGGAAATAGGTCTGTAACAGTTTGGGTCTTGAATGTCTCCCCCTTTTGATGAGGGGCAGCTTTCCAATCTTTAGGGATCTCAGACGATACGAAAGAGAGGTTGAACAGGCCAGTGATAGAGGTTGTAACAATTGCGGTGGACATTTTTTGAAAGAGAGTGTCCAGATTGTCTAGCCCTGCTGATTTGTAGGGATCCAGACTTTGCAGCTCTTTCAGAACATCAGCTATCTGGATTTGGGTGAAGGGGGGCTTGGCCAAGTTGCTGCGGGGGGTGCAGAGCTGTTGGCCGGGCATGACCAGCTGTGCAAAAATGCCTATTGATATTCTTGATTATCATAGATGTATTGGTTATGACACTGTGGCCTAGCCTCAGTGCAGTGGGCAGCTGGGAGGAGGTGCTCAACTCCATGGTCTATACAGTGTCCGAAAATGTTTTGGAATTAGTGCTACAGGACGCACATTTCTGTTGGAAAAAGCTATTCTTCGCTTTCCTAACTGATTGTGTATATTGGTTCATGACTTCCCTGAAAAGTTGCAAATCGAGGGTGCTATTCGATGCTAATGCAGTACGCCACAGGATGTTTTTGTGCTGGTCAAGGGCAGTCAAGTCTGGTGTGAACCAAGGGCTATATCTGTTCTTAGTTCTACATTTATTGAATGGGGTATGGTTATTGGTTATTTGGTTATTGGTTATGGTTATTTAAGATGGTGAGGAAATCACTTTTAAAGAACAACCAGGCATCCTCTACTGATGGGATGAGGTCGATATCCTTCCAGGATACTCGGTCCAGGTCGAATAGAAAGGCCGGCCTGCTGAAGTGTTTTAGGGAGCGTTTGACAGCGGTGAGAGGTGGTCGTTTGACTGCAGATCCATTACGGATGCAGGCAATGAGGCAGTGATCACTGAGATCCTGGTTGAAGACAGCAGAGGTGTATTTCGAGGGCAACTTGGTCAGGATGATATCTATGAGGGTGCCCATGTTTATGGATTTAGAGTTGTACATGGGAGGTTCCATGATAATTTGTGTGAGATTGAGGGCATCTAGTTTAGATTGTAGGATGGCCGGGGTGTTAAGCATATCCCAATTTAGGTCACCTAACAGTATGAACTCTGAAGATAGATGGGGGGCAATCAATTCACATATGGCGTCCAAGGCACAGCTAGTAGCTGTGGGGGTCTATAACAAGCGGCAACAGTGAGAGACTTGTTTCTGGAAAGGTGGATTTTTAAAAGTAGAAGCTCAAACTGTTTGGGCACAGACCTGGATGGTATGACAGAACTCTGCAGGATATCTGCAGTGGATTGCAACTCCACCCCCTTTGGCAGTTCTATCTTGATGGAAAATGTTGTAGTTGGGGATGGAAATTTCAGAATTTTTGGTGGCCTTCCTAAGCCAGGATTCAGACACATCTAGGATATCAGGGTTGGCGGAGTGTGCTAGAGCAGTGAATAAAACAAACTTAAGGAGAAGGCTGATGTTAACATGCATGAAACCAAGGCTTTTACGGTTACAGAAGTCAACAAATGCGAGCGCCTGAATAGGTGTAGTGCTGGGGGGCTACAGGGCCTGGGTTAACCGCTACATCACCAGAGGAGCATAGGAAGAGTAGGATAAGGCTACAGCTTAAAGCTATAAGAACTGGACATCTAGTACGTTGGGAACAGAGAATAAAAGGAGCAGACTTCTGGGCATGGTAGAATAGATTCAGGGCATACTGTACAGACAAGGGTATGGTAGGATGTGAGTACAGTGGAGGTAAGCCTTGGCTTTGAGTGACGATGAGAGAAGTTGCATCTCTGGAGGCACCAGTTAAGCCAGGTGAGGTCTCTGCATGTGTGGGGGTGGGATAAAAGAGCTATCTAAGGCATGTTATATCCTTCCTGTTATATCCTTCCTGTTTGGCCCTGTCCGGGGGTGTTTGGCCCTGGCCCTGTCAGGGGGTGTCCTCGGATGGGGCCACAGTGTCTCCTGACCCCTCCTGTCTCAGCCTCCAGTATTTATGCTGCAGTAGTTTATGTGTCGGGGGGCTAGGGTCAGTTTGTTTATCTGGAGTACTTCTCCTGTCCTATTCAGGTGTCCTGTGTGAATCTAAGTGTGCGTTCTCTAATTCTCTCCTTCTCTCTTTCTTTCTCTCTCTCGGAGGACCTGAGCCCTAGGACCATGCCCCAGGACTACCTGACATGATGACTCCTTGCTGTCCCCAGTCCACCTGGCCATGCTGCTGCTCCAGTTTCAACTGGCCTGGGCCCTAGGACCATGTCCCAGGACTACCTGACATGAGGACTCCTTGCTGTCCCCAGTCCACCTGGCCATGCTCCTGCTCCAGTTTCAACTGTTCTGCCTTACTATTATTCAACCATGCTGGTCATTTATGAACATTTGAACATCTTGGCCACGTTCTGTTATAATCTCCACCCGGCACAGCCAGAAGAGGACTGGCCACCCCACATATGCTCTCTCTAATTCTCTCTTTCTTTCTCTCTCTCGGAGGACCTGAGCCCTAGGACCGTGCCCCAGGACTACCTGACATGATGGCTCCTTGCTGTCCCCAGTCCACCTGACTGTGCTGCTGCTCCAGTTTCAACTGTTCTGCCTTATTATTATTTGACCATGCTGGTCATTTATGAACATTTGAACATCTTGGTCATGTTCTGTTATAATCTCTACCCGGCACAGCCAGAAGAGGACTGGCCACCCCACATAGCCCGGTTCCTCTCTAGGTTTCTTCCTAGGTTTTGGCCTTTCTAGGGAGTTTTTCCTAGCCACCGTGCTTTTACACCTGCATTGTTTGCTGTTTGGGGTTTTAGGCTGGGTTTCTGTACAGCACTTTGAGATATCAGCTGATGTACGAAGGGCTATATAAATAAATTTGATTTGATTTGATGTTGAGCGGGACTGTGGGCTCTACAGTGACGTAAAACGATAACTAACCAAAACATCAGTAGACAAGGCATATTGACATTAGAGAGAGGCATAAAGCAATCACAGGTGTTGATCGGGAGAGCTAAGAAAACAAGGGGTAAATGGAGATGAATGGGCAGAGAGGGTCCATTAGGTACACACAGGACCTAAGTATGAGGCTGGGGCCAACAGTTAAACAAAATGAGGTACCGTGTTCGTGAAAAGTCCAGCAGGCATCAGGGACCCGTTCAGTGGTCGCTACGACACTAGCCGAGCGGGAGACAGAGCATTTGGAAAACTAGCGGGCCGTTGTTAGCAGATGGGTCTTCGGCCACATCGCAACGGAAAAGCCTGTTAAAATCACATCAGATGATTACGTCGGCGGACTTGCTGTGATGGATCGGCGGGTCTATTTTTCGACAATAAAGTACCCAGGCTAGTTGGCAAAAGAGTTATTGTACCCCAAGAATTAGCTGGTATACTTTGTCGGCTAGCCGGGAGATGGGCCTAGCTCAAGGCTGCTGCCTGAGAAGCAGGTGTTTTGAGGATATATTCATCTCGGGCTGGCAAACCATGTCAATACTGTATATCCTCCAAACATCAGCTTTGAGGGCATTATCACTTTTATACATGGGTTACCAACATATTCCAATAATGATTGACATATTTTCATTAAAAACGTTATTTTGATGAATTTATTCATACTATTTCATCCTTTCACAAAATATATTCCTGACACAAATCTAGGGTTGCTAGAATCGCGACCCAGTCGTTCTGACTTTTCTGGCCCAGTCGTTCGATCTAAATGTCCTTTGTCATACTGGCTGGCAATTCTCTCATTCCTTGCTAGCTAGCCAACTATGGCTAATTAAACTCACGTCAAAAAGTTCTGCCAAAATAACAGCAAAGGAACTACATTTGCATTTGTTTAAGCTGTTTTCTAGTGACATTTATTTGGATAAATCTGTAACAATGAGCTAATGAGGTGCAATTTCACCTGACAAAGAGAATGTGCTCACTCGTCAGGACACTGTTGTTCAGAAGAGCTAGCCAACAATACAGCTACATTAACACAATAACTTCAAACTAAAGTTTGGAAGACTGCAAATTAGCTGCATTATGTTTGACCTTTTTTCATTTGAACTTTTTTTTATTTTTCCATAAAAATTATGCCAGCTGATTCATGATTTTTACTGGCTGAGAAACGCTGCCTGCCTGTCTGTCTCGTCCTGACTCCCGGCACATTCATTACTATGAGACAGCAGGAGATCGAATTGAATATTGAAACAGTTGCAAATGTCAGAGAGACAGACAGCAAGGTTTACACAAACAATCTTGGCTGTTGAAAACTAAATGTTAGCCTTAAAGAATGTGAGATAATGTCTAGATGCTTTTTATAGTTGAGATCAAGTTTATAAAGTGCCTGTGTAAAGCACATTAGGCGTAGTGGGTGCGGAGTCAGGCGCAGGAAGCAGAAGGTACAGAACAATGTTTTATCCCGGCACAGAGAAAAATGGTCACGCCAATACCGGGCACATATACAAGACCGGCCCAAAACCAGGGACCAACCAGTCCGGAGGAAAAACAAAGGGAAACGCACTACCACAAACATACACAGAGGAAAAAGGAATAAGCCCGCACAAAGAGCAGGCGGGCCTTATCGGCTTAAAATTGCCCAACTAAAATCCTAAACAAGAAACAGGTGTTACCAATAAGACAAAACCAACAGAAAAGGGAAAATGGATCGGTGGCAGCTAGTAGACCGGTGACGACGACCGCCGAGTGCCGCCCGAACAGGAAGAGGAGCCAAATCAAGTCAAATCAAATGTTATTTGTCACATACACATGGTTAGCAGATGTTAAGTAACTCCTTATCCCGTGTCCGGGATCGTTGTATGCACACATGACTGTAAGTCGCTTTGGATAAAAGCGTCTGCTAAATGGCATATATTATTATTATTATTATCTGACACTAATTAGCATAACGCAACGGACATAAATATTACTAGAAAATATTCCTATTCATGAAATCACAAGTGAAATATATTGAAACACAGCTTAGCATTTTGTTAATCACCCTGTCATCAAAGATTTTGAAAATATGCTTTACAGACAAAGCAAGACAAGCATTTGTGTAAGTTTATCGATAGCCTAGCATAGCATTTTGTCTAGCTAGCAGCAGGCAATCTGGTCACGAAAATCAGAAAAGCAATCAAATTAAATAGTTTATCTTTGATGAGCTTTGGATGTTTTCACTCACGAGACACCCAGTTAGATAGAAAATGTTCCTTTTTTCCCAAAATATTATTTTTGTAGGCGACATAGCTTCGTTTGTTCTTCACGTTTGGCTGAGAAATCGACCGGAAATTGCGGTCACGAAAACGCCGAAAAAGAATCCATAATATCGACAGAAACATGGCAAACGTTGTTTATAATCAATCCTCAAGGTGTTTTCCAAATATATATTTGATAATATATCAACTGGGACAGTTGGCTTTTCAGTAGTACCGAGAGGAAAAATGGATACCTATGTATTTTACGCAAGAATCAATCTGAGAGCCATCAGGTGACCACTTACGGAATGTAGTCGCTTACGCTCATTCTTCAACATAAATGCGTAAAACTACTTCAAAATGCTGTAGACACCTTGGGGAGTACGTAGAAAAGGGAATCTGGTTGATAGCCCATTCACTGCTCAATAGGGACACATCGGAACGCAGAGCTTTCAAAACATGAGTCACTTCCGGATTGGATTTTTCTCAGGTCTTCACCTGCAATATCAGTTCTGTTATTCTCATGGACAATATTTTTACCGTTTTGGAAACTTTATAGTGTTTTCTATCCTAAGCTGTCAATTATATGCATATTCTAGCATCTTGTCCTGACAAAATAGCCCATTTACATTGGGAACGTTATTTTTCCAAAAATGAAAATACTGCGAGTGTAGGAAAATCCACCTTCGGTGGGAGTCGTGACAGCCTGGCTGGGTTGATGAGACAGTGGATTGCGCAGTCAGATGGAACAGAGTAAATAGGCATTTTAACGTCATAGATTTAGCTGGTGGTAACTTGTGGAATAGACACCGGCTGGAATGCGGTTTTAACCAGCATTCAGGATTAGACCCACCCATTGTATAATAACCCATAACTAACAGTAACAATGATGATAGACAATCTGCTTGAATTTCCTTGTCACACACTCCCTCTTTAGACCAGCACAGCATGATCGCAACTGCTACTGGTGTATCATCTGCTTAAACTTTCAATGAGTGTACAATAATATGTCTATTCAGTCGTTTTGTACCTCACCTGCTCCAAGCCTGAGAGAATCAAAGCTTGCTGCTTCTGATATGGGACTGTAGAATCTGCTGAAAATTTGCAATTTGCGATCCTCCGTCAACTTTCCACCATCCCTTCTACATGTAGCTAACAGTATAGGAACAAACTCTTCCCTAATGCAGGAAACTGTGTAACGTTACCAATAGCCATGAATCATCAGGTGGATAGATATAAATGACACGTTTCTCCTGACTAATCTAGCAACCACTTTCTTAATATATAGCCTGTCAATTTATATGTTTCGCTCAGGCCAGTTACACAAGTGAGCCAGAACAGAACAACATAACACGTTAGCTAGCTGACAGTAACTTTTTTGCGCATGTTTTCACAGTTTTTTTTGCCCGATACATTTAAAATAGCATTTCTCCGCAGCCCTCTGTCTTTCATTGCCCAACATTCCATTCCATTAGTTTTGTTTTTCTTTATTCGACATCTCACAGATTTACATCTGCAGCAGAATACAAAAGTGCTTGTCTATCCATTCTTACTGTAGTTGTGTACAGTACGCTTTTTTCCGTGTGAGCCTTTTAAAAACTCTAAAATAGTGCAAGAAGTCTTGTAAACCACTTAACCTCTCTGAGATATGTGGGACGTCCCACCTGGCCAAAAGCCAGGGAAAATGTAGAGCGCCAAATTCAAATAAATTACCATAAAAATCAAATTTTCGTTATATCACACATGCAAGCAAATTAAAGCTAAACCTGTTGTGAATCCAGCCAAAGTGTCAGATTTCAAAAAGGCTTTTCGGCGAAAGCAAACGGTGCTATTATCTGAGGATAGCACCTCCGTAAACCAAGAGAGAAACCTGCAGGCGCGACACAAATCGCAGAAATAAACATATAATTCAACTCACCTGGACTCCCTCACTGCACTCACTGGACTCATCTGGACTCCCTCACTTTGTTGATTGCCCCTACATATATGTATGATCCTCTGTGTTGTTCCCTGTAGTAGCATTGTTTGTCGTGTCGTGTTTATGTCCCGACGCTGTTCCTGTTCAGTTTCATGTCCGTCTGTTTTAAATGGTTCAAATCAAATCAAATCAAATCAAATTTTATTTGTCACATACACATGGTTAGCAGATGTTAATGCGAGTGTAGCGAAATGCTTGTGCTTCTAGTTCCGACAATGCAGTGATAACCAACAAGTAATCTAACTAACAATTCCAAAACGACTTTCTTATACACAGTGTAAGGGGATAAGGAACATGTACATAAGGATATATGAATGAGTGATGGTACAGAGCAGCATACAGTAGATGGTATCGAGTACAGTATATACATATGAGATGAGTGTGTAGACAAAGTAAACAAAGTGGCATAGTTAAAGTGGCTAGTGATACATGTGTTACATAAGGATGCAGTCGATGTTGTAGAGTACAGTATATACATATGCATATGAGATGAATAATGTAGGGTAAGTAACATTATATAAGGTAGCATTGTTTAAAGTGGCTAGTGATATATTTACATCATTTCCATCAATTCCCATTATTAAAATGGCTGGAGTTGGGTCAGTGTCAATGACAGTGTGTTGGCAGCAGCCACTCAATGTTAGTGGTGGCTATTTAACAGTCTGATGGCCTTGAGATAGAAGCTGTTTTTCAGTCTCTCGGTCCCAGCTTTGATGCACCTGTACTGACCTCGCCTTCTGGATGATAGCGGGGTGAACAGGTAGTGGTTCGGGTGGTTGATGTCCTTGATGATCTTTATGGCCTTCCTCTGTACCTGCTTCTCATGTCCTGCGTTCTGCCCTACATACACACTAACATGACATCTCTGTGGACAGCTGAGACTCTCACGAACATAAGACTCTGGATGTCCACAAGACTTGTCTGAAGGTCCCGGTAGCAGTATAAAAAAAATGAATGGAAGTATCAATAAATGTAAAAATATTTTTTTTCCTGATCTTTCATATATCTCTATTTTTTATACCTTAAGGCAGGGGTGTCAAAGTCAAATGGACGGAGGGCCAAATAAAATTTTTAGCTACAAGCCGAGGGCCGGACTGTTCGAATGTTCATTGAAAAATTTTTAAATGACGCATATAGTCTAGTGAACCTAATTGAACCTACTGAAAACCTAACAAATATATTCCAATATGATCAGATAAATAAAGCAATATTTTCTTATGGCTCTGTCAGTAATCTTTAATTTTCAACAGACACAAAAGACAAATTTCCTTTATATAAAAATCCCCATAACATGAACATTAAATGAAAGAAACCGGTATTCAAGGCACCATCAGTAGCCTATATTTTCTATTTTAGCAAAAGTGGGCTAAATTTACTTCAAAGAAAAAAACAATAATAGCAATTTTCTATCATCCACTCAACTGAAATATTTTTAAAATATAATTGGATTGAAATACAATAAAATAAAGTGCAAAAATCTATTAATCAAAAACAACACTTTGTTTAAGGAGAAGTAACATGCAGTGAAAACAAATATTAAACTTTAACTTTTAAACTTGAACTGAGTAAAAACTCTAAATATGTGATTGCACAGTAATGTTCACTTGTTTGAGGTTGAGGGTGATACTTGGTGGTGTCCCATCTTTTCCACAAGTTCATCAATGTTCGGGGTAAGGCTCTGAGCTGAGGAAATCCTCAGAATTGAGTGGAGGTGTTCAGCAGTAAGTCGACTTCTGTGTGATGTTTTGTTCAAGTTCATCAAAGAAAACAGTTGTTCACACAGGTATGTGCTGCCAAACATAGACAACGTTTGAGCAGCCTGGATGCGCAGCTGGGGCATTGTGTCGGGAGGAAACGGGCGAACTCCGCAGCACCCACTGCCGCATATTTTGCCCTCAGTGCATCATTGCATTGGAGGTCAATCAACTCCATTTGGAGGTTTGGTGGTGAGCTTTCCACGTCAACAGCAAATGGGTTACCGAGCAGTTCCAACCTGCTTTTTTGTGCTTCAAAGTCAGCAAATCGGCGTCGAAAGTCAGCGGCAAGCATACCTATTTTATCAGCCAACTGTGCGCTCGGGAACGCACTGGTAGAGAGCTTCTCTTTCATGGTCTGGCAGCTGGGAAAGTGGCTCAAATTTTCTTTCCGCATCTGCGTCTCCCACAGAGACAGTTTGGTTTTAAATGCCTTCACTGTACTGTACATATCAGAGATGACACGATCCCGACCCTGCAAGTTCATTGCATTCAGATGACTCGTAATGTCACACAGAAAAGCCATTTCACACAGAAACATTTCGTCTCGGAGTTGTGTTGTGTCTTTCCCTTTGCTGTCCAAGAACAGACAAATCTCCTCACGAAGCTCGAAACATCTTTGAAGCACCTTTCCCTGGCTTAGCCATCGCACCTCTGTGTGATAAGGCAAATCACCATGCTCCGTTTCTAACTCCGTCAGAAATGCCTTGAACTGGCGGTGATTCAAACCTTTGGCTCTGATAAAGTTAACTGTGCGCGTGATGATGCTCATTACATGCTCCATTTTCAAGGCTTTACCGCACAACGCTTCCTGGTGTATGATACAATGATAAGCTGTCAGCTCACCTGTCACGTTTTCCTCTTGCATCTTTTCCCGTATCTTTGCCACCAGTCCGCTCCTGTGTCCACACATCGCAGGTGCTCCGTCGGTTGTCAAACCCACGAGTTTTTCCCAAGGCAGCTCCATCTCATTTACACATCTTGACACCTCTTCATACAAATCATGCCCCGTAGTTGTGCCATGCATAGGACGTAAAGCCAAAAACTCCTCTGTCACGCTTAGGCTGGAGTCCACTCCGCGGATGAAAATTGACAACTGGGCAATGTCAGAAATGTCGGTGCTCTCATCCACAGCCAAGGAATATGCAATGAAATCTTTTCCCTTTTTCACAAGCTGCTCTTTTAGATTGATGGACAACTGGTCTACTCTCTCGGCAATGGTGTTTCTGCTCAGACTCACATTTAAAAGAGTTGCCTTTTTTCTGGGCAAACTTCGTCACAAACTTTAATCATGCAGTTTTTGATGAAATCCCCCTCCGTAAATGGCCGGGCTGATTTAGCGATCTCTTCTGCCAAAATAAAACTGGCCTTGACAGCAGCCTGGCCTTGTGATTTGGCTTTTTTGAACAGAGCCTGTCGAGATTTGAGGCCTCGTTTTAATTCCTCTGCCTTTTGTAGCCTTTGTTCCATGTCCATATTCTTGTTTTTGTCCGCGTGTTTCGTTTCATAATGTCGTCTCAGATTATACTCTTTCAGTACCGCCACACTTTCTCCACACAGAAGACACACAGGTTTTCCAGCTACCTCCGTGAACAAATACTCCGACTCCCACCTTGTTTGAAACCCCCGGTTCTCAGTGTCCACCTTCCGTTTTGCCATTTTTGATGGGTATCTGAAAGTTAATTTTACTGTGATGCTGACAACTGCTGTGCCAATAAATATTGAAATGAAGCAGCCTACTGCTCGGTGCGTCACCGTTGCATTGTGGGAAATGTAGTATTGGTGCGTGTAAAAGATCTGCGGGCTGCCGGCTTGCTGCGGTCTGCGGGCCGGTTCTAATAACAAATCAAGATCATCCCAGGGGCCGTAAAAAACCTTCTCGCGGGCCGGATGTGGCCCGCGGGCCTTGACTCTGACATATGTGCCTTAAGGGCTAAGACAGGGCTTAGACTCTAGAGGGTTAGCAGAGAGGATATGAAATAGAGATGTTTGATGTTTATAATAAAAATATCTAAAATGTCACGTGACTCGTTTCAGGAACCTAGGCGTATGTCACACGTCAATACTTCACAGGAGAGCCATTTGAACAAACTTTTTTTTAAACTCTAAATGAGTTTTTGGGCAGAAATGCCTTCTGGAACATGTGAACTTTCATGTGCCTTAATAACATACTTGTATGCAATCTTGTATGCAATTACAAATACAACTGTTCAATTACGAGCCTAGTTGGTTTAGCCACGGAAAAAGACAGGAAACTTCCCGGTAGCCATGATTGGCTGAGATAATGGATGGGCTGGACATGCCGAGAGATGAGTTCAGATTGGTCTGCCATGTAGCACACTTCTGTTTATAACATGAGCTGGTCAGTATGTGTAGGTAATCCTTTCTAACACACTTTTTTAACGATGTCAAATAGTAGAATTACAACTAGCATTACGTGCATGATCTGTCTAGGAATATTATCCGTACCTCAGAGCCTTTAGCATTGCTAGTTACAGCCAAACATTAGCTAACATTGAACCTGGTTGGTTAGCTACCTGCAGATTCATGCATGGTAGTAAGGTTATGAGTTGGGATTATGGTACATTGTTAGCTACATGTGTCATGCAGGTGAATGAGGACCCAAAAGCGACTTGGCGAAAACAGAGTCTTTAATCCAGTAAAGTTATTCTACAAACATAAGACATAATTCCACTCGTAATGACGAGAACAGACTGGAGACTCGATCAAGAACTGCAGGTTGCCTCGGGAAGGCACTTGAACCTAGCAGACTCAGACACCTGCTCTCCACGCAGCATCTGAGGGAAACACGACACGACAGGGCGATACACAGACACAGCACGGTGAACAATAGACAAGGATCCGACAGGGCAGGAACGGAAAACAAGGAGAGAAATAGGGACTCTAATCAGGGAAAAGAATAGGGAACAGGTGTGGGAAGACTAAATGATTGATTAGGGGAATAGGAACAGCTGGGAGCAGGAACGGAACGATAGAGAGAAGAGAGAGAGGAAGGGAGAGAGAAAAAGGGGAACGAACCTAAAAAGACCAGCAGGGGGAAAATGAACAGAGGGAAAAGCCAAAATGACAAGACAATCTAAGACAAAACATGACAGTACCCCCCCACTCACCGAGCGCCTCCTGGCGCACTCGAGGAGGAATCCTGGCGGCAACGGAGGAAATCATCAATGAGTGAACGGTCCAGCACGTCCCGAGACGGAACCCAACTCCTCTCCTCAGGACCGTAACCCTCCCAATCCACTAAGTATTGGTGACCCCGTCCCGAGAACGCATGTCCATGATCCTACGTACCTTGTAAATAGGTGCGCTCTCGACAAGGACGGGAGGGGGAGGGAAGACGAACGGGGGTGCGAAGAAAGGGCTTGACACAGGAGACATGGAAGACAGGATGGACGCGACGAAGATGTCGCGGAAGAAGCAGTCGCACAGCGACAGGATTGACGACCTGGGAGACACGGAACGGACCAATGAACCGCGGAGTCAACTTACGAGAAGCTGTCGTAAGAGGAAGGTTGCGAGTGGAAAGCCACACTCTCTGGCCGCAACAATACCTTGGACTCTTAATCCTGCATTTATTGGCGGCTCTTACAGTCTGTGCCCTGTAACGGCAAAGTGCAGACCTCACCCTCCTCCAGGTGCGCTCACAACGTTGGACAAACGCTTGAGCGGAGGGAACGCTGGACTCGGCAAGCTGGGAAGAGAACAGAGGAGGCTGGTAACCCAGACTACTCTGAAACGGAGATAACCCGGTAGCAGACGAAGGAAGCGAGTTGTGAGCGTATTCTGCCCAGGGAGCTGTTCTGCCCAAGACGCAGGGTTTCTGAAAGAAAGGCTGCGTAGTATGCGACCAATCGTCTGATTGGCCCTCTCTGCTTGACCGTTAGACTGGGGATGAAACCCGGAAGAGAGACTGACGGACGCACCAATCAAACGACAGAACTCCCTCCAAAACTGTGACGTGAATTGCGGGCCTCTGTCTGAAACGGCGTCTAACGGGAGGCCATGAATTCTGAACACATTCTCGATGATGATTTGTGCCGTCTCCTTAGCGGAAGGAAGTTTAGCGAGGGAATGAAATGTGCCGCCTTAGAGAACCTATCGACAACCGTAAGAATCACAGTCTTCCCCGCAGACAAAGGCAGACCGGTAATGAAGTCTAGGGCGATGTGAGACCATGGTCGAGAAGGAATGGGGAGCGGTCTGAGACGACCGGCAGGAGGAGAGTTACCCGACTTAGTCTGCGCGCAGTCCGAACAAGCAGCCACGAAACGGCGCGTGTCACGCTCCTGAGTCGGCCACCAAAAGCGCTGGCGAATAGACGCAAGAGTGCCTCGAACACCGGGATGACCAGCTAACTTGGCAGAGTGAGCCCTCTGAAGAACAGCCAGACGAGTGGAAACAGGAACGAAAAGGAGGTTACTAGGACAAGCGCGGCGACGCAGTGTGCGTGAGTGCTTGCTTAACCTGTCTTTCAATTCCCCAGACTGTCAACCCGACAACACGCCCATAAGGAAGAATCCCCTCGGGATCAGTAGAAGCCACAGAAGAACTAAACAGACGGGATAAGGCATCAGGCTTGGTGTTTTTGCTACCCGGACGGTAAGAAATCACAAACTCGAAACGAGCGAAAAACAACGCCCAACGAGCTTGACGGGCATTAAGTCGTTTGGCAGAACGGATGTACTCAAGGTTCTTATGGTCTGTCCAAACGACAAAGGAACGGTCGCCCCCTCCAACCACTGTCGCCATTCGCCTAGGGCTAAGCGGATGGCGAGCAGTTCGTAGTTACCCACATCATAGTTGCGTTCAGATGGCGACAGGCGATGAGAAAAATAAGCGCAAGGATGAACCTTATCGTCAGACTGGAAGCGCTGGGATAGAATGGCTCCCACGCCTACCTCTGAAGCGTCAACCTCGACAATGAATTGTCTAGTGACGTCAGGAGTAACGAGGATAGGAGCGGACGTAAACGTTCTTTTAGAAGATCAAAAGCTCCCTGGGCGGAACCGGACCACTTAAAACACGTCTTGACAGAAGTAAGAGCTGTGAGAGGGGCAGCAACTTGACCGAAATTACGAATGAAACGCCGATAGAAATTAGTGAAACCTAAAAGCGCTGCAACTCGACACGTGACCTTGGAACGGGCCAATCACTGACAGCTTGGACCTTAGCGGAATCCATCTGAATGCCTTCAGCGGAAATAACGGAACCGAGAAAAGTAACGGAGGAGACATGAAAAGAGCACTTCTCAGCCTTCACGTAGAGACAATTCTCTAAAAGGCGCTGTAGAACACGTCGAACGTGCTGAACATGAATCTCGAGTGACGGTGAAAAAAATCAGGATATCGTCAAGATAGACAAAAACAAAGATGTTCAGCATGTCTCTCAGAACATCATTAACTAATGCCTGAAAAACAGCTGGCGCATTGGCGAGACCAAACGGCAGAACCCGGTACTCAAAATGCCCTAACGGAGTGTTAAACGCCGTTTTCCACTCGTCCCCCTCTCTGATGCGCACGAGATGGTAAGCGTTACGAAGGTCCAACTTAGTAAAGCACCTGGCTCCCTGCAGATTCTCGAAGGCTGATGACATAAGGGGAAGCGGATAACGATTCTTAACCGTTATGTCATTCAGCCCTCGATAATCCACGCAGGGCGCAGAGTACCGTCCTTTTTCTTAACAAAAAGAACCCCGCCCCGGCCGGAGAGGAAGAAGGCACTATGGTACCGGCGTCAAGAGACACAGATAAATAATCCTCGAGAGCCTTACGTTCGGGAGCCGACAGAGAGTATAGTCTACCCCGAGGAGGAGTGGTCCCCGGAAGGAGATCAATACTACAATCATACGACCGGTGAGGAGGAAGGGAGTTGGCTCGGGACCGACTGAAGACCGTGCGCAGATCATGATATTCCTCCGGCACTCCTGTCAAATCGCCAGGTTCCTCCTGAGAAGTGGGGACAGAAGAAATGGGAGGAATGGCAGACATTAAACACTTCACATGACAAGAAACGTTCCAGGATAGGATAGAATTACTAGACCAATTAATAGAAGGATTATGACATACTAGCCAGGGATGACCCAAAACAACAGGTGTAAAAGGTGAACGAAAAATCAAAAAAGAAATAGTCTCACTGTGGTTACCAGATACTGTGAGAGTTAAAGGTAGTGTCTCAAATCTGATACTGGGAAGATGACTACCATCTAAGGCAAACATGGGCGTAGGCTTGTCTAACTGTCTGAAAGGAATGTCATGTTTCCGAGCCCATGCTTCGTCCATGAAACAACCCTCAGCCCCCGAGTCAATCAAGGCACTGCATGTAGCACCCGAACCGGTCCAGCGTAGATGGACCGACATAGTAGTACAGGATCTAGATGAAGAGACCTGAGTAGTAGCGCTCACCAGTAGCCCTCCGCTTACTGATGAGCTCTGGCCTTTACTGGACATGAATTGACAAAATGTCCATCAAATCCACAATAGAGGCACAGGCGGTTGGTGATCCTCCGTTCCCTCTCCTTAGTCGAGATGCGAATACCTCCCAGCTGCATGGGCTCAGTCTCTGAGCCAGAGGAGGAGATGGTTGCGATGCGGAGCAGGGAAACACCGTTGACGCGAGCTCTCTTCCACGAGCTTGGTGACGAAGATCTACCCGTCGTTCTATGCGGATGGCGAGAGCAATCAAAGAGTCCACACTGGAAGGAACCTCCCGAGAGAGAATCTCATCTTTGACCACTGCGTGGAGTCCCTCCAGAAAACGAGCGAGCAGCGCCGGCTCGTTCCAGTCACTAGAGGCAGCAAGAGTGCGAAACTCTATAGAGTAATCCGTTATGGATCGATCACCTTGGCATAGGGAAGCCAGGGCCCTAGAAGCCTCCCTACCAAAAACTGAACGGTCAAAAACCCGAATCATCTCCTCTTTAAAGTTCTGGTAATTGTTTGAACAATCAGCCCTTGCCTCCCAGATAGCTGTGCCCCACTCTCGAGCCCGGCCAGTAAGGAGTGAAATTACGTAAGCAACCCGAGCTCTCTCGCTAGAGTATGTGTTGGGTTGGAGAGAGAACACAATATCACACTGAGTGAGAAAGGAGCGGCACTCCGTGGGCTGCCCGGAGTAGCAAGGTGGGTTATTAACCCTAGGTTCCGGAGGCTCGGCAGGCCAGGAAGTAACAGGTGGCACGAGACGAAGACTCTGGAACTGTCCAGAGAGGTCGGAAACCTGAGCGGCCAGGTTCTCCACGGCATGGCGAGCAGCAGACAATTCCTGCTCGTGTCTGCCGAGCATGGCTCCTTGGATCTCGACGGCAGTGTTACGAACGTCTGTAGTCGCTGGGTCCATTCTTTGGTCGGATCCTTCTGTCATGCAGGTGAATGAGGACCCAAAAGCGACTTGGCGAAAACAGAGTCTTTAATCCAGTAAAGTTATTCTACAAACATAAGACATAATTCCACTCGTAATGACGAGAACAGACTGGAGACTCGATCAAGAACTGCAGGTTGCCTCGGGAAGGCACTTGAACCTAGCAGACTCAGACACCTGCTCTCCACGCAGCATCTGAGGGAAACACGACACGACAGGGCGATACACAGACACAGCACGGTGAACAATAGACAAGGATCCGACAGGGCAGGAACGGAAAACAAGGAGAGAAATAGGGACTCTAATCAGGGAAAAGAATAGGGAACAGGTGTGGGAAGACTAAATGATTGATTAGGGGAATAGGAACAGCTGGGAGCAGGAACGGAACGATAGAGAGAAGAGAGAGAGGAAGGGAGAGAGAAAAAGGGGAACGAACCTAAAAAGACCAGCAGGGGGAAAATGAACAGAGGGAAAAGCCAAAATGACAAGACAATCTAAGACAAAACATGACAACATGTCTAAACAAAAGACTCCAATATGCAAGTAACCATTTCAATAGAATGATGTCACTGCGGCAACTATCGTTAGACGTAGGGTGTGTTCATAAGTTCGCTCTGGCTATCTACTCTGATTTCAGAGCACTCTCGTCTGAGTGTGCCAGAGCGCAGAATAACTGATGAATTTACGAATGCTCAACACCTGTTGAATATGGTTAGTGTCAGTGAATGTCTGCAAAATAAAACAGCATAGTTACAGTCACCAACACTCTGGATATCAAAAGCAGTCTAACCAGCTCAGCTAGGGTGAGTAAAATGGTCAGGGTGAGCTGTTCATTTGTGTCTGGAAGTAGTAAGCAAGTTAGCCAGCTAACTTAGGTAGTTGACTGCTGTTAGGTCAGAATGCTTCGGATCAACCCTACTCCGCGGCTACAGTGTCCAGTGTGTACTCTGAACGCTCCGAGAGCGAAATGCTCTGAATTTACAAACGGACAATCTGACAACCCTCTGAGTTTACTAATGCCCAGAGCGCACTCTGGCACTCCAGATGGATTTTTCAAACACATGCATACTATAAACCAGCCTTTAGTCTTGAAATCTTTGGTTGTTTAGTACATGGCATCTCATGTGAATCCTTAAAGAGTCGGGTGTTGCTAAGGTTTAAGAGGGTGTGAACGATGCTGAATGGGTGTAGACCAAGAAGAGCTCTCCAGTAGGTGTACCAAAACATTCAAGGGCTGTTTTCTCAAAAGTGAGGTTACAAGTTTGTCAACTTTCAAAGCAGAATTACTTTCCCATTGTTCCTCAACTGTAGTGTATGATATACCATTTTCTAGCTCTGAGTCTATACTTTTATCCAAAGTAAAAAACACAATTTCAGATTTTGCTACATTAGACCGAAACAAGCCGGTCGGTCTCTTATATGGTTTTACGTCACAAGGGCTCAAATGTTGCTAAGGATGCACAACAAATGACTTAGCTCGCTAGCAAGCCTACATGAAGCAGAAAACAGCTAGCTGTATTTGTAACGTTTTTAATCAAATGATGTTACAATGTGTTACAATAATGTTACAATTTCACCAGACGAGAAAGAGTGTTTGTCCTGCAAACAAGTTATTGCCCTGTTTAGTCCCTAAAAAAAACAGATTCATTGAAAAATATGATTTTTAACATTTCTTATTAGCTGGCTAGCTCATCAATTCAGTATTTAAAATGAATTGACAAATTCTAAATTAACATTCATTAGTTAGGTTAACTTTGGTTGTTCGTCTAAACGTTAGCTAGAAATAGATATAAATGTAAAGGTAATTTCCGATCGAGCCGACATATGCAGCATTGACCGTGAATGCAGTCTCCACTAACGTGGGAACATTGCCTTTCAATTTCATTCACGTTGTAACACTGAACTTCCGAGATACGGATTGAATAGAGCCCTAGAACTACTTTTGTGTTCTGTACACAAATGCTGCAAAAGTGTTGAGACAAAAGCGAACACAGATGGTTTTTCCGGTGTCCAAGTTGAGGTGGATGTTCTCATTACGGCTTGTATTGAAGGGCCTTGTTACCGATGAGCTACTTAGTAATGCTGGTGACCTACACAAACACACACCGACACCCACAAACATACATGTACACATGCACCCACAAACAGACACACAACCAATCATACATACACACTCACTGGCCGAGCTGCTACCAGGTTGTCAAAGCCAGGAATAATTAGGCATCAAAATGAGTTTCACTCATTTAAAAAAAATATATTATTCATGTAGTGGTCCTCTGGAGACTGGATAATGCAGTTAACATGATCTCATCATGAACTTTCATTACACCATTACATGGGTACATTAAAGAGCACACAACAGAGCAGAGCAACTGAGATCACCTCAGGGATATAATCAACACGCATGCGTATGCACGCTCACACACAGAAACAAATACAGACACACACACAGAGACATGCACTTCCCGGTACAGTACACACATTGACATAGTCGACACATTTCTGGATAAACAAACCTATGGCTCCTTCCAAAGGGATCTTTATCCAAGCCCATTGTCTCTCCTCTCCAAAACCTATTGTTTTCATAATCATCCCTGTTGTTATATTATAATCAAAATTATACAGTTATTTATGTGACAGGTGTGTGTGTTTGTGCATGCGTTTGTGTGTGGGCGTACATGCATCAATATACTGTGTGTGTGGGCGTACATGCATCCATAAATCAAATCAAATCAAATTTTATTTGTCACATACACATGGTTAGCAGATGTTAAATGCGAGTGTAGCGAAATGCTTGTGCTTCTAGTTCCGACAATGCAGTGATAACCAACAAGTAATCTAACTAACAATTCCAAAACTACTGTCTTATACACAGTGTAAGGGGATAAGGAACATGTACATGAGGATATATGAATGAGTGATGGTACAGAGCAGCATACAGTAGATGGTATCGAGTACAGTATATACATATGAGATGAGTGTGTAGACAAAGTAAACAAAGTGGCATAGTTAAAGTGGCTAGTGATACATGTGTTACATAAGGATGCAGTCGATGATGTAGAGTACAGTATATACATATGCATATGAGATGAATAATGTAGGGTAAGTAACATTATATAAGGTAGCATTGTTTAACCTGTTAAGACTCTAGGGGCAGTATTTCATTTTTGGATAAAAAGACATGCCCGTTTTAAGTGCAATATTTTGTCACGAAAAGATGCTCGACTATGCTTGGAATTGATAGTTTTGGAAAGAAGACACTCTGACGTTTCCAGAACTGTAAATATTTTCACTGTGAGTGCCATAGAACAGAATCTACAGGCAAAACCAAGATGTTTGAGTGACCAGGAAATCAACAGGATTTCTGGAGGCACGTTTTCCATGATCTCCTTATATGGCTGTGAATGCGACAGGAATGAACGGACACTTCCTATCGTTTCCCCCAGGTGTCTGCAGCATTGTGACGTATTTGTAGGCATATCATTGGAAGATTGACCATAAGAGCCTACAATTACCAAGTGTCCCGCACGGTGTCTGCGTGGAAATTGGTGCGCAAAAGTCAGGTACCAGTATTTTTCCATCCGAATCAGAGAAGAATGCACGCTTCCAGGGAAGGGATTTCAATGAAGAGATATATGACAAAACACCTTGAGGATTGATTCAAACAACGTTTCCCATGTTTCAGTCGATATTATGGAGTTAATTCGGAAAAAAGTTTGACGTGTAGGTGACTGAATTTTCGGTTAGTTTCGGTAGCCAAATGCATAGTAACAAAACGGAACGTTGTGTCCTACACAAGCATCTTTCAGGAAAAACTGGACATCTGCTATGTAACTGAGAGTCTCCTCATTGAAACATCTGAAGTTCTTCAAAGGTAAATTATTTTATTTGATCCCTTTGCTGGTTTTTGTGAATGTTGCGTGCTAAATGCTAACGCTAAATGCTAAGCTAGCTATCACCACTCTTACACAAATTATTGATTTTCTCTGGTTCTAAAGCATATTTTGAAAATCTGAGACGACAGGATTGTTAAGAAAAGGATAAGCTTGAGGATAGGCATATTTATTTCATTTAATTTGCAATTTTCAGAAATCGCTAATTTTGCGTTATGGTAATGAGCTTGAGGCTGTAGTCACGATCCCGGATCCGGGATGGGGCGGACTAAGAGGGTTTAAAGTGGCTAGTGATATATTTACATCATTTCCCATCAATTCCCATTATTAAAATGGCTGGAGTTGGGTCAGTGTCAATGACAGTGTGTTGGCAGCAGCCACTCAATGTTAGTGGTGGCTGTTTAACAGTCTGATGGCCTTGAGATAGAAGCTGTTTTTCAGTCTCTCGGTCCCAGCTTTGATGCACCTGTACTGACCTCGCCTTCTGGATGATAGCGGGATGAACAGGCAGTGGTTCGGGTGGTTGATGTCCTTGATGATCTTTATGGCCTTCCTGTAACAACGGGTGGTGTAGATGTCCTGGAGGGCAGGTAGTTTGCCCCCGGTGATGCGTTGTGCAGTCCTCACTACCCTCTGGAGAGCCTTACGGTTGAGGGCGGAGCAGTTGCCGTACCAGGCGGTGATACAGCCCGCCAGGATGCTCTCGATTGTGCATCTGTAAAAGTTTGTGAGTGCTTTTGGTGACAAGCCGAATTTCTTCAGCCTCCTGAGTTTGAATAGGCGCTGCTGCGCCTTCTTCACGACGCTGTCAGTGTGAGTGGACCGATTCAGTTTGTCTGTGATGTATATGCCGAGGAACTTAAAACTAGCTACCCTCTCCACTATTGTTCCATCGATGTGGATAGAGGGGTTTTCCCTCTGCTGTTTCCTGAAGTCCACAATCATCTCCTTAGTTTTGTTGACGTTGAGTGTGAGGTTATTTTCCTGACACCACATTCCGAGGGCCCTCACCTCCTCCCTGTAGGCCGTCTCGTCGTTGTTGGTAATCAAGCCTACCACTGTTGTGTCGTCCGCAAACTTGATGATTGAGTTGGAGGCGTGCGTGGCCACGCAGTCGTGGGTGAACAGGGAGTACAGGAGAGGGCTCAGAACGCACCCTTGTGGGGCCCCCGTGTTGAGGATCAGCGGGGAGGAGATGTTGTTGCCTACCCTCACCACCTGGGGGCGGCCCGTCAGGAAGTCCAGTACCCAGTTGCACAGGGCGGGGTCGAGACCCAGTGTCTCGAGCTTGATGACGAGCTTGGAGGGTACTATGGTGTTGAATGCCGAGCTGTAGTCGATGAACAGCATTCTCACATAGGTATTCCTCTTGTCCAGGTGGGTTAGGGCAGTGTGCAGTGTGGTTGAGATTGCATCGTCTGTGGACCTATTTGGGCGGTAAGCAAATTGGAGTGGGTCTAGGGTGTCAGGTAGGGTGGAGGTGATATGGTCCTTGACTAGTCTCTCAAAGCACTTCATGATGACGGAAGTGAGTGCTACGGGGCGGTAGTCGTTTAGCTCAGTTACCTTAGCTTTCTTGGGAACAGGAACAATGGTGGCCCTCTTGAAGCATGTGGGAACAGCAGACTGGTATAGGGATTGATTGAATATGTCCGCAAAACACACCGGCCAGCTGGTCTGCGCATGCTCTGAGGGCGCGGCTAGGGATGCCGTCTGGGCCTGCAGCCTTGCGAGGGTTAACACGTTTAAATGTCTTACTCACCTCGGCTGGAGTGAAGGAGAGACCGCATGTTTCCGTTGCAGGCCGTGTCAGTGGCACTGTATTGTCCTCAAAGCGGGCAAAAAAGTTATTTAGTTAAAGTTAAAAGTGATTTATTCTGATTTCATCTTGTAGTCCGTGATTGACTGTAGACCCTGCCACATGCCTTTTGTGTCTGAGCCATTGAATTGAGATTCCACTTTGTCTCTGTACTGACGCTTAGCTTGTTTAATAGCCTTGCGGAGGGAATAGCTGCACTGTTTGTATTCAGTCATGTTGCCAGACACCTTGCCCTGATTAAAAGCAGTGGTTCGCGCTTTCAGTTTCACGCGAATGCTGCCATCAATCCACGGTTTCTGGTTAGGGAATGTTTTTATCGTTGCTATGGGAACGACATCTTCGATGCACGTTCTAATGAACTCGCACACCGAATCAGCGTATTCGTCAATATTTCCATCTGACGCAATACGAAACATGTCCCAGTCCACGTGATGGAAGCAGTCTTGGAGTGTAGAGTCAGCTTGGTCTGACCAGCGTTGGACAGACCTCAGCGTGGGAGCCTCTTGTTTTAATTTCTGCCTGTAGGCAGGGATCAACAAAATGGAGTCGTGGTCAGCTTTTCTGAAAGGGGGGCGGGGCAGGGCCTTATATGCGTCGCGGAAGTTAGAGTAACAATGATCCAAGGTTTTACCACCCCTGGTTGCGCAATCGATATGCTGATAAAATTTAGGGAGTCTTGTTTTCAGATTGGCTTTGTTAAAATCCCCAGCTACAATGAATGCAGCCTCCGGATAAATGGTTTCTAGTTTGCAAAGAGTTAAATAAAGTTCGTTCAGAGCCATCGATGTGTCTGCTTGGGGGGGGATATATACGGCTGTGATTATAATCGAAGAGAATTCTCTTCGAAGATAATGCGGTCTACATTTGATTGTGAGGAATTCTAAATCAGGTGAACAGAATAATTTGAGTTCCTGTATGTTTCCTTCATCACACCATGTCCCATTAGTCATGAGGCATACGCCCCCGCCACTCTTCTTACCAGAGAGATGTTTGTTTCTGTCCGCGCGATGCGTGGAGAAACCCGTTGGCTGCACCGCCCTGGATAGCGTCATTCCAGTAAGCCATGTTTCCGTAAAGCAGAGAACGTTGCAGTCTCTGATGTCCCTCTGGAATGCCACCCTTGCTCGGATTTCATCAACCTTGTTGTCGAGAGACTGGACATTGGCAAGAAGAATGCTGGGAAGTGGTGCGCGATGTGCCCTTTTTCGGAGTCTGACCAGAACACCGCCGCGTTTCCCTCTTTTTCGGAGTCGTTTCCTTGGGTCGCTGCATGCGATCCATTCCGATGTCCTGTTTGTAAGGCAGAACACAGGATCCGCGTCGCGGAAAACATATTCTTGGTCGTACTGATGGTGAGTTGACGCTGATCTTATATTCAGTAGTTCTTCTCGACTGTATGTAATGAAACCTAAGATGACCTGGGGTACTAATGTAAGAAATAACACGTAAAAAAAACAAAAAACTGCATAGTTTCCTAGGAACGCGAAGCGAGGCGGCCATCTCAGTCGGCGCCGGAAGTGTGTGTGTGTGTGTGTGTGTGTGTGTGTGTGTGTGTGTGTGTGTGTGTGTGTGTGTGTGTGTGTGTGTGTGTGTGTGTGTGTGTGTGTGTGTGTGTGCGTGTGCGTGTGCGTGTGCGTGTGCGTGTGCGTGTGTGTGCGTGCGTGCGTGCGTGCGTGCGTGCATTAGGGATGTGATGAGTAGTCAAACAAAAGGAATATCATATCAGATATGGGCAATTTTCTGGATTCGATAATGATGCAAGTACGATTTTTGTCATTATCTGTGATCGGAAAACAAGTTATTTTTGGGTGCCAGCAAGCATCTTTCTCATTTCACTCAGTCGCAGAGTTTCTAAACCATAATGTAGTGTCTGAGTCAGTAGTGTGCATGGTCAAAATAATTCAACTGGCTAGTTTATCTGTCTGTAAAGTGAAGGGTGGACTGTAAGTTGATGCTGCTGCTCTGATTGGATAGCTTCAACTTGCTTCATAATTTCACCCGAACACTTTTCCTCGCATATTTTTGGTCTCATCATTTAGATTGCTGCTGCCTGCTACTATGATAAATCACATCACCCACCCCTCCGTGCGTTGCTACTAATCTGCAGAGTAACACGCAGGGAGGTTTTTTACCAACATTTATTTAGGCATGTTAAAATACTTATTTTTCTCCCATCACGTGTATCATTCAATCCAATCTGACTATCAACTGTCAATTTACTGATTTGATTACGAATACGAGTATGGCCTTGTTGGCACACCCCTAGTGTACATGGATTGGAGGGGTGGGGTGCAGCCCTCACCTCCTGTGATCCTGACATTCCTTCCTGCAAAGTGTCTGATATTGAAACAGATTGCTTTCATGACTACCTAAGAAACATCATATGCTTCACATCAGAATATCCTCTGGCTAACTGGGTTCGCAATGTACTTCAGCTTTACACTGCATGTGTGTGTGTTTTGTAAATGATTTATTTTTGTGAAAGAAGACATACTTAGCAGCACCCATCAGCACCAATTCTCTGTAGGTCAAGACACATCCCATCAAGCATTGTATGTGTGTGTGCATGCGTGTGTGCATGTGTGTGTGAGTAACACTAGCCGGCTCATGGCAGCGCGTTAATGTAAGCGTTTTTTTATCACGCAGTAAAACACAATTTATACTGCTGCTCAGCTCATGCTCAATTACCCAGCCTCCTTTGGGGTTGGGTGGTGTAAACACACATCAGCTGGGCCTGACTTATTTCACTGTCCCTCTGAAACCCAGAATTAGTTTCCACACACGCATGCATACTCATACTTACACATGCACACACATATAATCACACACACTCTGCTTAGCCGGTATGTAACAAAGAAGACTAAACTATTTTACTGTACATGTGCTCCACTAACTCTCTAACATTCACAGTTTGTGGACACTCCACTATGTTGGGACACACACACACAGTCAGAGGTGTCAAACTTACACTCTAAAGACAATCCAGTGTTCTGACATCTGATTTTAGAACACATACACAGGGAATGTGGCTGTCTGTGTTTGGCTCTCTGTCTGTCTGACCTACTGCCTATCTCTCTCTGTGTCCAACTGTTTGTCCGCTGTCCGTCCATCCGTCCATTCATCTGTCTGTCTGTCTGTTGGCTATCATCCTCTTTCCTGGCGTATTTATTGATTCTTATGAATAGACTCTTGACTGGGAGCGTGACCCCATTAGATCATCCTATCTAAAGCCAGTCATGACACCAACACAGGATCCCAGGGGATAGGCCAAGACACATCAACCATAATCACTCAGAGAGGGGGTTAGGGGGTAGAACTGGAGGAAAGAGGGAGAGAGTGAAGGAGGGAGGAGAAAATGAGGGAGGGAGGGAGAGGAGGGAAGGAGGAAAGGAAGGGCGAGAGGAAGGAAAGAGAGTAAAGGGAAATAGTTATAGGAGATATAGACACATGCAGGGGAGGTTGAGAGAAAGAGAGAGAGAGGGAGAGAGAAAAGGAGAGATGGTAGAGTAAAGATAGAGAGCTAGATAAAGTCAAGAAATGTACATGTACATATACAATGGGAGGAATCGCTGGTTTGTGATCAGTAGGCCCAAGTCAGAAGAAAACAGCCCAAACCAGACTGAAACTTACTACTTGAACTTGTCCAATAATAAATGCCTGCTTTGTTCCCTTTTAGTCGATCACTCTGTTTAACATACTATGGGGAGTCAACAACCAATCATATTCACCTGAGAAAAACTGAAATCTCTCCCAACAAGCCAATGGATACCCAGCACGCCCTCGGAAGCCCCGCCTTCCTGGTTATATAATACCGAGGCTCGCATCTATTTCCTCAATTCATTGCTTTTTAGCTCGCCTGAAGGAAGAATGTGTCCCGCAACTTAAACTTTTCAAGGACACAAAGACTACAAGATTCGACTCTGTCGTGTCATTATTATCATTAAATGAAGACTTTTAGTTTTATCAAAGATTTTCTGTAATTAGATTAAACTGATTAATCATGTAACTGTAATTAACTAGGAAGTCGGGGCACCAAGGAAAATATTCAGATTACAAAGTTATAATTCCCTAATATAACCTTTCAGATATTTTATATCTGATCAATTAATCTTCGAATTAATGAATTATTTACTTTACCCCACGTTAGTCTCATTCAAAACGTCATAAATTGTTAGTTATCTGCACGAACCCAGTCTTCACTATGAGTCATCCATACATCAATTGTCTTTAATCATTTATTTACTAACTAAGTAATTCACAGAAATGCATAAACAAACAAACAAAGTAAATATGGTTACAAGAAATGATAGGGAAAACTGGCATGGCAGCTTGTTAGACAAAAGGGAAGTGGGGGTCGACCGAGAACATTTACATTTACATTTAAGTCATTTAGCAGAGAAGTCAATACAGAGTTAATAATTATAACAATTGAAATGCCAATCCTTTGCACATGAATGCTCACTCAGTCTGTTAGAGGGGATAGTTCAAAGCGACATTTATTCATGTTGTTGTAGAATGGATGTTTTTGCTGTTGTCTTTCTTCGCGTTCAATGATACCAAATTCCTAGCTGCAGACTAGTAATTAATATCAAAGACTTGTTCTTATTCTGTCGGTATTGATAGCCTAAGACTCTAACCACGTGGTATGGTTAAAAGATTCAGCAATGGTCTGCAACCTTTGTCCCCTCGTGATGGAGAAAAACATGGTCTCCTGAGAACTTCTCAAAGTTGGGGTTTTATTTGGAATTGCAGATAAAGGCCTGGCCCAGGATGCCCAACCCTAACTGGGCTCATTGGTGGTCCTCTGATTTAGTTAAACTCAAAAGGGAATTGGAGTTTCCTTCATTAAACAGTCCAAAATCACATTACACAATTTTACAAACAGTATCATACTCACTCATTCATCTTATACAACAATTAGATGTAACCTCATATCTGAGGCTATTATATAAACAGTGTTATGGTAATGTGGCCGCACCGTCTCCCATGAGCTTCAACAAAGTGTACCAAATAGACCAGTTCGTAGCTGGATTCTTCACCAATCTTTTATACCTTCTCCGGAACTTAAATGTTGTTCGGACCTCAAGTTCTGTGATGTGGAAGAAATTCCTTTGTTCTCTCAAACTCATTGTCTCTATACTGTGTGGCCATGAGGGGATCCTCTCCTCAGGAATGTATGATCTCCCAGCCTGGTTGTAGGAGCAGAGAGAGGGGAATGGTGCCTCACTGTACCCAAAGAGGGCAACGTTACTTAGATGTCTGTTAGTGGGGATAGCGTGTTCATCCCCCTAGATGTTTTTGGTCTTGGTATCGTTTTTTGTGTTGGCTAAAATGTAACAACTTTCTGCTCTGCTTGTGTTGCTAATGTTTCCTCCCTTGGGTAGGATTTGTGTTTGCTAAAAACACACCACTTTCTGCTCTGCTTGTGTAGCCAGTGCTTCCTTCTTTGAGTAAAAGGGCCAGTGGTAAGAGTAATTTTCAAAAAGGCTAACCAGCTGAGTTTGAACCTCTGACCCGTGCACCAGGGATTGTGGTTTCACAGTGAAAATGATTGATACTCACGAGTGCTGTCCTTTTTGCATAGGGTGGAAACACGCTCAGGAGGCTTTGGCTCAGACCAGTTCATGTGACTTTGTGAGAAAGATTGGGCCTGCTGGACGAAGGATCTTCCGATGACGCAATCTCAGAAATTGGGTTGTCTGATGCCAGGATAGAGCAGAAGTGGTGGTTGGAGTTGATAGGGGTGTCTTCCCAGCTGAGGGAGGCTCATTCCGGCTCTTTGGCAGTGTCCAGATTCCGGGGATGGTATACTATCCCTGGTTGGCTCTGGAGGGTTTTCAACATATCAGTTAGACAAAGTTGACCAGGTTTAGGATTTGATTCCTTAGAGGGAAAGGCAGATGTATTTAGATGAGCCAGGTTCACCAACAAGGTTCTTTGGCTTGGCTATGGAGTCCTTACAGGCCCATTTCGAGGAAAAACAAAAACAGTGCAGCTCTACAGGTCTTTCTCCCATGAAAATCATTTTCGGTGGGCGGCTCAGCAGTTTCCAAGGCATGAAAGAAAGAGTCCAGGCCAGAGGCTGGTTGCTAGGGACAACTTCAAGGATGGTTTTTGACCATCTTGGTGCTTCTGGGCAGCAGCGGATGTTTTAGCACAGACACCGTGCAGGGTCAAAGGAAAGTGGGTGAAAACTGATTCTCCGTGGTGCAGGGGAAGGGGCGGACTTCGCAACCCTAGCGGGAGGCCGGGGGAGAGGGTGTTTTCTCTGGGCCCTCCTACCCAAGCATTTACTGTAGCTATAGTTCTCCCAAGTGGCTCTGTCAATGGGGGCAAGTTTCTGGTTGGCGAAGTCCCCGAACCCAGTTTGGGCCGTGTATCACAATGGCGGTACCACGGAAACACGTTGTTCAGGGGTTTTGAGAGTGCGGTGTTGTCCAGGTGTAGGCATAATAAACACAGTTCCTTCCCAATATTCAGACACACAAGGGTGGTGGATATGAAAAATGAAAACAAATTACCTTAGGGTGGGATAATTTATCACTTCAGGAGATTATGTATAAGAGACTGTGTTACGGATACAGTTATCCTGTGTGTGTGTATCCTGTGTGTGTGTTTCTTTTCTCTCCTTCTCCCCTCACAGGTGAAAATCATCACTCCCCAATCAGTCAACAATCAATCATCAATCAGAAGACACACCTCCTATTTCCTGACCTATCACAGTTCCTTCCCCATGGTTTAAAAAACCCCATCGTTTGTTCTAAAGCTCAGCTCAGCTCAGCTCAATGTCTCTGTAAATGCCATGTCTGTAGGTCTCTGTGTTTCACTCTCGCGTTGTATCTTAACCTCTCTTTTGTTTAAAGCACCTCCATAGCACTTTGTCATCACCTGTGAGTATTGTTTTTGGTTATGGTGTTTGTTGCTCGTGGGAAAAGGGGAAACCAAGACAAGTCGCCCATGGGCATACACTACCCGTAGGTGAACTTTGTTAAATACACTAGGTAGAACTGGGCGGACCACCCACTGTATTTTTGGTTAGTTAGTTAGCTGTTAAAGTAGTCTAGTCTAGCTTAGGGGTGTGTTTTTGTATATTTATTGTTTCTTTTCTTGGGTCCAGCTCAGCCCCTTTTCCTGCTCCCCCCATTACCGTGTGTTTATAAATAAACCTAGAGTTTGACGGTAGATTTCTGTTGTCGTGGTTATTTCGTGCACACTTTTACTTTGTCACAATAATAATTTGCATGAGTTATGTTACGGGTCTCATTACCATCCCCCCCTAGACTGTCGGGCCAAAAGGGATTCGTAACAGACTGGCAGCATGTTCCGTCCATTGGTGTGCATGTGCAGTTTCACCATGCGTGATGAGGACGGTGATGAGGGGGTACAGTCTGCAGTTTGCTGTGTGTCCTCCTTTTTGTGTCGTCATTTCTTCATTGGTCCTTGAGGTCCTGGTGCCTGTCTTGAGAGAGGAGGATTCTTCTCTCTTTCAAAAGCATACTTTTCATGTGTTCCCTATATCAGAACTACCGAGCGGTTGGTACAGCTGGTACTTCTTAGTTCCTAAGAGCAATGGAATGTTTCATCCCATCCTGGACTGTTTTAAACAAGCACCTCAAGGTTTGCAAGTTCAAATGCTCACACCTCGCCAGCTATTGCAGTCGGTGTGTCCCAACGATTGGTTAACATCCATAGATCTGATGGATGAGTGTTTTCATGTGGCTATACATCCTCCCCACAAAGTTTGAGGTTTCATTTCATTGGTGTGGCCTAGCAGTTTCTGATCTCTATCGCCCTCACTTTTTTTATATTGGTGGAGGTGGCTTTGGCACCGGTCCGGTGCCAGGGGATCAGAGTATTGACCTATCTGGATGATTGGCTGGTCATAACAGATTTGAGGGAACATATTTTACTCCACACTGCCCAACTGGTTTCCCATATTCAGTCTCTGGGGTTCATAGGGAATCAGAGGAAAACTTGTTTGGCTCAGGCGTTTTTGGGTAACATTCTGGCTCTGTCTGGAATGGTTCTGCTATGAAAGCTGTGGTGCCTCTGGGACTTCTGTTGATGCATCTATTTCAGCGCTCGAGGATTGTTATGTGTCGGGATGAATCTCCACTGCCACTGCCATTGGTTGCTCAAGGTGTCCCCGTCGTGCCTAAGGGCGTTGACTTCTTGGAGAGAACCATGACCGCTTTTGCAGGGGGTTATTATGGGCCGGGCGGGTGTCCCGCAGGGTGACCATGACAGAAACATCCTTACTGGGATGGGGAGTATTGTGTGTGGGCTACACGGAAAGAGGGACTTGGTCAACAGCGCAAAGGGTGCTGCATATCAATTTGCTAGAGCTACTGACTGTTTTGCAGATGCTGAGGCTTTTTCTTCTGATGTTGGAGGGCCAGCGTGTGTTGGTAAGGTCCGACAATAGGACGGTGGTGGAGTACATCAACATGCAGGCGGGGATGCAGTGTCTCTCTCTCCTAAACCTTTCCTTTTATCTGCTCATATGGATTGGCGACGTTTCTCCCCGGATCTCTCAATGTCAATGCAGATCCACTTTTGAGGGCGCGGGGGGTCTCCTATCTCTACGGAATGGAGACTACATCCCTCAGTAGTTGCCCAGATATGGGACCGGTTCGACGTAGCCCTCTGTGCATCTCAATAAAAGGAGCATTGTCGTCTGTTCTTCTCAATATGGGATCTGGGTACTGTGTTGGGAGCTGATGCTTTTGCCTATCAGTGGCCTTGGACCCTGCTCTATGTGTTTCCAACAGTGAACCTGATTCAGGCAACCTTGATGAGGGTCCGTCAGGAGCATCTCTTGTTGATTCTGATGGCTACCCTGGTTCCCAGAGACCATCCGCCTGTTGGACGGGGACCCATGGAGGGTTCTGTGTCATCGGGATCTATTGTCCCAGGCGCAAGAGTTTGGCACCCTCAACCGCAGGTTTGGCCCCTAAAAGCTTGAATTTGAGTACCAGTCAAAAGTTTGGACACACCTACTCATTAAATGATTTTTCTTTATTTTTACTATTTTCTACATTGTAAAATAATAGTGAAGACAACAAAACTATGAAATAACACATATGGAATCATGTAGTAACAAAAGAAATGTTAAACAAATCAAAATATATTCTTCAATGTAGTCACCCTTTGCCTTTATGACAGCTTTGCACACTCTTGGCATTCTCTCAACCAGATTCATAAGAAATGCATTTCAAAAAGTTCCCACAAAAGCTGAGCACTGCCTTTCCTTCAGCTTCACGGTCTAACTCATCCCACAAAATCTCAATTGGGTTGAGGTTGGGTGGTTTTGGAGACCAGGTCATCTTTTGTGTGAAGATGGCAGCACTCCTTCTTGGTCAAATAGCCCTTACACAGCCTGGAGGTGTGTTTTTTGGTCATTGTCCTGTTTAAAAATAAATGACAATCCCACTAAGAGCAAACCAGATTGGATGGTTTAACGCTGCAGAATGATGTGGTAGCCATGTTGGTTAAGTGTGCCTTATTCAAAATAAATCACAGACAGTGTCACCAGAAAAGCACCCAGACACCATCACACCTCCTCCTCCATGCTTCACGGTGGGAATCACACATGTGGAGATCCTCTGTTCACCTTCTCTGCATCTCACAAAGACACGGTGGTTGGAAACAAAAAAATTGACTTATTTGACCAAAGGACAGATTTCCACCAGTGTAATGTCCATTGCTCGTGTTTCTTGCCCAAGCAAGTCTCTTCTTATTATTGGTGTCCTTTTGTAGTGGTTTCTTTGCAGCAGTTCAACCATGAAGGCCTGATTCCCACAGTCTCCATTGAACAGTTGATGTTGAGATGTGTCTTCTATTTGAACTCTGTGTAACATTTATTTGGGCTGCAATTTCTGGGTCTCCCTTTCCTGTGGAGGTCCTCATGAGAGCCAGATTACCCATTGTTGCCTTTACTTAGTTTGAAGATTTAATCCGTAGACAGGTGTTTTCTCCATCTCCTTAGTTATTGTACTCTAATTGCACTGATTTCAAAACTCAGTCCTCCAGAAAGTGAAGAACAACACTTATGCAGTTCTACTACGTAATATATATATTTTTAAAGCAGCGTTAGACAGGATTACCTACACATACGGACCAGCTCAAATAGACAGTGTGCTACATGGCAGACCAATCCGAACTCATCTCTCGTCGGCACGTCCAGCCCACTCATTAGCTCAGCCAATCATGGCTTGCGGGAAGTTTGCTGACTTTTTCTGTGGCTAAACTAACTAGTCTCATAATTTACCAATTGTATTGGTATTTACAGATGGCATACACGTTTGTTATTTAAGGGACATGAAAGTTCACATGTTCCAGAACGTATTTCTTGCAAAAAAATTAATAAATAAGTTTACGTTCAAATGGCTCCACTATGAAATAGTGATGCGTGACATATGCCTAGTTTCCTGAAATTAGTCGCATTTGTGTTTCATAGTTTTGATGTCTTCACTATTGTTATACAGTGTAGAAAATAGTTTAAAAATTAAGAGAAACCTGGAATGAGTAGGTGTGTCCAACCTTTTGACTGGTACTGTATAAGTGGTGTCATTTGAGTGTTGGTGTGAAGTTAAAGGATATATTTTTTTCAAAGCTCTTTGGTGGACATTTTGATGTTCTTGCAGCAGGTTTTTGAGCAATGTCTTTCTTTTTCCACAATGAAGGTTTATATGGCAGCCATCTTGGAATGTAATGTAGGGATTGTCACCTCTAGGGTCTCACCAGGTTCTCATCCTCTGGTGGTGCGGTTCCTGAAAGGAATGCGTCAGCTCAGACCAGTGTCTAAGCTTATGGCGCCGACCTGGATTGTTGGATTGTGGAGTATGACAGCAAGGGACAAGGGTTGGCTATTGATTGGCTGCTTCCTCCTCCCTCCTTTACACTTCTCTGTGTGTTTGTTTGTCACCCAACTTGCATCAGAGCACCGTGTCTGCAAAACAGGGAATGTAGGGAATGTAGGGAAGCGTCTCTTTCTTTGGTGTTACGTCGCATGACAATCTCTCCATCACAGTGAATAAGTGTATCGCTGTGCTATATCAGTCTGTCACTCAAACCTATAGGGCTGCCAGCACACAGGATGCTCCTTATTATTGTTATCACTCTGCATATCGCATTAAATGATAAACTTATATGGATGTAATAATAATACACTGTTGATTAATTTACATGAGTTGTTTCACTCTCTGCCCTTCACCTCTTCATGTAATTCCCTCAAAAGGCCGTAGCTGTGCTTGTCCAAAGATCAGCCCACATAGGTGGTCATGAAAGTTGTGTGTGTGTGTGTGTGTGTGTACGTGCATGTGTATGTTTGCTTGCGTGCATACATGCAAATGTGCGTGGGGTAAGTTGACCTCTAACGTAGCCGCTCAGATCGGCCGAGTACCTTTGTTCAATCTATCTTTCTTTCGTGTCACATTTAATCCGCTCATTATCTCTCCCTCTGTCATTGGAATTCAAGCAGCGTCTCTTTCTTTTACTTAAATCCCACTTCTCTCTCTCTTTCACTCTCTGTCTCTCTCTGTTTGTCATTCGTTGCTGAAAGACATTAGAATAACAATACCTCCCCACTCGTTTTTGTTTTCAAACTGTTATTTTAACAGCATATGTCTGGCTCAGCAGAGAACAGGAAAAGAAAGCAGCGCAGCGCTCCACTAATAAAGCCTTTCATAATTTGTCAGGTGAAACAGACCACGGGAATGCATGGCTTTAATTACAGTGCCTTGCGAAAGTATTCGGCCCCCTTGAACTTTGCGACCTTTTGCCACATTTCAGGCTTCAAACATAAAGATATACAACTGTATTTTTTTGTGAAGAATCAACAACAAGTGGGACACAATCATGAAGTGGAACGACATTTATTGGATATTTCAAACTTTTTTAACAAATTAAAAACGGATAAATTGGGCGTGCAATATTATTCAGCCCCTTTACTTTCAGTGCAGCAAACTCTCTCCAGAAGTTCAGTGAGGATCTCTGAATGATCCAATGTTGACCTAAATGACTAATGATGATAAATACAATCCACCTGTGTGTAATCAAGTCTCCATATAAATGCACCTGCACTGTGATAGTCTCAGAGGTCCGTTAAAAGCGCAGAGAGCATCATGAAGAACAAGGAACACATCAGGCAAGTCCGAGATACTGTTGTGAAGAAGTTTAAAGCCGGATTTGGATACAAAAAGATTTCCCAAGCTTTAAACATCCCAAGGAGCACTGTGCAAGCGATAATATTGAAATGGAAGGAGTATCAGACCACTGCAAATCTACCAAGACCTGGCCGTCCCTCTAAACTTTCAGCTCATACAAGGAGAAGACTGATCAGAGATGCAGCCAAGAGGCCCATGATCACTCTGGATGAACTGCAGAGATCTACAGCTGAGGTGGGAGACTCTGTCCATAGGACAACAATCAGTCGTTTATTGCACAAATCTGGCCTTTATGGAAGAGTGGCAAGAAGAAAGCCATTTCTTAAAGATATCCATAAAAAGTGTCATTTAAAGTTTGCCACAAGCCACCTGGGAGACACACCAAACATGTGGAAGAAGGTGCTCTGGTCAGATGAAACTAAAATTGAACTTTTGGGCAACAATGCAAAACGTTATGTTTGGCGTAAAAGCAACACAGCTCATCACCCTGAACACACCATCCCCACTGTCAAACATGGTGGTGGCAGCATCATGGTTTGGGCCTGCTTTTCTTCAGCAGGGACAGGGAAGATGGTTAAGATGGATGGAGCCAAATACAGGACCATTCTGGAAGAAAACCTGATGGAGTCTGCAAAAGACCTGAGACTGGGACGGAGATTTGTCTTCCAACAAGACAATGATTCAAAACATAAAGCAAAATCTACAATGGAATGGTTAAAAAATAAACATCCAGGTGTTAGAATGGCCAAGTCAAAGTCCAGACCTGAATCCAATTGAGAATCTGTGGAAAGAACTGAAAACTGCTGTTCACAAATGCTCTCCATCCAACCTCACTGAGCTTGAGCTGTTTTGCAAGGAGGAATGGGAAAAAATGTCAGTCTCTCGATGTGCAAAACTGATAGAGACATACCCCAAGCGACTTACAGCTGTAATCGCAGCAAAAGGTGGCGCTACAAAGTATTAACTTAAGGGGGCTAAATAATTTGTTAAAAAAGTTAGAAATATCCAATAAATGTCGTTCCACTTCATGATTGTGTCCCACTTGTTGTTGATTCTTCACAAAAAAATACAGTTTTATGTCTTTATGTTTGAAGCCTGAAATGTGGCAAAAGGTCGCAAAGTTCAAGGGGGCTGAATACTTTCGCAAGGCACTGTATCCTTGTTGAGCCTCTCTCTCTCTCCTTCTTTCTCAGTTCTAGGAGTGCATATGGTCTTATCCAACATCTTGCCTTGGATATATGGGCTTGCTCCTACCTATCTCTCTGATTTGGTCCTGCCGTACATACCTACACGTACGCTACGGTCACAAGACGCAGGCTTCCTAATTGTCCCTAGAATTTCTAAGCAAACAGCTGGAGGCAGGGCTTTCTCCTATAGAGCTCCATTTCTATGGAATGGTCTGCCTACCCATGTCAGAGACGCAAACTCGGTCTCAACCTTTAAGTCTTTACTGAAGACTCATCTCTTCAGTGGGTCATATGATTGAGTATAGTCTGGCCCAGGAGTGGGACGGAAAGGCTCTGGAGCAACGAACCGCCCTTGCTGTCTCTGCCTGGCCGGTTCCCCTCTTTCCACTGGGATTCTCTGCCTCTAAACCTATTACGGGGGCTGAGTCACTGGCTTACTGGGGCTCTCTCATGCCGTCCCTGGAGGGGGTGCGTCACCTGAGTGGGTTGATTCACTGTTGTGGTCATCCTGTCTGGGTTGGCGCCCCCCCCCCCTTGGGTTGTGCCGTGGCGGAGATCTTTGTGGGCTATACTCAGCCTTGTCTCAGGGTGGTAAGTTGGTGGTTGAAGATATCCCTCTAGTGGTGTGGGGGCTGTGCTTTGGCAAAGTGGGTGGGGTTATATGCTTCCTGTTTGGCCCTGTCTCCTGACCCCTCCTGTCTCAGCCTCCAGTATTTATGCTGCTGTAGTTTATGTGTCGGGGGGGCTAGGGTCAGTTTGTTATATCTGGAGTACCTCTCCTGTCCTATTCGGTGTCCTGTGTGAATCTAAGTGTGCATTCTCTAATTCTCTCCTTCTCTCTTTCTTTCTCTCTCTCGGAGGACCTGAGCCCTAGGACCATGCCCCAGGACTACCTGACATGATGACTCCTTGCTGTCCCCAGTCCACCTGGCCATGCTGCTGCTCCAGTTTCAACTGTTCTGCCTTACTATTATTCGACCACGCTGGTCATTTATGAACATTTGAACATCTTGGCCATGTTCTGTTATAATATCCACCCGGCACAGCCAGAAGAGGACTGGCCACCCCACATAGCCTGGTTCCTCTCTAGGTTTCTTCCTAGGTTTTGGCCTTTCTAGGGAGTTTTTCCTAGCCACCGTGCTTCTACACCTGCATTGCTTGCTGTTTGGGGTTTTAGGCTGGGTTTCTGTACAGCACTTTGAGATATCAGCTGATGTACGAAGGGCTATATAAATACATTTGATTTGATTTGATACGCAGCACTAGACACTACTGCTGATTGGGTGCCATACAGATAAAGTAGACAATATAGACGTGTTCAACCTTAAAGGTTTAGTTAAAGCCCATAGAGGTGCACAGTGCTGTCAAATATATAACATAAAACATGATTACAGGTCACACACTCATAATTAATACAGGAAATAGGCATTGCGTAAAGCAGGAGGTTCATATTACTATTGGGTGCTGATCGTGTCAGCTGCACTCACTCTCTCCACATTAAACCGTAACACCAACACACACATATACTGTACATGAATGCAAACACACACCACACCCACACACGCACGCACGCACACACAGGGTTCAGTATTCCCTGTGCACCTGTGGAGTCAGATCCAGGTGTCCAATGTACAACTAGCTCTCACAGTCTCAAGACAGAACTAGACGTTCATCCATGTTTCTCAAAAGTCAAATTTTGAAGTTGTTGAGCCTTGTATTCTTATAAATGAGGGAGTAAGACCAGTCTGAGTGAATGGACCCTGACGTGTCACAGAGCTTTTTCATGCGCAATCCAGAGAGAGTGCATTAATTGTTTACCTTTTATATTGACAACGTTATTGTCCGGTTGAAATATTATAGGTCATTTAGGCTAAAATCAACCTGAGGATTGAATATAAACCTAGCTTGACATGTTTCTATGAACTTTACGGATATAATTTGGATTTTTTTGTCTGCCTGTTTTGACTGCGTTTGAACCTGTAGATTTCTTTAAACCTATGTAAAATATGTTTTGTTTTCTGAATTTTTATAATGAGCATTTCTGTATTTGAATTTGGCGCTCTGCAATATCACTGGATGTTGGCCAGATGGAACACTAGCGTCCCACATACCCTAGGGAGGTTAACCTTTCTAGGGCAGGCGGAACCCCTCAACAACATTCCGCTGAAAAGGCAGTGCGCAAATTTCAAAAATATTTTTGGGAAATATGTTACTTTCACACATTAACAAGTCCAATATAGCAAATGAAAGATAAACATCTTGTTAATCTACCCATCGTGCCCAATTTCAAAAATGCTTTATAGCTAAAGCACAACATATGTAAGGGAATACCCCCCTGTATTGGACAAAAATGAATGGCATGTCATTGGCATCGGACAAACCATATACACATTGTCCAATACCACCCAATTCGGCGTTGATTCATGCAGTGTATTGCAAATGCCATATGGCAATTGCCAGTTGTAACACTTTAAAAATTCCATTCAACAATGGAAATGTAACTCAAGTCAACATCCAAAAGCAAAATTTTGAAAAAATGAATTTTTTGTCAAAAACGTATCACCCCTTAAAAAAGTGCTTTCTGGACCGTTTTTTGAAATTATTTTGATTGTTTTGTCAATTACACATGTATTTTATTATCATATATATATATATATATATTTTTTTTTACATGCGCATAAGGAATATGTTTTGTCCATTTTCAATATGATTTCATAGGAAGTCAAAAGTCACTTTTTTTTGGGGCCAAATGCCATAAGAAATTTGACATGCTCAGAAATCCTGCAGAAATGCTCAATTGACTGGCCTGATTAACACAGGATGGCCTGGCAGTGATAGTTGCTCCTTTCCATCGCTCGTTGTGTTGACTTCATCATGTCCACTTTGTGATGTTTTTTCACTGTTGAATCATATTGCAAGTGCACGTGCATTTGCAATATGGTTCAATGGGCATTTCCCATATGAAATTTGACATGCTCAAAAATCCTGCAGAAATTCAAAATTGACTGGCCTGATGAACACAGGATGGCCTGGCAGTGATTTACATTTAAGTCATTTAGCAGACGCTCTTATCCAGAGCGACTTACAAATTGGTGCATTCACCTTATGACATCCAGTGGAACAGTCACTTTACAATAGTGCATCTAAATCTTAAAGGGGGGGGGTGAGAAGGATTACTTATCCTATCCTAGGTATTCCTTAAAGAGGTGGGGTTTCAGGTGTCTCCGGAAGGTGGTGATTGACTCCGCTGTCCTGGCGTCGTGAGGGAGTTTGTTCCTCCATTGGGGGGCCAGAGCAGCGAACAGTTTTGACTGGGCTGAGCGGGAACTGTACTTCCTCAGTGGTAGGGAGGCGAGCAGGCCAGAGGTGGATGAACGCAGTGCCCTTGTTTGGGTGTAGGGCCTGATCAGAGCCTGGAGGTACTGAGGTGCCGTTCCCCTCACAGCTCCGTAGGCAAGCACCATGGTCTTGTAGCGGATGCGAGCTTCAACTGGAAGCCAGTGGAGAGAGCGGAGGAGCGGGGTGATGTGAGAGAACTTGGGAAGGTTGAACACCAGACGGGCTGCGGCGTTCTGGATGAGTTGTAGGGGTTTAATGGCACAGGCAGGGAGGCCAGCCAACAGCGAGTTGCAGTAATCCAGACGGGAGATGACAAGTGCCTGGATTAGGACCTGCGCCGCTTCCTGTGTGAGACAGGGTCGTACTCTGCGGATGTTGTAGAGCATGAACCTACAGGAACGGGCCACCGCCTTGATGTTAGTTGAGAATGACAGGGTGTTGTCCAGGATCACGCCATGGTTCTTAGCGCTCTGGGAGGAGGACACAATGGAGTTGTCAACCGTGATGGCGAGATCATGGAACGGGCAGTCCTTCCCCGGGAGGAAGAGCAGCTCCGTCTTGCCGAGGTTCAGCTTGAGGTGGTGATCCGTCATCCACACTGATATGTCTGCCAGACATGCAGAGATGCGATTCGCCACCTGGTCATCAGAAGGGGGAAAGGAGAAGATGAATTGTGTGTTGTCTGCATAGCAATGATAGGAGAGACCATGTGAGGTTATGACAGAGCCAAGTGACTTGGTGTATAGCGAGAATAGGAGAGGGCCTAGAACAGAGCCCTGGGGGACACCAGTGGTGAGAGCGCGTGGTGAGGAGACAGATTCTCGCCACGCCACCTGGTAGGAGCGACCTGTCAGGTAGGATGCAATCCAAGCGTGGGCCGCGCCGGAGACGCCCAACTCGGAGAGGGTGGAGAGGAGGATCTGATGGTTCACAGTATCGAAGGCAGCCGATAGGTCTAGAAGGATGAGAGCAGAGGAGAGAGAGTTAGCTTTAGCAGTGCGGAGCGTGATACAGAGAAGAGCAGTCTCAGTTGAATGACTAGTCTTGAAACCTGACTGATTTGGATCAAGAAGGTCATTCAGAGAGAGATAGCAGGAGAGCTGGCCAAGGACGGCACGTTCAAGAGTTTTGGAGAGAAAAGAAAGAAGGGATACTGGTCTGTAATTGTTGACATCGGAGGGATCGAGTGTAGGTTTTTTCAGAAGGGGTGCAACTCTCGCTCTCTTGAAGACGGAAGGGACGTAGCCAGCGGTCAGGGATGAGTTGATGAGCGAGGTGAGGTAAGGGAGAAGGTCTCCGGAAATGGTCTGGAGAAGAGAGGAGGGGATAGGGTCAAGCGGGCAGGTTGTTGGGCGGCCGGCCGTCACAAGACGCGAGATTTCATCTGGAGAGAGAGGAGAGAAAGAGGTCAGAGCACAGGGTAGGGCAGTGTGAGCAGGTTGTGTTGACTTAATCATGTCCATTTTGTGATGTTTTTTCACTGTTGAATCATATTGCAAGTGCACGTGCATTTGCAATATGGTTCAATGTGCATTTCCCATATGAAATTTGATATGCTCAAAAATCCTGCAGAAATGCTAAATTGACTGGCCTGATGAACACATGATGGCCTGGCAGTGATAGTTGTTCCTTTCCATCGCTCGTAAGCGTTGATTTCAGAATGTCCATTAGGTGATGTTTTTTCACTATAGAATCATATTGCAAATGCACGTGCATTGTTGTGCAACTGGTAACCCAAAAATAAAAATAAGGTGATTTAATTATGTCCATTTGTTTATGTTTTCTTACTTTTGCAAAGTCACTGTGCATTTGCAATATGGTTCAATGGGCAGGTACCATCACAAATTTGTCATGCTATAAAAATCCTGCAGGAATGTGAAATTGACTGGCCCGATGAACTCGGGATGGCTGGGCAGTGATTCCTGTTCATCTCAATGGCTCGTTAGGGTTGATTTCAGAATGTCACTTTGGTGATGGTACCTCACTGTTTAAACATATTGCAAATGGACAAGAGTCACCAGCAAGTCACTGTCCATCAGTCAATTAGATATCATTCTGACACCAAACTGATACAAACTGACACTAAACCCACTTTTCCCAACTCGTTTAGTAGCCAACTATCACATACTTCAGAGCTGGCCCAAAATTCACAACGCCTTTGGTTCAAACCATAAAAAAAACATCAAACATTAGCTACGGGTCCATTTCTTATGTTATGTGTAGGCCTAGCTGAGGCGACCCCGAATCCCAAGTTTCAGCTTGATCGGTCATTTGGTGTCCGAACAAAACCCTAATTGGTGCTGAAAATCCACTTTTTTCCATGACTTGCTACGAGGTCCTTGAATGAGCTATCGGACAGAAACGTTGGGGTCTGTCTATATGGGCCGAGACGGTCGCAATGCACCTAGTCTTGCGACTGGAACATTTCTAAATGTCGTCATTTTCGTGATGCAAAACTGAATTGAAGTCATTGCAAATGTACGAGGCTGTTTCTCGGTCCTAGAACCTTTTAGAGCCATGTAACTCACCACGTACTATCGACCTGAGGTCTAAAACAGGATTCTAAAGTTTCGGAACTCTAGGTCTGACGGTTCTTTAAAAGTTCCAACAAGGTTAACTAATGCAGGCAGTGTATGTCTATACGCACCCCAATGGGTCCCTACTTCCAAGCTGTGTGTGTGTGTGATTTAGTTTTCCTTTGAAATGTTATGGGAAAATGACTGATTTACAGTTCATGGGGGTTGCCTAATCACATATATGAAGTTTTGGAAAGATCTGACTTTCTTAACCCCTCTAAACAGCCCAAGAGACACCAATTATGGCACTTCCGGTTGGCACAGGAAGCTATAAGACAACAGATATCCTCACTGGGGTATGCTTTTACAGAATCCTGAGTTTTAAGTCCTTACGTTAAGAATTGACTGATTTACACAGGGTTGAATGCACTATGTCTATCAAACTGCAGGCAGGGTATGGATAAACACTTTTAGGGTGATTTTAACCACTTCCGGTTGGTCCAGGAAGCTTAGAATCAACACAGGTAGACCTCGTAGTGGCCTGATGGACTGTCATCGAAGACAGGTTCATACGACATTCAGAACCTACATAGGCTTCAGGTTGAATTTGGGGGTGCAGGCAATGTATTCCTATGGGGAGAGAAGTCAATGCAAACTGTTTGATGTAAACACCTTCTTTTAACTGGTAAGGGTTAATGCCACACGGTCAAGGTTAGGCTTGCACGGATCGGGAGGACCTTGGGAATGTATCTGAGTTCGAATTGTGCTTCTCACCCTAACGGTTCTCTCTCTGTCACCCAAAAGCAAATGACGTTGTGGGGCAGGCTTCATTTTGGGCCTACTTTTCTAATGGTCGAGCTACGGTCAAGCGGGATATCTCGTTGAACTCGGCACGGCCTAGAGATTATGTTTATGCCATTGCCTGTTCTCTGTGTCTTTGAGAACCACACTTTATCACTCCGTCCTTGCTGTGTGTGTGTGAGAGAGCTTTTCTTTGACATCTGCTGGGAGAAATGACTGATTTACAGTTTAGGAGGGTTACCTAGTCACACATATGAAGTTTTGGAGAGATGTGACTTTTCTAACCCTTCAAAACAGACAGTGTGACCCAAAACACCTTTTGGGTCCATTTAACCACTTCCGGTTGCTCCTTGGGTTGTACCGTGTCGGAGATCTTTGTGGGCTATACTCGGCCTTGTCTCAGGATGGTAAGTTGGTGGTTGAAGATTTCCCTCTAGTGGTGTGGGGGCTGTGCTTTGGCAAAGTGGGTGGGGTTATATCCTTCCTGTTTGGCCCTGTCCGGGGGGTGTCCTCGGATGGGGCCACAGTGTCTCCTGACCCCTCCTGTCTCAGCCTCCAGTATTTATGCTGCAGTAGTTTATGTGTCGGGGGGGCTAGGGTCAGTTTGTTTATCTGGAGTACTTCTCCTGTCCTATTCGGTGTCCTGTGTAAATCTAAGTGTGCGTTCTCTAATTCTCTCCTTCTCTCTTTCTTTCTCTCTCGGAGGACCTGAGCCCTAGAACCATGCCCCAGGACTACCTGACATGATGACTCCTTGCTGTCCCCAGTCCACCTGGCCATGCTGCTGCTCCAGTTTCAACTGGCCTGGGCCCTAGGACCATGTCCCAGGACTACCTGACATGAGGACTCCTTGCTGTCCCCAGTCCACCTGGCCATGCTCCTGCTCCAGTTTCAACTGTTCTGCCTTACTATTATTCAACCATGCTGGTCATTTATGAACATTTGAACATCTTGGCCACGTTCTGTTATAATCTCCACCTGGCACAGCCAGAAGAGGACTGGCCACCCCACATATGCTCTCTCTAATTCTCTCTTTCTTTCTCTCTCTCGGAGGACCTGAGCCCTAGGACCGTGCCCCAGGACTACCTGACATGATGGCTCCTTGCTGTCCCCAGTCCATCTGACTGTGCTGCTGCTCCAGTTTCAACTGTTCTGCCTTATTATTATTTGACCATGCTGGTCATTTATGAACATTTGAACATCTTGGTCATGTTCTGTTATAATCTCTACCCGGCACAGCCAGAAGAGGACTGGCCACCCCACATAGCCCGGTTCCTCTCTAGGTTTCTTCCTAGGTTTTGGCCTTTCTAGGGAGTTTTTCCTAGCCACCGTGCTTTTACACCTGCATTGTTTGCTGTTTGGGGTTTTAGGCTGGGTTTCTGTACAGCACTTTGAGATATCAGCTGATGTACGAAGGGCTATATAAATAAATTTGATTTGATTTGATTTGAATTAAAGGCACTTCCGGTTGGCACAGGAAGCTATAAGTAAACGCATGTCTTGATTGACATAGAAACTTACAGAATCCTGAGTTTTAAGTCTTTAAGTTAAGAATTGACTGATCTACGATCTATACAGGGTTGAATGTAGTCATTTTCACCTTTGAAGGTTATGTACATCAAAACACCTTTTGGGTCCATTTAACCACTTCCGGTTGCTCCAGGAAGCTTAGAATCAACACAGGTAGACCTCATAGTGGTCTGAAGGACTGTCATAGAAGACAGGTTCATTAGGCATTCATAACCCACATAGGCTTCAGGTTGAATTTAGAGGTGCAGGCAATGTATTCCTATGGGGGGAGAAGTCAATGCAAACTGTTTGATGTAAACACCTTCTTTTAACTGGTAAGGGTTAATGCCACACGGTCAAGGTTAGGCTTGCACGGATCGGGAGGACCTCAGGTACGTTCCTGAGGTCGAATTGTGCTTCTCACCTTAACGGTTCTCTCACTGTCACCCAAAAGCAAATGACATTGAGGGCCAGCCTTCATTTTGGGCCTACTTTTCTAAAGGTCGCTGTGCTTAGACCGAGCGAGCTACGGTCAAGCGGGGCATCTTTTTGAACTTGGCATGGCCTAGAGAATATGGAAATGCCATTGTAGGCTTTCTGTGTCTTTAAGCACCGCACTTTGTCACTCCATCCTTGATGTGTGTGTGTTTCTGTGTGTGTGTGTGTGTGTGTGTGTGTGTGTGTGTGTGTGTGAGAGAGCGCTTTTCTTTGACTGTTGGGAGAAATGACTGACTTCCAGTTAATGGGGGTTGCCTAATCATACATATGAAGTTTTGAAAAGATCTGACCTTTTTAACCCTCGGAAACTGCCACTGTGACACCATTTAAGGCACTTCCGGTTGGCACAGGAAGCTATAAATAAACTCATATCCTGATTGGGGTCTGCCTTTACAGTTTTAAGTCTTTACGTTAAGAACTGAGTTATTTACGGAGGGTTTAGTGAGTGTGTGTTATTTCAGAATATCATAGAAAATCACAGAAATCATGCAGAGCTCCGCAGCACACTTTAAAAAGATTTGTAAGAACACCCTGCAACTGGATCTGTAACCGTTGAAAAAAAAACACCTATCCATGAACATCACCAATCTGTCATTGTACGATTTCTCTTAAATGACGATAGATAAATGGCTGGTTCTTTTTTTATAGACACCGGAGGCTCCTTGACTTTGACGTGAAGTGGAAAAATAATTTCTCTATTTTCATTTTGGACCTTTAATCCCAGATAAATGGCTATAACTCAAAAACCGTTGAGGCCTAGACTTTTTCGGGGCCAACTGCCCATTATGCCAAACCTACGCTCACCGAGTTTCGGCTTCGAAATATTTTCAGTTTTCGAGATAAGGCCCCGTCGTGAATCGTGATGTTTTGTCCAATAGCAATATGATTGCTTATGCCCTCTTGTGGGATATTCCGGGACAGCGGAAAAATGACCAATCTTATTATTTTTGTAAAACGGAAACCGAATGTCCGACAAAGTTCATTTGATGACTTCCCGGTAGGTCCGGCCCTGCCACTCGGCCCGACGCCGTCCGCAAATTTTACAAACGTTTTCGGACGTCTAGTAAGGGACCGTACATTTGCAATATGGACTTTCTCACTAACCATACAGCAACTCCCGAAATCTTCCCTTAAGGTATGTTAGGTCATAGCCAAGTCGAAAAAACACACAGCCATTTTTCCAGCCAAAGAGAGGAGTCACAAAAAGCAGAAATATAGATAAAATGAATCGCTAACCTTTGATGATCTTCATCAGATGACACTCATAGGACGTCATGTTACACAATACATGTATGTTTTGTTCGATAATGTGCATATTTATTTCATAAAATCTCAGTTTACATTGGCGCCTTACATGCAGTAATATTTTGATTCCAAAACATCTGTTGATTTTGCAGAAATACTCATAATAAACATTGATAAAATATACAACTGTTATTCACAGAATTAAAGATAGACTTCTCCTTAATGCAACCGATCTGTGTCAGATTTTTTTTTTTATATACGGAAAAAGTATAATCTGAGAACGGCGCTCAGAACCCAAAACTGCCAGAGGAATATCCGCCATTTGGAGTCAACAAAGTTAGAAACAACATCATAAATATTCACTTACCTTTGATGATCTTAATCAGAAGGCACTCCAAGGAATCCCAGCTTGACAATAAATTACTGATTTGTTCCATAAGGTTCCGTAAAGTCCATCATTTATGTACAAATAGCCACTTGTTGTTAGGGTGTTCAGCCCAGTAATCAATCTTCATGAGGCGCAGGCACTTCGTCAAGACAAAAACTCGAAAAGTTCCATTACAGTCCTTTAGAAACATGTCAAACAATGTATGGAATCAATCCTTAGGATGTTTTTAACATAAAACATCAATAATGTTCCAACCGGAGAATTCCTTTGTCTTCAGAAAAGCACTGGAATGAGAGGTAACTCTGTCGGGAGCGCGCGTCATCAAACCAAGGCACTCTGCCAGACCACTGACTCAAAGAGGTCTCATGAGCCCTCCTTTATAGTAGAATCCTCATCCTCGGTTGACATCTAATGGAAGCCGTAGGAAGTGCAACTTTATCCATATCTCAATGTGTATTCGGTAGGCCAAGCTTTGAAAAACTACAAACCTCAGATGTCCCACTTCCTGGTTGGATTTTTCGCCTGCTATATGAGTTCTGCTATACTCACAGACATCATTCAAACAGTTTTAGAAACTTCAGAGTTTTTTCTACCCAATACGAATTATAATATGCATATATTAACATCTGGGACAGAGTAGGAGGCAGTTCACTCTGGGCATGCTATTCATCCAAAAGTGAAAATGCTGCCCCCTATTCCAAAAAGGTTAACTCAGCAAAAAAATAAACTTCTCTTTTTCAGGATCTTGTCTTTCAAAGTTAATTCGTAATAACACATGCACAGGATCGGTACATCCGAACATCACACCTGGGGGACAGGTAAAGGACGGCAACAACAACTGCCTGAGTTACACCAGGAAACCACAATCCCTCCATCAGTGTTCAGACTGTCCACAATAGGCTGAGAGAGTCTGGACTGAGGGGTTGTAGACCTGTTGTAAGGCAGGTCCATGCCAGACTTCACCGGAAACAACGTCGCCTATGGGCACAAACCCACCGCCGCTGGACCAGATAGGACTGGCAAAAAGTCGGATTTGCATTTATTGTTGAAGGAATGAGCATTACACAGAGGCCTGTACTCTGGAGTGGGATTGATTTGGAGGTGGAGGGTCCGTCGTGGTCTGGGTTGGTGTGACACGGTTCTCAGACCGAGAGACAGCCTCGTACATTTGCATTAACTTCAATTAATTTTGACCAACACGATCACAATTTTGACCATCAGTCCCAGAGTCACAAGACTAGGTGCATTGAAACTGCCTCAGCCCATAGAGGCGGACCCTAAAGTTTCTGTCCGATAGCTCATTCAAGGACCCCGTAGCAACGCCCGGAAAACGTGGATTTTCAGCACCAATTAAGGTCGCTGCTTGGGAACTTGAGCCGAAACTTGGGATTCACTTTCGCCTTAGCTAGGCCTACACATAATGTCAGAACTGGATCCGCAGGTAGAACGTAACTACATGTTTTATATTTATATTATGGTTTAACCTCTCTGGTATCAGTGGGACGGTAAGGTTCCACCTCGACAACAGCCATTGAAATTGCAGGGCACCAAATTCAAAACAACAGAAATCCCATAATTAAAATTCCTCAAACATACAAGTATTATACACCATTTTAACTTCTTGGTGACAGGGGGCAGTATTTTCACGTCCGGATGAAATGCATGCCCAAATTCAACTGCCTGCTACTCATCCCCAGAAGATAAGATATGCATATTATTAGTAGTTTTGGATAGAAAACACTCTGACGTTTCTAAAACTGTTTGAATCATGTCTGTGAGTATAACAGAACTTATTTAGCAGGCGAAACCCGAGGACAAACCATTCAAATACATTTTTTGAGGTCACTCTCTTTTCAATGGGGTTTCATTGGGAATCCAGATTTCTAAGGCCCCTTCCTGCAGTTCCTATCGCTTCGACTGGATGTCAACAGTCTTTAGAAATTGGTTGAGGTTATTACTTTGTGTAATGAAGAAGTATGATCTATGATCGTACATAGCAAATGGACATAACGGCAGGGTAGCCTAGTGGTTAGAGCGTTGGACTAGTAACTGAAAGGTTGCAAGTTCGAATCCACGAGCTGACAAGGTACAACTCTGTCGTTCTGCCCCTGAACACGCAGTTAACCCACAAGAATTTGTTCTTAACTGACTTGCCTAGTAAAATAAAGGTAAAATAAAAAATTAAATAACATCCTGATTTGGTACTTTCAATATTTTCATATTGCATTTGGACATTTCTTATGGCATTTGGCAATGGTTCACAGACTTTTGACTTCCTATGAAATCATATTGCAAATGGACAAATAAAAAAATGTAATAAAAAAAATGTGACACAATATGACGAAAGTATGTTCATACAGTTCTTATACATGTATAATTGATAACAAAAAAATGAAAGATTTTTGAAAAACGGTCCAGAAAGCACTTTTTTAAGGGGGTGATAAGTTTTTGAAAAAATATTCCTATTTTTAAGATTTGACCCCTGGGTCTTCACTTGATGTGGATTTGCAATATGAAAATGTACCTTGGAGCGCGCTTGCTATCTATTGGATTTTTTCTGTGTGACACTTGGCATTTGCCATATGGTATTTGCAATAAGTTTTGAATGAAACAATGTCCATTTGAGGGGTATTGTACATCGTGTATATGTTTCCTATGGTTCCAATACGTTCCCATTCAGTTTTGTCCATTTCGGGGGGTATTTCCTTACATGATAATGCAGAACACCACGAGAACACCACCAAGGGCAGTCAAGTCTGGTGTGAACAATGGGCTATATCAGTTCTTAGTTCTTCATTTTCTGAAAGGGGCATGCTTATGGTGAGAAAAGCACTTTTTAAATGCAACCAGGCATCCTCTATTGATGGTATGAGGTCAATATCCTTCCAGGATACCCAGGCCAGGTTGATTAGAAAGAACTGCTCGCTGAAGTGTTTTAGGGAGCGTTTGACAGTGATGAGGGGTGGTCATTTGACCGCGGACACATTACTCATGCAGGCAATGAGGCAGTGATCACTGAGATCCTGGTTGAAGATAGTAGAGGTGTATTTAGAGGGCAATTTGGTCAGTATGATATCTATGAGGGTGCCATTGGTTATGGATTTATGGTTATGACTGGCGGGATGTTAAAACCTGTTATGGCTGCAATCCCCCTATCGGGATAAGTGTCATCAACAACTGCTGAATAACACAGCGCTACATACAATAAATATTACTATAAATATTTATATTCATGAAATCACAAGTGCAATATAGGAAAACACAGTTTAGCCTTTTGCTAATCCACCTGTCGTGTCAGATTTTAAAATTATGCTTTACAGCGAAAGCAATCCAAGCGTTTGTGTAAGTTTATCGATCACATGATAAACATTAAGTACACTTAGCATCAGGTAGCTCGGTCACGAAAATCAGAAAAGCAATCAAATTAATAATTTCCCTTTGATGATCTTCGGATGTTTTCACTCGCGAGACTCCCAGTTACACAACAAATGTTCTGTTTGTTCCATAAAGATTATTTTTATATCCAAAATACCTCCGTTTGTTTGTCGCGTTATGTTCAGAAATCCACAGGGAAGAGTGGTCACGACAACGCAGACGAAAATTCCAAATAGTATCCATTATGTCCACAGAAACATGTCAAACGTTTTTTATAATCAATCCTCAGGTTGTTTTTAAAATATATAATCAATAATATATCAACCGCAAATGTCTTTCACAGTAGGAGAGGGGAAAACAATGGCTGTCCAAATTCTGTTGCGCAAGCAAAACTCATGTGACCACTTGACGCGATGTTATCATTCTGGCTAATTTTTCCAAATTAAAGCCTGAAACTATATCGAGAAAGACAGTTGACACCTTGAGGAAGCGATAGGAAAAGGAATCTGGTTCATATCCCTTTAAATGGAGCAAAGGGAGGCTATGGAACATGTAGTTTTCAAAATAGAAGCCACTTCCTGCTTTGATTTTCCTCAGGGTTTCGCCTGCAATATCAGTTCTGTTATACTCACAGACAATATTTTGACAGTTTTGGAAACTTTAGTGTTTTCTATCCAATACTACTAATAATATGCATATATTAGCAACTGAGACTGAGGAGCTGGCCATTTACATTTGGCCGGGTATGGTTCTCAATCAGGGACAGCTGTCTATCGTTGTCTCTGATTGGGAACCATACTTAGGTAGCCCCTTTCCCTCCTTTCCTTGTGGGAAGTTAACTTTGTTTGAGGCATTTAGCCCTAGAAGCTTCACGGTTGTTTTCTCGTTTGTTGTTTTGTTGACGTCATTTTTATAATAAAAGAAAATGTACGCTCACAACGCTGCGCTTTGGTCCACTTCATTCGACGGCCGTGTCAAGACTTGTTTCTGGAAAGGTGGATTTTTAAAAGTAGAAACTGTTTGGGCACAGACCTGGATAGTATGACAGGATTCTGCCCACTTTGGTAGTTCTATCTTGTCGTAAAATGTTATAGTTAGGGATGTTCTGTTCTGAATTATGTCGCTGTATATTTCAAAAGTTCTGAACAAATAATTGCATTGACTACGTCAGTCGTAGCTCGCTCATTAATGTCTTAAACTAAATTACGGATTGCCTGTTATCCGCACATCGTTCCCTTATGCCATAGTTTGTACCTCTCAATTGTCAGTGTAAACCACATTTGTTTAAGCATGTCAGTCATATCAGCTATGTTTTTTAAAAAGCCAATAAATGAGGCTGAATAAACAGTTGTGCTGCCAGACAAGGCTCCGCTGATGGCCAGGTGTAGCAGTGGTACATTTTCACTCCATTGTGCTGAAAAGAAAGCTCTTCTTTTGGGACAGCTTTATGTAGGCCTAAAGAGTTTGTGGGTACCTTTTTGTCACCATTATAGTGCAATTCATGTATTGGTTAGTGTTGTGTAATAGCTTTACTGGCGTGCATCTGAAAAAAGATTATGAGTTTGCCCCACCAACATTTACATGCTACAATCGCCACTGTATGTACAGAAACTTTTCAATTTACATTAGCAATGGAATGTCCTTTTCCGAAAGAGGGTTTGAGTGATGTTCTTGCTTGGCAGCACAAATGTAAATATCACAGTAGCCACTAGCCAGTAAGCATGCAAATTGTTCAACTAGCTATGTGAGCCACTTTTCATGTATCTACCATATTACACTCTTGATTAACTAATGCAACAAAACCGTACAACACTCAACACAATAATTTAAAAATTCACAAACATGTGCAGACATTTCAATTCTTTATTTTCTCGTCTATATACTAGGGTATTTAGACTCATTGCTCTCAATGCAGGGAAAAACAGATCAATTCAAGAGTGTGCTACTAAATTAAAGCCACGTCATTATAAATCACATTAGATTAGACAAATTAATTTGATTATTCTCTACACTATTATAACCGTAATACGATTTTATTGAACAATGTTGATGTAATAATAATGTTAGTTTGTTCTGACCGTTGCTAGTTTAGACCGCACCTCTGTTTCTCTTCCATATTCAAACCTGCTGCCACTAGCTAGCTTGTCAGTTGAAGTTTGAAATTAGTGCCGTTCTGCCTGCGGAGCAGTGACAGAGTTCTGTTGAGCAGCAGTGACTTTTTGACCATGGCCGTTATTGCATTCTCATTTTATGGGTGAACACCCTATGTACACACACTAATTTAGATGCAAGACAATAACACAGCCAAAGTGGCATATCTGCTAGCTGGCTAGCTAGGTAATGTTAGCTAACTCTATTTGCTTCATCAAGTAACATCAGCATAGCAAAAATGAACATTTACCCTGCTCATACGAATATAAAAGTACAAATTGAAAAAGTAGTTAATTCACTGGGGAGTTACTGCGTGCATTCCTGCTTGCATTTGCATTGAAATAAATTACAGTGTTCTGAGAAATTGACGCTAGGGCGTCAATTTCAGAGTAACTGGCTTTTACGGCAATGTCTGATAATGACTCAATAAAACAGTCTCTAATATAAGAAAAATGCCTATACATTTCAGCTGTTTCAAAAACATTGCTCTGCTATTACGAGTTTCACTGTAGGAGCTCAACGAGACAATTCTGTTTACACTACCCTTGGAGGGGAGCAACTGTCGGGCTATTATTGTGGACAACCTCAGAAGGTAGTGGTCCAGATGTGACAAGTTCGCAAGTTACATTACAGTAATAGTTATATTCTCTGGATTTATTTTCGATACCTCTCGAAATCTCTTTCAATTTATGTAAAAATAAAAAGGGACCTGAGAGAGAGAGGGGGAGAGAGAGAGGGTGGGTGGATGGGGCAGGGGGAGGGTAAAGAGAGGCAGAGGAACAAGAGGGAGAGGTTGATTATAATTACAGATTTTATCAGCATGTTCCTTAACATAACCTGCTCATTACCATGAGAGAGTGTGTGTGTGTGTGTGTGTGTGTGTGTGTGTGTGTGTGTGTGTGTGTGTGTGTGTGTGTGTGTGTGTGTGTGTGTGTGTGTGTGTGTGTGTGTGTGTGTGTGTGTGTGTGTGTGTGTGTGTGTGTGTGTGTATATTCACGTGCATATATGCGAGTGTGGGCTGTGCATGCATTCGTGTGCACTCCTGCCTGTCTGCCCACCAAGATCCTGGGCTCCCTCATCTGCACAGAGCCCAACACACAAGCTCTCCATTTACAATTTAAGCACACCAAAACCTGTTATTTCAATTTAACTTAGTTACATCAAGTTGTCATTGACATCAGCCTGCGTTCTCCCTCACCGGGGCAGGCTCTATGGTAATAGCCATTTGTTTTAGAATATGGCCATTGGGTAAAAGAGAGCAGAGAGAGAGGGGAGAGACGGGTACACACAAATGAGTAGCCTCAGTGTGTTTGGAGGTTCAGGCTAGGCCTGCTTGAGAGAATGCCAGCAGCACTTATGGAAATGGTCAGAGGCTAAATACCTAAATTGAGTGGGCTGATAGGGTGTTCTCTTAAAACTGTGAACATTATAGCTAAATGAAAGACATACTCCTTCAAACCTACTTTTGACTTGTCCATTATCAAATGAGCAAGACAATTTTTATTTTTATAAATAAACTGGGTTTTTAGAGGTAAACGGGAAACTACAGGAAAATCCTCTGTCACTTGTCCTTACGGAAAACAATATGAACAATAAAAGCCATTTAAATCATACTGTGAAAATAACAAAAATGCTGAGGGTTGGAATGAAAGGCACAACCTATCTTGTGTTATTTTTCCTAAAAACCCATCCTTCAGCTTACCAAACAGTGGCAACACCAGGCTGTTGAAATTGTGCCTTTTTAAGGAAAATTAACTGAGTGTACAAAACAGTTGGGAACACCTGCTCTTTCAATGATATAGACTGACCAGGTGAATCCAGGTGAAAGCTATGATGCGCTATTGATGTCAAGTGTTAAATCCACTTCAATCCGTGTAGATGAAGGGGAGGAGACAGGTTAAAGAAGCATTTTTTATCCTTGAGACAATTGAGAGATGGATTTTGTATGAGTGCCATTCAGAGGGTGAATGGGCAAGACAAAAGATTGAAAAGCCTTTGAACGGGGTATGGTAGTAGGTGCCAGGCACACCGGTTTAAGTGTGTCAAGAACTGGAGTGCTGCTGGGTTTCCACATTCAACCGTTTTCCTGTCTGTATTAAGAATAGTCCACCACACAAAGGACATCCAGCCAACTTGACACAACTGTGGGAAGCATTGAGGTCAACATGGGCCAGCATCCCTGTGGAACGCTTTCAAAACCTTGTAGTCCATGCCTTGACGAATTGAGTTTGTTCTTGTGGGCAAAAGGCAGTATAACTCAATATTAGATGTTCCTAATGTTTTCTACACTTAGTGTAGATTGGAAGTATAATGTCACCAGACTTCAATATCGAAGCCTTCCAGAATGTCAGTGGTGGTTGCTAAGTCTTTGATTATTCTTAGGGGTGTTGTGTTGTGGTGTGTCTTCCAGACATCCCTCTCTGCTTATGTGTTATTATGATTATGAGATGAGAGGCGTTGATAATGGACTGAGCCATCCGCAGTCACTGTGTGTGTATGTGTGTTTGTGTGTGTGTCACTCGCATTACCAATACATCTACTTTAATGAAGGACGAACACTGAACGAACTATACAAAAACAAACAACAAAAAACAACAACTGTGACAGCTATATAGAATAAGTGCAGACACAGGCAACTAATACATAGACAATAACCCACGAATTATCCAAGGAATATGGCTGCTGAAATATGGTTCCCAATCAGAGAAAACGATAAACAGCTGCCTCTAATCGAGAACCAATCTAGGCAACCCATAGACATACAAAACACCTAGACTAGATAACAACCCCATAAACATACAAAAACCCTAGACAGGACAAAAACACAACAAAACCCCCCTTGTCACACCCTGACCTAACCAGAATAATAAAGAAAACAAAGATAACTAAGGCCAGGGTGTGACAATCCCTCCTGTGTTCCAATGGCACATTGTATTAGTTAATTCAAGTTTATCATTTTAAAAGGCTAATTGATCATTAGAAAACCCTTTTGCAATTATATTAGCACAGCTGAAAACTGTTGTTCTGATTAAAGAAGCAATAAAACGAGCATTCTTTAGACTATTTAAGTATCTGGAGCATCAACATTTCTGGGTTTTATTACAAGCTCAATATTGCCCGAAACAAATAACTTTCTTCTGAAACCCGTCAGTCTATTCTGGTTCTGAAAAATGAAGGCTATTCCATGCAAGAAATTGCCAAGAAACTGAAGATCTGGTACAACTCTGTATATTACTCCCTTTACAGAACAGCGCAAACTGGTTCTAACCAGAATAGAAAGAGGAGTGTGAGGCCCCGGTGCACAACTGAGCAAGAGCACAAGTACATTAGAGTGTCTAGTTTGAGAAATATATGCCTCACAAGTCCTCAACTAGCAGCTTCATTAAATAGTACCCCCAAAACACCAGTCTCAAGGTCAACAATGAAGAGGCGAGTCCGGGCCTTCTAGGCAGAGTTGTAAAGAAAAAGCCATATCTCAGACTGGCCTATAAAAATACACAGACACTGGACAGAGGCAAAAAGTGTTATGGACAGACAAATCTAAGTTTGATGTGTTCGGATCACAAAGAGGAACATTCGTGAGATGCAGAAAAAAATTAAAGATGCTGGAGGAGTGCTTGACGCCATCTGTCAAGCATGGTGGAGGCAATGTGATAGTCTGGGGGTGCTTTGGTGCTGGTAAAGTGGGAGATTAGTACAGGGTAAAAGGGATCTTGGACGCCGACTAATTGGAGCCAATTTCGTCCTGGGGACCCATGCAAAACCTTTTCAGTCTCCTGAGGTGGAAAAGGTGTTGTCTTCTGCCCTGTCGACAGTAGGACCTACCACTGTTTGGTTATCAGCAAACTTGAAATTATCTGCATATTAAACATTTTGATTCACTTGGAACTTTTAATAGTCCTTTCACTTTCCATTCTAAAATGGTACAAATTAGATTTAATGAAGCTAATCGTTTTCAGCGTGAGAAAGCAAACATGTTAACTTTTCCTTTCCTTTAGTTTTGTATACACTGTATATCCAGGACTTTAGAAGGGTGGGATACATTGAAAATTAGAGTTTGTGACAGCCATTGTATGGGCTCTGGATTTGTATTGTTTACCACAGCCTCAGTTCCATCCCTATACCCCAGCTACAGCCTCAATCCCACCCCTATACCCCAGCTACAGCCTCAATCCCATCCCTATACCCCAGCTACAGCCTCAATCCCATCCCTATACCCATTTACATTTACATTTAAATCATTTAGCAGACGCTCTTATCCACAGCGACTTACAAATTGGTGCATTCACCTTATGACATACCCCAGCTACAGCCTCAATCCCATCCCTATACCCCAGCTACAGCCTCAATCCCATCCCTTTACCCCAGCTACAGCCTCAATCCCACCCCTATACCCCAGCTACTGCCTCAGTCGCATCCCTATACACTATACCCCAGTCCCAGCACTATACCCAGCCCCATTAGAAGTCCCAGCCTAAGCCCTAGCTAAAACTAGCTCACTTATTGCCTATCCCCAGCCAAGACCTGTACAACCTAAGCTGTTTTCTGAGTACTGGGAACCTATTATTAGTGCTTGTTAAATAGAGTGATAATGTCCATCTGTATTTCATTGGTCTGTTCTCTGCTTCCACTTGGTAAGAACATTATCACTTGCTAAGTGTGTCTGGGCAGACTCCAGATTTTATCTGACACACACAGTGTAGACACATAAACCATCAAACAAACCTCAACATGACAGTGAGGAAAGATTTAAAAGTGTGAACCAAGAAATGACCCGTGCGCAAGCACACCGTTTTTTCCATCTCTGATTAGATATTTTATATTGCCCGAATTCAGGTTGAAATCAAATCTGCTTTTTTTTCAACAGGATTTAGGACTACATATAAACTATCTGATCACAGAAGCAAAAAACTGTGTGCTTGTGGGTATAGTAATTCACAGTGCGGGGACATCTGGGCACAGCGAGGGGACCTTCCACACAGGCGAACTACACGGACTCCCGTGCCAGAGAAGAGGCCCCCAGAACCGACCGGCAGTATTATGTAAATTTAATGTTGTTATTTCAGTGGCCCTATTTGAGGGAAATCTGCTACAAACACCTGCCACAGTTTCAGAAGACAAGGACACAGATCCGCTATGACACAGTCTTTATTAAATAAACCAGGCAGGTCCCACATAACAGCATTTGGTGGAAGGCACCATCAATTCTCGTGCATTTAGATCACAGAGATTGAAGATGACACTGAGAAGCTCCAGCTCACTAGACTCTAGCCTCACGGGGTGAAGGCAGGGTGTGTGTGTGCTTGTGTGTGCGTGCATGTTTGCATGTGAGTCTGCATGAGCATGAGTGTGTGTATATGTCTGACTGCTCTTGTGTGTGTTTACTTTCTGTCTCCCCGCCAAAAACTGACTGATGTATTTTTCAGCTTCAGTTCCACAATCAAAGAGGCTCTTGTGGCTTTTCTGATGCATCATGTAAATTTCATAAAGATGGGAGCAGAGCAGAGGAGAGTCAGGGAGTCAGAGAGTCAGAGACAGCAGTAGAAAGCTTATTTATTGTCTGTTTGTCTTTAAGTCTGACATCCTGTCTTTGCTCCTGTCTATCTCACTTCTCCTCCACTTACTCTCTCCTTTGGACATGGTGCTAGTCAAAGAGTGTGTGTGTGTGCATGCACGTGTGAGTGTGCATGCGTGTGGTGTGGAATTCAGAGAGAGATATAGCTCCCAACTGTCAACACAAAGCCAGAGTGAGACATGAAGAGAAATCAAGCCAGGACTGGGTTTATGAAAGACGATCAAAGAATAAGAGCAGTGCCTATAACATGTGGAGTAAATGTTAGGGAACGTTTGCCGTCATGTACTGTACATATCACTTGCGATGAGTAGAAGAGTAGAGGAGGAATACAGAGGAGTGAAGAAATTAAGAGTGTGTGTGCATGTGTGTGTGTGTGTCTGCGTGCGCTTGGGTGAGGAACAGGGCTGCGGGCCCACACATACAGTATTTTCAGCTGCAGTGTTGGCATGTTCTGAGCCTACTGTGTATTTTTGTATTGATTCAATTGGCCCATACAGCATACGCTCCCCTCTGCATCATAAAGTTCAATTAAACATTTTGTAATTTGATTTGTGTGTGTGTGTGTGTGTGTGTGTGTGTGTGTGTGTGTGTGTGTGTGTGTGTGTGTGTGTGTGTGTGTGTGTGTGTGTGTGTGTGTGTGTGTGTGTGTGTGTGTGTGTGTGTGTGTGTGTGTGTGTGTGTGTGTGTGTGTGTGTTTATTGAGTTCAAAATCAGCAACATACAATATTAAACAAACTTTTAGTTTGTGAACTTTCTGTAATGTTTGGTCTGGCCAATTTGGGAGGGTCATCTGTTCGAGTGGATGACTCCAAGGGTTGAGCTGAAGTTGAAGTATTAGTGGCTAATACAAAACAGTGATGCTGGTTTCAAGCCATGGATCTTTGTGTTAGTCCTTTACCTCCTTTCTCTTCAGATTAATTTTCACTGAGATACTTTGCCAATTTTCTTACATTGCAAATCTTGTATCTTACGCATGACAGACAAGTGCCAAATATCAATATTAACCACTTATTGAAGTGTCATACTTAAAGATGTAATGAACACGATGGGAGACAGAGAGCTAGTTTCAAGCGCAGGGCGAAGCAGGTGTTTATTTGTAAAGGACCACAGGAGGAGGCAGGTAGCTGGGTCCATGGGCAGGCAGAAGGTCATACACAGGGGGTCCAAAAATGCAACAGTACAGGCAGGGAAAAGGCCAGTAACTTCATCTGGGAGATCAGGCAATAGGTTGATAAGAGGAAATCCTATTGGCTAAAGTACAGGCAGGGAATAGGCAAAAGGCGTCGTTAGTGAGGCAGACCAAAACTATCATACCCAGGAGGATAAAATTATGGGGGAAAAAACAGATCTCTGAATAGAAGTGTGTCACAAAACAAACAATACCTCAAAATGATGGGTTGCAAAAGAACTGAACAAAATCGTGTGTGTGACATACAGGTGTGTGAACAGATTATCAGAATTCAGGTGATTGGGATCTGGAGAGTGAGCTGCGTTCAGGGGATCTACGTGTTTGAGAGTGTGAGTTGGAAGCAGACATTACAAAAGCTCTTTGCCTCAGATATAAGGTTCACATATACAATATACTTACAATCTGAAAATGAAACTGTTGGTGTATACAACATAATTACAATCTGAAAATGCACATCGCCAAGAGGGTCAAGTATCTATATATGATAAATAGATCAAATAATCACACATCTTAGGCCTGCATTCAATCTAAAGGGCATTCTAGAGCGCAGTTGACAATGGGGCTTTTAAAGTCAATCAGTCGTTTTTTGTGGCGATGGCATTCGTGTTCAATGCTGCAAATGTCGGCTCGAACGGAGGAAGCTTGTAAATGTCAAGTACTATCAAATAAAATAAAATGTTATTGGTCACATACACGTGAATAGCAGATGTTATTAAGGGTATAGCGAAATGCTTGTGCTTCTAGCTCCAACCGTGCAGTAATACCTAACAAATTACATAACATATACCCAATACACACACATCTAAGTAGGAATGAATTAAGCCTATATACTGTTGAAGTCGGAAGTTTACATACACCTTAGCCAAATACATTTAAACTCAGTTTTTCACAATTCCTGACATTTAATCAGAGTAAAGAAATCCCTGTTTTAGGTCAGTTAGGATCACCACTCTATTTTAAGAAGGCTAAATGTCAGAATAATATTAGAGAGAATGATTTATTTCAGCTTTTATTTCTTTCATCACAAGCCCAGTGGGTCAGAAGTTTACATACACTCAATTAGTATTTGGTAGAATTGCCTTGAAATTTATTAACTTGAGTCCAACATTTCGGGTAGCCTCCCACAAGCTTCGCAAAATAAGTTTGTGAATGTTGGCCCATTCCTCTTGGCAGAGCTGGTGTAACTGAGTCAGGTTGGTAGACCGCCTTGCTTGCCCACGCTTTTTCAGTTCTGCCCACCAATATTCTATAGGATTAAGGTCAGGGCTTTGTGATGGCCACTCCAACACCTTGACTTTCTTGTCCTTATGCCATTTTGCCACAACTTTTGAAGTATGTGTGGGGTCATTGTCCATTTGGAAGGCCCATTTGCGACCAAGCTTTAACTTCCTGACTGATGCCTTGAGATGTTGCTTCAATATATCCTCATAATTTTCCTCCCTCGTGATGCCATCTATTTTGTGAAGTGCATCAGTCCTTCCTGCAGCAAAGATCACCCACAACATTATAATACATGGATGGGATGGTGTTCTTAGGCTTGCAATTCTCCCCCATTTTCCTCCAAACATAACGATGGTCATTATGGCCAAATAGTTCTGTTTTTGTTTCATCAGACCAGAGGACATTTCTCCAAAAGTAGGATCTTTGTCCCAATGTGCAGTTGCAAACTATAGTCTGGCTTTGTTATGGCGGTTTTGGAGCAGTGGCTTCTTCCTTGCTGAGCAGCCATTCAGGTTATGTAAATATAGGACTTGTTTTACTGTGGATATAGATGCTTTTGTACCTTTTTCCTCCAGCATCTTCACAAGGTCTTTTGCTGTTGTTCAGGGATTGATTTGCACTTTTCGCACCAAAGTATATTAATCTCTAGGAAACAGAACGCGTCTCCTTCCTGAGTGGTATGACGGCTGCGTGGTCCCATGGTGTTTATATTTGCATACTATTGTTTGTACAGGTGAATGTCGTACCTTCAGGCGTTTGGAACTTGCTCCCAAGGATGAACTAGACTTGTGGAGGGCTACAACTCCTTTTCTGAAGTCTTGACTGATTTCTTTTGATTTTGCCATGATGTCAAGTGAAGAGGCACTGAGTTTGAAGGTAGGCCTTGAAATACATCCACAGGTACACCTCCAACTGACTCAAATGATGTCAATTAGCTTATCAGAATCTTTTAAAGCCATTACATAATTTTCTGGAATTTTCCAAGCTGTTTAAAGGCACAGTCAACTTAGTGTATGTAAACTTCTTACCCACTGGAATTGTGATACAGTGAACTATAAGTGAAATAATCTGTATGTAAACAATTGTTGGAAAAATGACTCGTGTCATATACAAAGCACATGTAATAACCAACTTGCCAAAACTACAGATTGTTAACAAGAAATTGGTGGCGTGGTTGAAAAACTAGTTTTAATGACTTCAACCTAAGTGTATGTAAACTTCCGACTTCAACTGTAGATATGGATGAGCGATGTCAGAGCGGAACAGACTAAGATAAAGAAGAATAGCTTAAAAAACAGTATTTACATATGAGATGAGTACTGCAATATATCATCGACCTGGCCAAGGCTTTCGACTCTGTCAATCACCACATTCTTATCGGCAGACTCAACAACCTTGGTTTCTCAAATGACTGCCTCACCTGGTTCACCAACTCTCAGACAGAGTTCAGTGTGTCAAATCGGAGGGCCTGTTGTCCAGACCTCTGGCAGTCTCTGAGGGTGCCACGGGGTTCAATTCTCGGGCCAATTCTTTTCTATGTAAATATCAATGATGTTGCTCTTTCTCCTGGTGATTCTCTGATCCACCTCTACGCACACGACACCATTCTGTATACCTCTGGCCCTTCTATGGACACAGTGTTAACTAACCTCCAGACGAGCTTCAATGCCATACGACACTCTTTCCGTGGCCTCCAAACTAAATGCATGCTCTTCAACCGATGACTGCCCGCACCTGCAGCCCAGTCCAGCATCACTTCTCTGGGCGGTTCTGGCTTAGAACATGTGGACAACTACAAATACCTAGGTGACTGGTTAGAATGTAAACTCTCCTTCCAGACTCACATTAAGCATCTCCAATCCAATATTACATCTAGAATCAGCATCCTATTTCACAACAAAGCATCCTTCACTTATGCTGCCAAACTTACCCTCGTAAAACGAACTATCCTGCCGATCCTTGCCTTCGGCGATGTCATTTACAAAATAGCCTCCAACACTCTACTCAGCAAATTGGATGCAGTCTATCACAGTGCCATCCGTTATGTCACCAAAGCCCAATTTTCAACCCACCACCGTGACCTGTATGCTCTGTTTGGCTGGCCCTGGCTTCATATTCGTCACCTAACCCACTGGCTTCAGGTCATCTATAAGTATTTTCTAGGTAAAGCCCCAGCAGGTATATTTCACAGGTCACCTCCAAAGCCAATTCCTCTTTGGTTACCTTTCCTTACAGTTCTCTGCCGTCAATGACTGGAAAGAATTGCAAAAATCACTGAATCTGGATACTTATGTCTCCCTCACTATCTTTAAGCGTCAGCTGTCGGAGCAGCTCACAGATCACTGCACCTGTACATAGCCCATCCAACTACATCACCCCCACACTGTTATTTATTTATTTATTATTACCAAAAATTGCTCCTTTGCACCTCGGTATCTCTACTTGCACATGTCATCTTCTGCACACCTATCACTCCAGTGTTTAATTGCTAAATTGTAATTATTTTGCCCTATGTCCTATTTATTGCCTTTCCTCCCTTATCTTACCTCATTTGCACACACTGTAGATATACTTTTTCTATTGTGTTGTTGACTGTATTTTTGTTTATTCCATGCCTTACTCTGTGTTGTTGTTTGTGTCGCACTGCTTTGCTTTATATTGGCCAGGTCACAGATGTAAATGAAAACTTGTTCTCAACTAGCCTACCTGCTTAAATAAAGGTGAAATAAATAAAATAACAATATGTATGCATTATTAAGTGAATAAGATACCGTAAAATTGTATAGAAAACAGTATATACACGAGATGAGTAATGCCATATACTGTATGTAAACATTAAGTGACTAAGATCCTGTAGAATAGTATAGAATACAGTATATACATACTGTATCAGATGAGTAATGCAAGAAAGTGAAACTGTCATGTTTTGTCATAGATTGTCATGTCTTGTCCCTGTGCTTTCTCTTCTATTCGTTTCCCCCTGCTGGTCTTATTAGGTTCTTTCCCTCTCTCTATCCCTCTCTCTCTCTCCCTATCGTTCCGTTCCTGCTCCCAGCTGTTCCTCATTCTCCTAACTACCTCGTTTACTCTTTCGCACCTGTCCCCTATTTTGCCCTCTGATTAAAGTCCCTATTTCTCTCTCTGTTTCCGCTTCTGTCCTTGTCGGATCCTTGTTTGCTGTACTGTGTTCTTGTTCCGTCCTGTCGTGTTTTTTGCCTTCATCAGATGCTGCGTGTGAGCAGGTGTCTCTGTCAGCTACGGCCTGCGCCTACCCGAAGCGACCTGCAGTCTGTGGTCGCTTCTCCTGTTATTCCCCTCTACAGACTAGAGGATTTCTGTTATTCCCCGTTTGGACATTTTCTGTTAAGGATTCAGGATTTGTCGTTTTCTGTTTTGGACTTGAATAAACTCTGTTTCTGTTAAGTTGCTTTTGGGTCCTCACTCACCTGCATAACAGAAGGATCTGACCAAGAATGGACCCAGCGACTACGGATCCTCGCAACTCAGCCGTCGAGATCCAGGGAGCGATGCTCGGCAGACACGAGCAGGAATTGTCTGCTGCTCGTCATGCCGTTGAGACCCTGGCCGCTCAGGTTTCCGACCTCTCAAGACAGTTTCACAATCTCCGTCTCGAGCCACCAGCTACTTCCTGGTCTTCCGAGTCTCCGGAACCAAGAATTAATAACCCACCGTGTTACTCAGGGCAGCCCACTGAATGCCGCTCCTTTTTCACCCAGTGTGATATTGTGTTCTCTCTCCAGCCCAACACATACTCAAGGGATAGAGCTCGTATCGCCTACGTCATATCTCTCCTTACTGGACGGGCTCGTGAGTGGGGCACGGCTATCTGGGAGGCAAGGGCTGAGTGTACTAACGAGTATCAGAACTTTAAAGAGGAGATGATACGGGTTTTTGATCGTTCAGTTTTTGGGAAGGAGGCTTCCAGGGCCCTGGCTTCCCTATGTCAAGGTGATCGATCCATAACGGATTACTCTATAGAGTTTCGCACTCTTGCTGCCTCCAGTGACTGGAACGAGCCGGCGTTGCTCGCTCGTTTTCTGGAGGGACTCCACGCTGAGGTTAAGGATGAGATTCTCTCCCGGGAGGTTCCTTCCAGCGTGGATTCTTTGATTGAACTCGCCATCCGCATAGAACGACGGGTAGATCTTCGTCACCGAGCTCGTGGAAGAGAGCTCGCGTTAACGGTGTCCCCCCTCTCCGCATCACAACCATCTCCTCCCACTGGCTCAGGTGTTGAGCCCATGCAGCAGGGAGGTATTCGCATCTCGACTAAGGAGAGGGAACGGAGAATCACCAACCGCCTCTGCCTCTATTGCGGTTCTGCTGGACATTTTGTCATTTCATGTCCAATAAAAGCCAGAGCTCATCAGTAAGCGGAGGGCTACTGGTGAGCGCTACTACTCAGGTCTCTCCATCAAGATCCTGTACTACCTTGTCGGTCCATCTTACGCTGGACCGGTTCGGCAGCTTCCTGCAGTGCCTTGATAGACTCTGGGGCTGAGGGCTGTTTTATGGACGAAGCATGGGCTCGGAAACATGACATTCCTCTCAGACAGTTAGGGGAGCCCACGCCCATGTTCGCCTTGGATGGTAGTCCTCTCCCCGGTATAATATGTGAAACACTACCTTTAACCCTCACAGTATCTGGTAACCACAGTGAGACCATTTCTTTTTTGATTTTTCGTTCACCTTTTACACCTGTTGTTTTGGGTCATCCCTGGCTAGTGTGTCATAATCCTTCTATTAATTGGTCTAGTAATTCTATCCTATCCTGGAACGTTTCTTGTCATGTGAAATGTTTAATGTCTGCTATCCCTCCTGTTTCTTCTGTCCCCTCTTCACAGGAGGAACCTGGTGATTTGACAGGGGTGCCAGAGGAATATCATGATCTGCGCACGGTCTTCAGTCGGTCCAGAGCCACCTCCCTTCCTCCTCACCGGTCGTATGATTGTAGTATTGATCTCCTTCCAGGGACCACTCCTCCCCGGGGTAGACTATACTCTCTGTCGGCTCCCGAACGTAAGGCTCTCGAAGATTATCTGTCTGTTTCTCTCGACGCCGGTACCGTTGTGCCTTCTTCCTCTCCTGCCGGAGCGGGGTTTTTTTGTTAAGAAGAAGGACGGTACCCTGCGCCCCTGCGTGGATTATCGAGGGCTGAATGACATAACGGTTAAGAATCGTTATCCGCTTCCCCTTATGTCGTCAGCCTTCGAGATTCTGCAGGGAGCCAGGTTCTTTACTAAGTTGGACCTTCGTAATGCTTACCATCTCGTGCGCATCAGGGAGGGGTACAAGTGGAAAACGGCGTTTAACACTCTGTTAGGGCATTTTGAATACCGGGTTCTGCCGTTCGGTCTCGCTAATGCTCCAGCTGTCTTTCAGGCATTAGTGAATGATGTATTGAGAGACATGCTGAACATCTTTGTTTTCGTTTACCTTGACGATATCCTGATTTTTTTCACCGTCACTCCAGATTCATGTTCAGCACGTTCGACGTGTTCTCCAGCGCCTTTTAGAGAATTGTCTTTATGTGAAGGCTGAGAAGTGCGCTTTTCATGTCTCCTCCGTCACTTTTCTCGGTTCTGTTATTTCCTCTGAAGGCATTCAGATGGATCCCGCTAAGGTCCATGCTGTCAGCGATTGGCCCGTCCCTAAGTCACGTGTCGAGTTGCAGCGTTTTCTCGGTTTCGCAAATTTCTATCGGCGTTTCATTCGTAATTTCGGTCAAGTGGCAGCTCCTCTCACAGCCCTTACTTCTGTCAAGACGTGCTTTAAGTGTTCCGGTTCCGCCCAGGGAGCTTTTGATCTCCTCAAGAAGCGTTTTACATCCGCTCCTATCCTTGTTACTCCTGACGTCACTAAACAATTCATTGTCGAGGTTGACGCGTCAGAGGTAGGCGTGGGAGCCATTCTGTCCCAGCGCTCCCATTCTGACGATAAGGTCCATCCTTGCGCGTATTTTTCTCATCGCCTGTCGCCGTCGGAACGTAACTATGATGTGGGAAACCGCGAACTGCTCGCCATCCGCTTAGCCCTAGGCGAATGGCGACAGTGGTTGGAGGGGGCGACCGTTCCTTTTGTCGTTTGGACTGACCATAAGAACCTTGAGTACATCCGTTCTGCCAAACGACTCAATGCGCGTCAGGCTCGTTGGGCGTTGTTTTTCGCTCGGTTCGAGTTCGTGATTTCTTATCGCCCGTGTACTAAGAACACCAAGCCTGATGCTTTATCCCGTCTCTTCAGTTCTTCTGTAGCCTCTACCGACCCCGAGGGGATTCTCCCTGAAGGGCGTGTTGTCGGGTTGACTGTCTGGGGAATTGAGAGACAGGTAAAGCAAGCACTCACTCACACTCCATCACCGCGCGCTTGTCCTAGTAACCTTCTTTTCGTTCCTGTTTCTACTCGTCTGGCCGTTCTTCAGTGGGCTCACTCTGCCAAGTTAGCTGGCCACCCCGGCGTTCGGGGTACTCTTGCTTCTATTCCCCAGCGGTTTTGGTGGCCTACTCAGGAGCGTGACACGCGCCGTTTCGTGGCTGCTTGTTCGGACTGCGCGCAGACTAAGTCAGGTAACTCTCCTCCTGCCGGTCGTCTCAGACCGCTTCCCATTCCTTCTCGACCATGGTCTCACATCGCCTTAGACTTTATTACCGGTCTGCCTTCGTCAGCGGGGAAGACTGTTATTCTAACGGTTGTCGATAGGTTCTCTAAGGCGGCTCATTTTATTCCCCTCGCTAAGCTTCCTTCCGCTAAAGAGACGGCACAAATCATCATTGAGAATGTGTTCAGAATTCATGGCCTTCCGTTAGACGGCGTTTCGGACAGAGGTCCGCAATTCACGTCTCAGTTTTGGAGGGAGTTTTGTCGTTTGATTGGTGCTTCCGTCAGTCTCTCTTCCGGTTTTCATCCCCAGTCTAACGGTCAAGCAGAACGGGCCAATCAGACTATTGGTCGCATCTTACGCAGTCTTTCTTTTCGAAACCCTGCGTCTTGGGCAGAACAGCTCCCCTGGGCAGAATACGCTCACAACTCGCTTCCTTCGTCTGCAACCGGGCTATCTCCTTTTCAGAGTAGCCTTGGGTACCAGCCCCCTCTGTTCTCGTCCCAGCTCGCCGAGTCCAGCGTTCCCTCCGCTCAGGCTTTTGTCCAACGCTGTGAGCGCACCTGGAGGAGGGTCAGGTCTACACTTTGCCGTTATAGGGCGCAGACTGTGAGAGCCGCCAATAAACGTAGGATTAAGAGTCCTAGGTATTGTCGCGGTCAGAGAGTATGGCTTTCCACTCATAACCTTCCCCTTACGACAGCTTCTCGCAAGTTGACTCCGCGGTTCATTGGTCCGTTCCGTATTTCTCAGGTCGTTAATCCTGTCGCAGTGCGACTTCTTCTTCCGCGACATCTTCGTCGCGTCCACCCAGTCTTCCATGTCTCCTGTGTCAAGCCCTTTCTTCGCGCCCCCGTTCGTCTCCCCCCCCTCCCCCGTCCTTGTCGAGGGCGCACCTATCTACAGGGTACGGAAGATCATGGACATGCGTTCTCGGGGACGTGGTCACCAGTACTTAGTCGATTGGGAGGGGTACGGTCCTGAGGAGAGGAGTTGGGTTCCATCTCGGGACGTGCTGGACCGTTCGTTGATCGATGATTTCCTCCGTTGCCGCCAGGGTTCCTCCTCGAGTGCGCCAGGAGGCGCTCGGTGAGTGGGGGTACTGTCATGTTTTGTCATAGATTGTCATGTCTTGTCCCTGTGCTTTCTCTTCTATTCGTTTCCCCCTGCTGGTCTTATTAGGTTCTTTCCCTCTCTCTATCCCTCTCTCTCTCTCTCCCTATCGTTCCGTTCCTGCTCCCAGCTGTTCCTCATTCTCCTAACTACCTCGTTTACTCTTTCACACCTGTCCCCTATTTTGCCCTCTGATTAAAGTCCCTATTGCTCTCTCTGTTTCCGCTTCTGTCCTTGTCGGATCCTTGTTTGCTGTACTGTGTTCTTGTTCCGTCCTGTCGTGTTTTTTGCCTTCATCAGATGCTGCGTGTGAGCAGGTGTCTCTGTCAGCTACGGCCTGCGCCTACCCGAAGCGACCTGCAGTCTGTGGTCGCTTCTCCTGTTATTCCCCTCTACAGACTAGAGGATTTCTGTTATTCCCCGTTTGGACATTTTCTGTTAAGGATTCAGGATTTGTCGTTTTCTGTTTTGGACTTGAATAAACTCTGTTTCTGTTAAGTCGCTTTTGGGTCCTCACTCACCTGCATAACAGAAACAGAGTTTCTTAGTTTCTTACTTATTATTAAGTGACTAAGATACCATAGAATATTACAGATACATATTAGATGAGTAATGCCAGATATCTAAACATTATTAAAGAGACTAGTGTTCCATTCCCTAAAGTAGCCAGTGATTTCTAGTCTATGCCTATAAGCTGCATCTAATGTGATAGTGATGGCTGATTAACAGTCTGACGGCCTAGAGATAGAAGATGTTTTTCAGTCTCTCGGTCCCAGCTTTGATGCACCTGTACTGACCTCGTCTTCTGGATGATAGCGGGGTGAACAGGCAGTGGCTCAGGTGGTTGATGTCCTTGATTATCTTTTGGCCTTCCTGTGACATCTGGTGTCCGGGAGTAACCGATGCAGTACCAGGCGGTGATACAGTCCGACAGGAAGCTCTCAAATGTTCATCTTGAAAAAGTTGTGATGGTTTAAAATGACAAGCGAATTTCTTGAGCCTCCTGGGGTTGTAGAGGCTCTGTTGCGCCTTCTTCACCAAACTGTCTGTGTGGGTGGTCCATTTCAGTTTGTCAGTGATGTGTACACCAAGGAACTTGAAGGGGGCTGAGAACGCACCCTTGTGCGGCCTCAGTGTTGAGGATCAGTGGAGTGGAGGTGATGTTCCCTACCTTCTCCACCTGGGGGATACCCGTCAGGAAGTCCAGGATCCAGTTGCACAGGGCGGGGTTCAGACCCAGGACATCGAGCTTAATGATGAGCTTAGAGGGTACTATGGTGTTGAATTCTGAGCTATAGTCAATAAACAATATTCTTACATAGGTATTCCTTTTGTCCATATGGGATAGGGCAGTATGCAGTGTGATAGCGATTGCATCGTCTGTGGATCTATTGGGGGCAGTAAGCAAATTGAAGTGGGTCTTGGGTGGCAGATAAGGTAGAGGTGACTTGATCCTTGACTAGTCTCTCAAAGCACTTCATGATGACAGAGGTGAGTGCTAGTCATTAAATTCAGGTATCTATGCCTTCTTGGGTACAGGAACAGTGGGGACAGCAGCCAGGATTGTGAGAGATTGAATATGCCCGTAAACACACCAGCCAGCTTGTCTGCGCATGCTCTGAGGACGCTTAACACGCTTAAATGTTTTAATCACGTTGGCCACAGAGAAAGAGATCCCACAGTCCTTGGTAGTGGGCCACGTTGGTGGCACTGTATTATCCTCAAAGCGTGCAAAGAATGTGTTTAGGTTTAGCCTGTCCGGAAGCAAGACGTCAGTCTCAGTCGTGGCTGGTTTTCCTTTTGTAGTCCATGATTGTCTGTAGTCCCTGTCACATTAATCTTGTGTCTGAGCCGTTGAATTGTGACTCCACTTTCTCTATACTGACGTTTAGCTTGTTTGATTGCCTTGCGGAGTGAATAACTGCACTGTTAATATTCTACCATATTACCAGTCGCCTTTCCATTGTTAAGTGCAGTGGTTCGCGCTTTTAGTTTTGTGGAATGCTACCATCCATCCATGGTTTCTGGTTAGGGTAGGTTTTAATTGTCACAGTGGGTACTACATCTCCTATACACTTCCTTATGAACAATGTCACCGTATCCGTGTATGCATCTAGATTATTTTCACATACTACTCGGAACATATCCCAGTCTATGTGTTCAAAACAATCCGGTAGTGTGGATTGCTATTGGTCAGACCATCATTGAATAGTACGAAGCATGGACATTTCCTGTTTGAGTTTCTGCCTATAGGATGGGAGGAGCAAGATGGAGTCGTGGTCAGATTTGCCGAAAGGAGGGCAAGAGAGGGCCTTGTAATTATCCTGGAAGTTTGAATATCAATGGTCAAGAGTCTTAGTAGTGTGAGTAGGACAGTCAATACGTTGATAGAATTTCAGCAGCCTAGTCCTCAGATTTGCTTTGTTAAAATCCCCAGTTAAAATAAATGCAGCCACAGGATATTTGTTTTCCAGTTTGCATAAAGTCCAGTCAAGCTTTTGGCTTGAGGTGGGAGGAGAAATCTTGGGATATAATATGATCGGCATTTAATTGTGAGGTATTCTAGGTAGGGTGAACAAAATTATTTGAGTTCCTGTATGTTCCTCGAATTACCTCACGAGTCGTTAATAACCATGAAACACCCCCCCCAACCTTCTGCTTCCCAGAGATATATTTATTCCTGTCTGCATGATGTACTGAGAATCCTGCAGGCTTTACCTACTCCAACAGAGCATCCCGAGAGAGCCATGTTTCCGTGAAACAAAGTATGTTACAGGCCCGATTTCTCTCTGGAAAGAAATCCTTTGTTATAAGACTGAACATTAGCGAGTAATATACTCGGAAGCGGGGGTGGTGTGCGCGCCTCCTAAGTCAAGCCAGAAGGCCACCTCGGTCACCCCGCTCCTCCGTTCTCTCCACTGGCTTCCAGCCTCCGCTCAAGACCATGGTGCTTGCCTACGGAGCTGTGAGGGGAACGGCACCTCAGTACCTCCAGGCTCTGATGGAACCCAAACAAGGGCACTAAGTTCCATTGCTCTGGGGTGGAACAAACTCCCTCACGAACAAATCACCACCTTCCGGATCTGCCTCCAGTTTTAGATGCAATTGTCTGTCCCATTCCTGGTCGTAATTCTGACTTAAATGTAGTTCTGGTGATTTCCATTGCTCGGGGAGAGTGAACTGCTCTAATATCTGGTGATTTACAATATCCAATAGTTCTTCCCAGCTATATGTAATGACACAAAACATTTTCTGAGCTAATGTAAAAAAATTGTACATAAAAAAACTGCAATGTTTTCTAAGAGCTAGTCGCGATGCTGCCATCTCCGTCGGCTAAAACTTGTTCATTGATGTACGTTGTGCCTTGATATTAAACCCAGCCTTACTATAGTGTGATAAAACCTGGCCTTAGTGTAGAGTTATGACATCATAATATGAGCACAGGTCATCACAATGTGTATTTACACTAACAAATTACAAGACTTGAAGAGTCTCACATTCCCCATAAAAACCAGGACCATACTCCAGACAGATGGTAACACACTGTAAACGCAAAGTTATTTTTAATTCAAATACTTCTTGTATATTTTACTCAAAGTCACTGATAGGTCATTATTACTTATAATGTTTACCTGGTACTAAATGAGAAGTCACAACAACTATGTTTATTTAAGATATGATAACAAAGTAACTTTTTTCCAGCATCCTCTACCGCAGGTGGATTTTTGGCTCAATTGGCGCTGGGCCAATTGTGCGCCGCCAAGTGGACTACCAATCACTGCCGGATGTGATACAGCCTGGATTCAAACCAGAGACTGTAGTGCAGCGCAGAGGTGCAGCGGTTCCAGTTTAAATGGCTTGGGTAGGTTCCTCCCACTGTTCTTAACCCTGGTGGGTGAATACAAATTTCAACTGTTGGATTGCCTAATGCTGGCTAGTGCTGGCTAGATTCCAATAGGAATTACACATCACTTGCAAAGTTGGTTTCAAATTTCTGGTACATTTCCCAGGTTCTCCCAAAATCCTGGTTGGAAGATTATTGAAAATGTTTGTTAAATTTTTAGAATTTTGCAAACCTATTTGCAGGCCTGATGTGGCCTATAAACTAAATAAGACGTTATGATATATGTAATGGTTCAATTTAATATTTGCCTAAGAACTCACTTGGTGAAGGCCATGGGATAGAAAATGAACGACTTCAATAACCATGCCTCTGTCAAAAACAAATAGCGGCATGAGGTAACTCCCACTCAGAATTCAATCGAAAAGGCAAGGGACTCTGTGAAAATACTGGAGGCGTGGCTTAGTGGGAGCATTACATTTAAGCAGGGGTGCAATTTTTTATACCTTACAAAAACTGCATTTGTATTACTCATATGGAGGTAGTACTGCTCACTTCAGCTATTTAAGTTTCTTAACTTTTTTTTAGGCAATCAGTTTCCTCAAAATGTTTGAGTAGCCAGAACTTATCTGGGTTTACAGTGTACTTTCTGTTTGACTGACGAAACCAGATTCCCTCTCATCACTTCCATGACTCTGACACGTTCTCGGCTGTGACACCTCCACACGTTTGGGATGTTTTATTGCTAAATATTGATAGACATCTGGTGCTCCATTCGTCCACTATCAAAACCTGGGCCGTCAGTGAAGTGGGTCCAGCCCTCTTTCGACTGTCTGCACCACACACACATGCACACACACACACACACCGAAAGCATATTAGCTGGATTACTGAGACAGGGAGAATATGTGCTTATATACTGAGTCTATATGGTGGTGTGGAGAGTTGGGTTGAAGGCATAGGTCTAGAACTGAACAATAAATACATTGTTTGGTCTGAGTTTCAAATACATTTTTTAGCAGTTTGTTTCAGAAGAGGAGATTGTTAGGAGGGTTGAGTTAATTTTCGAGGAAGAATTCAAACTTACGGTAACACTTTCTATGAAGTACATATTTAATGCTTTATATCATGTTTTATAATGTTACCGTTTGCGTTTAAAGTGTAAATGAACGAGGATGTTAATGCGCTTCATACTTGGGTATGAATGGCTAGCTAGCTAGTGACAAGACTGCCTCTCGAAACAGGAATGCTATGGCTAAATTGCCTATCTACAGGGTTAGATTTGATAGAGCTGGGAGATAGTTAGCTAGCAGCAGTTGGCACCGTCAGACTTGTGGCCAAACCGGCATATTCAATGCAGTTGACAGTGATAAACAGCTTTGCTTTAAAATGATCAATCAGGCCAATTAAGACTTAGGAAATGTATGCCTTTCCTACGCACTTCTCAGTATTTGGTATTGAGACTTACCTTATTCAGTCGTGTAACGTGCTCTGCAGGTGTGGCTACCTAGTGTGCTTTGAATTGGCCAACCGATTTTCTTGCTGAGTTTTCATTCAATAGGGGTTTCAATACATGTATCTTAAACCATCAGTTTAAATACAGTGTACCATTTATTGTAGACAGTCTCAATAGAATATAACTACAGAACGGGTTCAAAATATTAGGTATCAATGAAAGAAATCCATCTAAATATATGTCTATTCGTCTCCGTTTCAGCACCAATTGGTGTACATAGAATTATAATAGGGAGAATAGTGTACAATAGAAGGTAATACCCTCGTCTATTGCCTGCACTAACCATGGAACATTGTGATGACATGGCCAAGATTGCGCCATGCATCACTCAAACAGTTACAGCTTCACTGCATAACGATTTAATTAGCCTACATGTCTTTTTAATATATTTTCCACCGTTACTAATGATCCTCAGCAACAACCACACGGCCATGATGGCTTTTACAGAGGAAGCAAATGAAGGTTAACGTGACAATGTAATTAAGTGGAATGATAATGTAGGCTATATCAACTGAAAGGGAAATAAAAACAGTTTCTTATTTGATTTCACCTTTATTTAACCAGGTACGCTAGTTGAGAAAACGTTCTAATTTACAACTGTGACCTGGCCAAGATAAAGCAAAGCAGTGCGACACAAACAACAACACAGAGTTACACATGGAATAAACAAAACATACAGTCAACAACACAATAGAAAAAAGTCTATATACAGTTTGTGCAAATGAGGTAAGATAAGGGAGGTAAGGGCAATAAATAGGCCATAGTGGCGAAATAATTGCAATTTAGCAATTAAACACTGGGGTGATAAGAGACTGGAGTGATAGATGATACACTGGATAGCAATACACTGGAAGTTGAATATGTGTGGTTATTAGGTCCACTGACAGTTGACACGGATAGTGGCTGATATTTGACATGACAGAAATCGAAAGAGTTAGTAGGGGTAGCCTATAATGAAGACACTCGAGAGTGCAAGTTAAAAAACGGTGCTATTTTAATTCAGCATAGTGGCATTGCATTTCAGAACCTTTAATGTGGGAAAGTTGATATGTTGATATGCTTCCGTTTGCTGCAATTTGACTGGTTTCACATTTGTCTCCAGCAATTCAAATAGAGCTAGAACTAGTGTAACTTGTGTTTACAAATCCCTTATCCAAACGAATTAGTCGTTTACCTAGAATCGTGTTATTTCTATCTGAAAAAACTAAGTAGGTTCGCTATAGACCTTGTTCATGGTTTCCTCACGCATGAAAGTGGTGGAATTATTAGGGAATTAAGTCAAGGTCAGAATACGACGTGTCTGTAGACACACCTCCGCCACATCTTAATTTATTTGATCTCCACTCCAAACGAATAGTGGGTGAATAGCATACTATTGTCATGCTTATTTTCAAGGTCAGAATATGCATAGAGAGAACAGTGCATATGAAAGGAATTACGTTCCATATATGTGCACTTAACTTGGGTCAGAATTCCCCAATAGTGAATAATAAGGAGAGAATGGGAAAATTAAAAAGAGGGCTCTTTTGTCTTTTCATAATTATTTATGCCCAGCAGGAATGCTCTCTCTCCTTTTTTGTCAGCTGATACATACAGGTACTGTAGGCCACTGTGGCACAGACTCTATTTGTGTGTGTGTGTGTGTGTGTGTGCATGTGTGTGCGTGAGTGCATATTTTCGTGTGTGTGTATGTGCTTGTGTGTTTGTGCAATTGTCAGTTTCTTCATGAACGAGTGTGTTTATGTCTCTACAATGTCTGTACGTGTGTACATGGGTGACACAGACACCAATCCCTGCCATGACAGAAGGGACAGAATTTCTTGCTGCCACAAATCAAAGTGAAGAAGGGAAGAGAAACAATAAGCAACAATAAACCCACTGGTTTGAGCTGATGGAGCTGTTTAGATAAAGACAGACAACAGCAGCCTGGAAAGAGACCCTGCCCCGCCATCAAACCGTCTTCAAATGAAGTAATGAAGGAGACAAGTGCGAAGCCAGGACGGCTCTTCTGTTCGGCAAAGATGCAGCACTTGCTTGTGCGATTTCTGGCAATTAAAAATAATTGGGAAGCAGGTTTAGCCTGCAATTCTTCCAAGGGTGCCAGTTATGATCTAATGAAGGTTCATTAGGCAATGCTGAATGCTGAAGGCTGAGAGTGCCGTATGACAACAACAATTAGCCGATATCATAGGCACACACACAGATACACAGACACATCCACACACAGAAGAAATCTTGAAAAAATATACCAGGCCAAGATTAGCTTTTCCACTTAACGACCAATTCATTAGCAAATTGATTTCTTATTAGTTACAGGCAGAAAAGCCTGTATGGGATTCTGGTGTGAGTAATTAACAGCATTTACACCATTAGTCAATCGCCTGATTCTGGTGGAAAACAACTTTGAAGCAGGCACAAAAGCTCTCCGAAGGCTGGGGGCCATTTTTCTTTCTGGTCCATTCCTGTGTGTGTTAAGTTAGCTCTTTAATATCATGAGGGGGATCCTCTACTTCTCCCCCTGGTTGGGGCTTAGAATCATTAACACCTGTTCTGTTATACTTTAAATTCTATTTTTAACGTGACAGTTGAATCCTCAGTTTTTCTCTCTCTTTCGGTGAGTATCTCACCTAGCTATATATTAAGAGTATCATATTGAAGGGGAATGAACTTAATGATTGGGGTGGCAGGTATCCTAGGGGTTAGAGCGTTGGACTAGTAACTGAAAGGTTACAAGATCGAATCCCCGAGCTGACAAGGTAAAAATCTGTTGTTCTGCCCCTGATCAAGGCAGTTAACCCACTGTTCCTAGACGGTCATTGAAAATAAGAATTGGTTTTTAACTGACTTCACGAGTTTAAAAAATGTATTGTGGCCGCTGGTTCTGACTTCTGATGGTTTTCTCCCTCAACACCTGACTGGAGTGGTGACAGGTTGGTTTTGCCTTAAAGCACAACAGAGAGCAAAAGAAAGGGAAGACCATCCTCTAATTCCTTTCATTTCTAATCCTAGTTATATATTGTAACTTTGTGTGAATCCTGCTTCATTCTCCCGGCAATGTGTGCTGCGCTGAAAAACATTGCTTAGGTTTACTTGTGTCATGTCGTTGGCCTGGGGTTAGATTAATGACAGTCATAAATACCTCTTCCCCCCTTTTTCCTCCCTCTACCCTACCTATGTTACATTTGCAAAACCATTGGTTAACATAGAGATTCTGGGAACATCGGCAGGTGGGGGGAAATTAACTATATTCTGGTAATCTGAACAATTGAACATATGCGGTGGTACTTAATGAATATGATGTCAGTTCGGTTGTCATCTGAGACATTCTCATCAATGATAAGATGACATAAACTCTACAGTGGAAAGTCTACACATCAGAGTTATCGGATTCACATGGAATTGTTGTTCAATTTAAATGTTTGAATATGAAATTATTCTTGATGGGCGTGATGTGATTTTAGCTTCTAAAATGTGAGATTTGGGTTTTCATAAAATAGGGCTCGGCTCTGCTCAATCAGTGGCCCACCCCTGTGAAGGGACATGGGCTATAAAACTTTTCAAACATGCCCTCCTCTCCCTTCTGTCACGCCTTGGTCATTGTATCTTGTGTTTTTGTTATATGTTTGGGTAGGCCAGGGTGTGACATGGGTTTATATGTTGTTATTTCGTATTGGGTTTGTATTTATTGGGAGTGTGTATTATTAGGGGTGTGTCTAGTTAGGCTTGGCTGCCTGAGGCGATTCCTAATTGGAGTCAGCTGATTCTAGTTGTCTCGGATTGGGAACCGTATTTAGGTAGCCTGAGTGCGCGTTGTATTTCGTGGGTGATTGTACCTGTCTTAGTGTTAGTCACCAGATAGGCTGTATTAGTTTCATTCGTTTGTTGTTTTCTTCTTCGTTATTTCATGTACTGTATTAGCTTCATTAAAAGTCATGAGTAACCTACACGCTGCATTTCGGTCTGACTTTCTACAAACAACAGATGAAGATCATTACACCTTCCTATATAAGCCCTTGACAACAATACAACCTCCTGTTCCGAAGACGTGAGAATGACGGTCCGATGTCAGAATGGATCAGATTATAACTACAGAATGAAACCAACATCAGCGTGAACTTTGGTTGCGAATGGTATGAACTTTGAACTCTTATTCACTACAGAAGTGATACCTCCTAGCCGTTGAGTTAGCAACAGCCGCTGCAAACAAGGGTTAGAAAGGAACAGGCAAAGTATCCCGTCTACCACACAACGACGTTACTACAACGTATTCAATTTACCAGCTTTTGTGTAACAAGCTGTCATATCTGTTTCCCCCGCTAGGGACGTTTTCCTTTATGACGTAATTTGTAATCAAGTAATAATTTAATTATGTGTATGTGTAATTCTGTGTGATTAGTTAGGTATTTAGTAAATAAATAATTAAACCCAATTTTGCATTGCTGATTCAAATTGTTAGCCAGGGTTCGTGCAGATAACCAATAATTTACAACTTTCAGATGAGACTGAATTAAGATGACGATTAATATTGACTGCTATTGATGTAAAATATTACTAGGTCTTTAAGAGTTCATTCGGAAGATAACAGGTCTATAAATATTATTTTGTGGGCCCTGACTCTCTAGTTAATTACATTTACATGATTAGCACAATCAGGTAATATTAATTTAGAATAAATTATTTTATAGAATAGCATGTCATATCACTTAATCCGGCATAGCCAAAGACCCGACACTTGTATCCGGTAAAGATTATTTCCTAATGAATTTTTAAGTTTGATGCTGTGATGTTCATTTGAAGGGGAGACTTGGCGAGGCCTCTGACTGGGTGGATGGGAAATTGGAGGAAGACTTCCTGCAAATGAGATCAAGGTCAGATCATTTGACCTCACTCATCCAGCCACTCAGGTCATGTGACAATGTTGATGCCCATTCTTTGCACAAATGTTGGATAGCTTTCAAATACTATATTATCAATTGAAAAGCAACCTTTTTCCCAGATTGTTTGAAGTCTTGAGTTTGCATTCTGTTCAGTTGATCAAAAGGGATTGGTTTTTAATTTGCACAGTAATCAAATTCAAGGTATTTTTTTGCAAATAGGAGGACTTATTCACCCTTCACAAAATCAGTCCTTTTTTACAATAGATGTCGCTAATACCCATGTATTCACTTAGTTCTTACAGGTAGAGTGTAATTACAGTATAGTTACATATTTTACGGAGCACATACAGCTGCTTACCCCCAAAGAGAAAGGATAGAGGTGTGTGAGAGATGAGAGGCAGTGATTTGGCCCATCAAAGCCAGCCTTCAGCCAACAGACACATGCTCAGTGTGCTGCCTGATGGCTCCTACCAGGACTCTATCCTCTCTCTCTCACTCCCTCCCTCATACATAAGCACATACACGCACACACTTACACCCAACGGAATACCCCAGACCCTGTGTGTGTGTGTGTGTGTGTGTGTGTGTGTGTTAACATGTTTATATTCACATATACTCAAAAACACCCCAGGCCCATGCATTGAGAGAGGAGTTCATTCTGTGTAACCCTGAGTTCCAGTACCAGTGAATACCAACAACTCCAACAGTGGGGTGCCCAAAGGGACATAGGAACCCAACTAGACAGATGGGGGGGGAGCCAGTGACTCTGCTTAGGGACATCTACAGATGGTGACCCCCCCCCCCCCACACACACACACAATTTCTACTCCTTTGCTCTCCCCCGTCCCATCTCCCCTCCCCCTTCTCCTCTGTCTTCCTTTCTCCTGTCCCTCTCTATGCCCCTTTCCCTCCTTCCTCCTTTCCTCTGTTTCCCCTGTACCTGATTCCTCTGCTCCCGTCCTTACTTTTCCACCCCCCACCCCACATTCTTCTCTACTCTTCCATTCCTCCCTGGCACCTCTATGTTCCCCTACATTTCTTCCTCTCTCTCCCTCTCTATGTACTACACTTCTCCCTCATCCACAACTCTTGTCTCCCCTTCCTCTCCCCTTCTCTGTCCCTTTCCTCTGCCCTGTCATTCTGTATCCTGTTGCTAATTCACCCTAATGAGCCTGGCTCAACAGGGCATAAATCAAGATCTGTAAATTACTGCAGCCTCTCTCTCTGTGCCTCCCTCCTTCCCATCGTAGACAGTGGAGTAACGGAAAGTGTCTTACTCTGTAGAACTCACTCTAATTGCATGATTTGAGAAAGTGTAGCTCGGTTCTATAAAAGCATGTCTGTGTGTCTGTGTCAAATGGCCTTGCTCTCTGTGACCGACACCTTTGGGACCCCTTATAGACCGCTGTAGAAACACACACACAGACACACTCTCTCTCTCTCGCTATCTCTCTTAAATAGATACTTACTATAAATGGGCCTCATCGGTCTCTAAAGACATTGTTAACATGTTGGTTGGAGCGTTCCTCTGCCAAGGGGAACTTGATCCATCTTCACATTAGCCAAATTAATTCATGCTACAGGCTGTGACTTACTAACATGCTCCTATTACACTGTAAAACCATGAAACGTGACACTTAAAACCTAAACGTCCGTTTTTCAAACTTAAACAGTATGCATTTAGATTTGCTGATAAGTCTTCTTACCTTAAACACAGGCATTTAGAATACAATATTAAACATAATAGTAAATTCCAGTGAAGGTCCCCACTCCGGAACATCCGGCGATGATCCACACAGTGAGGGTCCCAAGCCCGGGGCCTACGGCAATGATCCACAGTCCAGAGCCTTCGATGATCCACGGGTCAGTGCTACAAGAGTGGACTCAGGGTAAAGAAGGGGGGTGGAGTCCTGAACCAGAGCCGCCACCGAGGTTAGATGCCCACCCAGACCCTCCCATATAGGTTTAGGTTCGCGGCAGAGAGTCTGCACCTTTGGGGGGGGTTGTTCTGTCACGCTCTGACCTTAGTTATCTTTGTTTTCTTTATTATTTTGGTCAGGTCAGGGTGTGACGAGGGTGGTATGTGTGTTTTTGTCTTCTCCAGGGTTTTTTGTAATTCTATGGGATTTTGGTATGTCTAGGTTTATGTAGGACTATGGTGGCCTGAATTGGTTTCCAATCAGAGACAGCTGTTTATCGCTGCCTCTGATTGGGGATCCTATTTAGGTTGCCATTTACCATTTTGGTTTTGTGGGTTATTGTCTGTGTAGTTGCCTGTCAGCACTTGTTATTGTAGCTTCAAGTTCATTTTGTTATTTTGTTAGTTTAAGTGTTCTTTGTTTAATTAAAATACTGTATTATTATCACGCTGCGCCTTGGTCTCCTCGTTATGATGAACGTGACATTATGAAATATCCAGTAAAATCCCAACATTCAGTTAATCTCTCAACAATAAATATTTAATAGATATTCTTGCTCTTGTATTTACAGGGTTCGATGTCCACACAGCACAATATCCTGCCCACACAAATCCTTTCATATTCCACTTTGGGACCAAAATTAAATATAACATGAACCTGCTACGAACGGAAGGATAAAACGCCACAATGTATATAATTTAGAATTTATAGTATTGATTTGTATTCATTATTATGATTTATTTTCCTGGAGGTCTGTTTGGCTACTAACCCTAACAACATCAGGGGTGTATTCACAAGGAACTTAACGGAACCAAGCGGAAGCGAATGAGACAAAAAAGGGAGGGACCTACCTGAATACCAATAGAAATTCAAATTTTCGTTGGGAAACATTTTCGTTGCCAAAATTGTGGATTTTGTTGCCCCTTCTGTTGACAAGGCTCTTTCAGAACTGCAATCTGCCATTTTTTCTTAGCAGAAAGCCTGTTTTTGAAATAAAACTGGTTCTTAATGCAAGTAGAACTAAGTATATGTTAGTTTCCAAAAGTACAGTATCTGATGATTTATGCATATGTGCATAGGATGGTTATCACATTGATTGTGTCCCCGCATATACATATCTGGACTGATGAAAAGCTATCTTTCAAAAAGCATTTTAATGAGTAAGTTAAAATGGGCTTCCTTTATACAATAGGGCATGCCATTCGTTAAATAGAAAATCATTCAGTTGACAGTTGTTCTGCCTTTAGTTTATGGCGATATCGTCTATATGAATGCAGCTGCCACAGTATTGAAGCCATTGGATGCAGTTTATCATAGAGCTCTACGCTTTATTACTGTGATTGGTACTGAACCTATCACTGCATTCTGTATCAGAAAGCAGGCTGGCCCTCTCTTAAATCTTGTAGATTAATGCGCTGCTCTTTTTGTTTATAAAGCCCTCTTGAGCAAACTTCTGCCATACCTTAAGTCATTGTTAAATTACAGAAATACGAGTCAACCAGACCAAATTACAGGGATAACTAATTGTGGAGATCCCTCCGGTCTCCACTGAGTTAGGTAGATTTTACTTGTGGAATCGATCTTCAGAAATCTCTAAAGTTGTCTCACCTATCTACCTTAAGATGAGGGCACTAACTATAAGTAACTCTGGATAAGAGCATTTGCTAAATTGCTCAAATGTAAAATGCACACATCACAACCCACCACTGGAGGGAGGAGGGATTCATGGCGACAGAGAGTGATGTGAGGAGATAAATAAATGGATAAATACAAAACTTGAGAAGGATGTGCAGTAGATGAGAGCAAGAGAGAGCAAGTGAGAGCCGAGAGGGCGATGTTTGATTTTGAAGAATTGTCAATAGATTACTGTATTTTTCCTGCAAATATGCAATATACTTCAGGGTATAATGTAAATGTCATGCCTTCTTTGAATCTGAGGCCTCTTTGCCCTGTGGGAAAATAGCAGACAGAAAATACATGAGGAAAAATAACAATCTAAAGAGACCAAGATATTCCCCCACAGCCTCCCACTGCTTTGTACACTAATGTTCAGCAGAATCTGGTATTTTTGCCACGTTTAATTATTTTGCCCTCAAACCAGATGGCAACAGATACTATACTCTGTAGCCTATTCTCTACAGACTGGCTCTCTAGTAATGGTGGGAGGCCTAAATGAAGGCACCAAGTAAAACAGCAAATACCCAATACAAGTCTAAAAGCCTCAAGACAGGCAACAGGCCTTTCATAAACAAACACTGTTAATATTGACTGTAATTAACACTCCCCTGAAATTATATTCAGAACATTAGAACAGTCTGTTACCAGAGGATAAATCCAAAATAACTGTGTTCATATTTACATGTTTATCAGGCCATTTCAGAATTAGAATAAATATTCTGAAAGGGGCAACACTGTAGTTAGAACAGTCTGTTACCAGAGGATAAATCCAAAATAACTGTGTTCATATTTACATGTTTATCAGGGCATTTCAGAATTAGAATACATATTCTGAAAGGGGCAACACTGTAGTTCCATCAGAATGTAGAATCCCAATCCCATGTAACATATTATTCAATGTGGAGTGTGGCCGTGAATTATGTAAAAGATGGGTTCAATGTTGTCCTTATGCTCCTCTGCCCGGTTTTTAAACTGAGAGCAGAGCAGACCAGCGCAAATGAGAGCAGAACAGAGCATACTGTAGCTGTAGTACAGTACAGTACAGTTGGTGTTGGCACTAAAAATCTGGAGAGGCAGAAACCAACAGATGCCATACTAAATGAGACGGTGTGTCTGTTCAGTGGGCATTCCTTTGAAGCTAGCATATCTCAAAGCATTTTGGGGTACATCATTAAACTATCGATCTCTAGAGTACCGGATTATTTTATATTGGTATAGTTTATTAAATTAAAATTGTAAATGTCTTTGACAGTCGTTAGCTAAATCTGTTCAACTAAAACATGCTGGTTTGTAAATATTTGCCATGTAATTACTTTATTATGAAGATACCTTTCTTTGCTTCATTTCATTTCTTGTCATCTTCTGCATTCACCTAGTAAATCATTATAAGTGTATCTTTGTTTACAAACTACTGCCAGCCCATGCATGTTTTTGTTTTCAAAAAATTGGAGCATCTGCAGGGGGGGAGAGTCTACTCAGTAGTTTCCCAGGACCCCAAGCTGTCACAGATGCCAAAGGTTACCCTAACCTTGGTACTCAGTAAAAATACAAAACCACTGCATCAATTGGCCATGTTATACTGTGGGCTAAAATATGCCCTGGTGGCTTACGACCATTATGAAAAGGGCGACAGTTTATTCCACCTATAATCATCTTGGAAAAGTGAACAGTCATCTTATATCGATGGTTGAACATGTAGATTCTTCTCTTTTAGCCATCCATTGGTGGAAATGAATAAACAGTGCAACTGGGTCCTATTAGGCTGCATTAATGTAGAGGAGCCCAGATTGATCACAGGTGCTCAAATGATTATTCAGCCTGCCGTTTCCAATGCCAAACAAACAGAAGGGGTAATACTGACTCTTATAAGGAGAAGAAACGTCTGAGTTCACAAAATACATTTTTACACTCCTCGCAAAGAATTCAAACTTGACTTAAAAGTGTAGTAAGGCTGTTATTAGCTAAATGTCTGCGGTGTATATTACAATAGAAATGTGTGTCAAACATGACAATTAGGCTACCTCAATTCATAGGTCTATATGTAGCGAAAGAGACGTGGGCACGTTATAGGCTAGATGTCTGGCATCGATTTATGGGAAAATTACAAAATGATGAAAACAGATGGATGATTCTTACAGGAAATAGTTTTTATTTTATTGATCAATTTTTTTTTTTGTGTACCATTAACTCTCAACAATAATATGTTTTCAATTTCAGCCAGTTTGATTTATGTTAGGTAGGCTATCCCCTTCTCTCAGACTGTTTGGAATATAATATATTCTAGTATACAGTTGTAATGATCTTCGTCTGTTGTTTGTAGAAAGTCGCCTGTGCTGAACAGGCGATGCGCACTGGACGCGCTGGGCCGACTGGGAGCACTGGTGGCGCTGGACAGACAGGAGACTCCGGCAGCACAGGAGGGGAGAAAAGCACTGGCTGCGCTGAACAGGCGAGGCGCACTGGAGTCCTGGTGCGTGGTGCTGGAACTGGTGGTACTGGCGCGAGGACACGCACAGGAAGCCTGGTGCGGGGAGCTGCTACCGGAGGACTGGTGTGTAGAGGTGGCTCTGGATAGACCGGACCGTGCAAGCACACTGGAGCTCTTGAGCACCGAGCCTGCCCAAGCTTACCTGGCTCGATGCCCACTCTAGCCCGGCCAATAGGAAGGGCTGGTATGAGTCGCAGCTGGCTCTGCACCCGCACTGGAAACACCGTGCGCTCCATAGCATAACACGGTGCCTGCCCGGTCTCTCTAGCCCAACGGTGAGCACAGGGAGTATGCGCAGGTTTCCTACCTGGCATAACTATTCTCCCTTCTAGCTCCCCCCCAATAATTTTTTTGGGCTGTTTTTCCGGTTTCCAACCGCGTCGCCGTGCTGCCTCCTCATACATACGCCTCTCCGCTTTAGCTGCCTCTTCGCTTTGCTGTAGGGAATCCCAGGCGGGCTCCTGCACTCGCACTGGGTCGGCCGCCCACCTGTCGATTTCTTCCCACGTAGTATAATCCATATCGTCCTCCTTCAGATCCTGCCAGTTCACACGCTGCTCGGTCTGTGAATCGTGGTGGGTGATTCTGTAATGATCTTCGTCTGTTGTTTGTAGAAAGTCAGACCGAAATGCAGCGTGTAGGTTACTCATGACTTTTAATGAAGCTAATACAGTACATGAAATAACGAAGAAGAAAACAACAAACGAATGAAACTAATACAGCCTATCTGGTGACTAACACTAAGACAGGTACAATCACCCACGAAATACAACGCGCACTCAGGCTACCTAAATACGGTTCCCAATCCGAGACAACTAGAATCAGCTGACTCCAATTAGGAATCGCCTCAGGCAGCCAAGCCTAACTAGACACACCCCTAATAATACACACTCCCAATTAATACAAACCCTAATACGAAATACAACATATAAACCCATGTCACACCCTGGCCTACCCAAACATATAACAAAAACACAAGATACAATGACCAAAGCGTGACAGAACCCCCCCCTAAGGTGCGGACTCCGGGACGCACCTCAAGAGAATAGGGAGGGTCCGGGTGGGCGTCTGTCCATGGTGGCGGTTCTGGCTCGGGACGTGGACCCCACTCCATAAATGTCCTAGTTCCTCCCCTACGCGTCCTAGGATAATCCACCTTCTCCGCCGACCATGGCCTAATAGTCCTCACCCTGATCCCCACATAACTGAGGGGCAGCTCGGGTCCGAGGGGTAGCTCGGGACCGAGGGGCAGCTCGGGACCGAGGGGCAGCTCGGGACAGAGGGGCAGCTCGGGACAGAGGGGCAGCTCGGGACAGAGGGGCAACTCAGGATAGAGGGGCAGCTCGGGACAGAGGGGCAACTCAGGATAGAGGGGCAACTCAGGATAGAGGGGCAGCCCGGGACAGAGGGGCAGCCCGGGACAGAGGGGCAGCCCGGGACAGAGGGGCAGCTCGGGACAGAGGGGCAGCTCGGGACAGAGGGGCAGCTCGGGACAGAGGGGCAGCCCGGGACCGAAGCAGCCCGGTACTGAGGGGAAGCCCGGTACTGAGGGGAAGCCCGGTACTGAGGGGAAGCCCGGTACTGAGGGGAAGCCCGGTACTGAGGGGAAGCTCGGTACTGAGAGGAAGCTCGGTACTGAAAGGGAGCCCAGTACAGAGAGGGAGCCTAGTACTGAGAGGAAGCTCAGTACTGAGAGGAAGCTCAGGCAGGTAGTAGGCTCCGGTAAATCCTGGCTGGCTGGTGGACCTGGATGCTTAAGGTTGTCTGGCCGATCTAGAAGATTTTGGTAGACTGGCACTTCTGGCGGATCCTGGCAGACTGGCACTTCTGGTGGATCCTGGCAGACTGGTGACGCTGGGCTGACTGGCGGCGCTGGGCAGACTGGAGACTCCGGCTGCGCAGGAGAGGAGAAAGGCTCAGGCTGAGCTGAACAGGCGGGAGACTCCAACATCACAGGAGGGGAGAAAAGCACTGGCTGTGCTGAACAGGCGATGCGCACTGGACGCGCTGGGCCGACTGGGAGCACTGGTGGCGCTGGACAGACAGGAGACTCCGGCAGCACAGGAGGGGAGAAAAGCACTGGCTGCGCTGAACAGGTGAGGTGCACTAGAGTCCTGGTGCGTGGTGCTGGAACTGGTGGTACTGGCGCGAGGACACGCACAGGAAGCCTGGTGCGGGGAGCTGCTACCGGAGGACTGGTGTGTAGAGGTGGCTCTGGATAGACCGGACCGTGCAAGCACACTGGAGCTCTTGAGCACCGAGCCTGCCCAAGCTTACCTGGCTCGATGCCCACTCTAGCCCGGCCAATAGGAAGGGCTGGTATGAGTCGCAGCTGGCTCTGCACCCGCACTGGAAACACCGTGCGCTCCATAGCATAACACGGTGCCTGCCCGGTCTCTCTAGCCCAACGGTGAGCACAGGGAGTATGCGCAGGTTTCCTACCTGGCATAACTATTCTCCCTTCTAGCTCCCCCCCAATAATTTTTTTGGGCTGTTTTTCCGGTTTCCAACCGCGTCGCCGTGCTGCCTCCTCATACATACGCCTCTCCGCTTTAGCTGCCTCTTCGCTTTGCTGTAGGGAATCCCAGGCGGGCTCCTGCACTCGCACTGGGTCGGCCGCCCACCTGTGGATTTCTTCCCATGTAGTATAATCCATATCGTCCTCCTTCAGATCCTGCCAGTTCACACGCTGCTCGGTCTGTGAATCGTGGTGGGTGATTCTGTAATGATCTTCGTCTGTTGTTTGTAGAAAGTCAGACCGAAATGCAGCGTGTAGGTTACTCATGACTTTTAATGAAGCTAATACAGTACATGAAATAACGAAGAAGAAAACAACAAACGAATGAAACTAATACAGCCTATCTGGTGACTAACACTAAGACAGGTACAATCACCCACGAAATACAACGCGCACTCAGGCTACCTAAATACGGTTCCCAATCCGAGACAACTAGAATCAGCTGACTCCAATTAGGAATCGCCTCAGGCAGCCAAGCCTAACTAGACACACCCCTAATAATACACACTCCCAATTAATACAAACCCTAATACGAAATACAACATATAAACCCATGTCACACCCTGGCCTACCCAAACATATAACAAAAACACAAGATACAATGACCAAAGCGTGACAACAGTGCCTTCAGAAAGTGTCTATACCCCCTGACTTATTCCACATTTTGTTGTGTTACAGCCTGAATTCAAAATTGATTTTACAAACAATTAAATTGACCCCTCCACACACAATAACCCGTAATGACAACAAACAAAAAAATGCTAATATAAAATAAAATACAGAAATGTCTCATTTATACAGTTTTTACACCCCTGAGTCAATACATATTAGAAACACCTTTGGCAGCAATTACAGCTGTGAGTCTTTCTTGGTAAGTCTCTAAGAGCTTTACACATCTGGATTGTACAATATTTTCACGTTATTCTTTTCAACATTCTTCAAGCTCTGTCAAATTGGTTGTTGATCATTGCTTGAAGGCCATTTTCAAGTTTTGCCATAGATTTTCAAGACAATTTATGTAAAAACTGTAACTAGGCCACTCAGCAACATTCAAGGACATCGTGGTGAGCAACTCCAAGGTATATTTGAACTTGTGCTTTAGGTTATTGTCCTGGTAACGGGTGAATTTGTCTCCCAGTGTCTGTTGGAAAGCAGACTGAACTAGGTTGTGCTTGTGCTTAGCTCTTTCCCTTTTCTTTTTATCCTAAAAAAACGTCACCAGTCCTTTGGTGATGACAAGCATACCAATAGCCTGATGCAGCCATCACCATGATTGAAATTATGAAGAGTGGTACTCAGTAATGTGTTGTGTGAGATTTGCCCCAAACATAAGGCTTTGTATGCAGGACACAAAGTTATTTTTTTGCCACATTTTTTGCTATTTTACTTTAGTGCCTTATTGCAAACAGGATGCATGTTTTGGAATATTTTGAAGCTGTACAGGCATGCTTCCTTTTTCACTTTATAATTTAGGTTAGTATTGTGGAGTAACTACAATGTTGTTGATCCATTCTCAGTTTTCTGCTAATCACTGCCATTAAACTCTGTAACCGTTTTAATGTCACCATTGGCCTCATGGTGAAACCCCTGAGCGGTTTCCTTTCTCTCCGGCAACTGAGTTAGGAAGGATGCCTGTGTCTTTGTAGTAACGGGGTGTATTGATATCCCATCCAAAGTGTAACTTCACCATGCTCAAAGGGATGTTCAATGTCTGCTTTTTATAGTGTTACCCATCTACCAATAGGTGCCCTTCTTATCGAGGCATTGGATAATCTATCTGGTCTTTGTGGTTGAATCTGTGTTTGAAATTCACTGCTCGACTGAGGGACCTTACAGATAATTGTATGTGTGGGTTACAGAGATGGGGTAGTCATTCAAAAATAATGTTAAACACTATTATTGCACACAGAGTTAGTCGATTCAACTTATTATGTGACTTGTTAATCACATCTATAGGTGCAGTGCGGCCATATTTGAATGCAGCAACAATTTTTTTCTCAAAACCAGTAGACTGATGTAATGAGTCTAAATAGAACATTTGGAGTGAATCTGGCATATTGTTCATATGGAGAAGATCATTGCGGTTGGTTATGAGCATCTGCATTACATATGCAAAGAATGAGTTGTTAATAGTTTCCTTGTTCTTGAGATATCAATACCAAATTCAGTGTGGTTTATCTTAGGGACGTCCATGATATCGATGACAAGTTTTAATAAGCCACTGTGGAGTAGATTTACAGTGGTTTAAATGGACATGTTAAATATGATTTTACAATAACTCAGCAATCGTTTACCAATACCTTTGCTCAAACTAAGTTAATACATGCGCAGTAGGCCTACATTCCAAATGTGGTGTCATTTGGTCCTATGGTTCATGAGAAGATTTTTGTAATTTTAGTACAGTATATTTTAACATATTAGTGTTTGTGCTAATATGCAAATAGTGGTATAGTGTAGCCATCTTTGTATGTATCAACGTTATTATCTCAAACACTTTAGGGACTATTGTGATGAGGCCAAAGATGAAGTTAGGAGTGAATCTGAATTTCAGTCCATGAGAAGATTTTTTTATTTATTCCAATTTTTTTTAAACGTTTTTTTTCTAAATGTTCCAAGAGGGAAGAAAATCTATCCTGACAAACCTTATGGGTCCTTGAGGGAAATTTGTTCAGCATGAGAAAAGACCTACTGTGCGTACAGTGCATTCGGAAAGTATTCATACCTCTTGACTTTTTCCCCATTTTGTTGCAGCATTATTCTAAAATGCATTACATTGTTTTTCCCCTCATCAATCTACACACAATACCCCATAATGACAAAGCAAAAACTATTTAAAAAATAATAATTTGCATATGAAAAAAATAAAACAAATTTACATAAGTATTCAGACCCTTTACCCAGTACATTGCTGAAGCAACTTTGGCAGCCTTGATTCTTCTTGCGTATGAACTCTAGAGCTCTGCCAGAGTGTCCATTGGGTTCTTGGTCACTTCCCAGACCAAGACTCTTCTCCCCAATTGCTCAGTTTGGACAGGCGGCCAGCTCTAGGAAGAGTCTTGGTGGTTCCAAACTTCTTCCATTTAAGAATGATGGCCATTGTGTTCTTGGGGACCTTCAAAGTTGCAGACATTTTTTGATATTCTTCCTCAGATCTGTGCCTCGACACAATCCTGTCTCGGAGCTCTACAGACAATTCCTTCGACCTCATGGCTTGGTTTTTGCTCTGACATGCACTGTCAATTGTGGGACCTTATATAGATAGGTGTGTGCCTTTCCAAATCATGTCCAATCAATTGAATTTACCACAAGTGGACTCCTATCAAGTTGTAGAAACATCTCAAGGATGATCAATGGAAACAGGATGCACCTGAGCTCAATTTTGAATCTGAATTCTTATGTAAATAAGGTATTTCTGTTTTGTATATTGAATAAATCTGCAAAAATGTCAAAAAACCTGTTTTCACTTTGTCATTATGGGGTATTGTCTGAACATGTATGAGGAAAAAATTCATAATCAATTTTAGAATAAGGCTGTAATATAACAAAATGTGTAAAAAGTCAAGGGGTCTGAATAGCACAGTACAATGTTTTAAGTCTCTAGGTCAAGTGTGGCTGTGCATATTATGGTTTAAGTCTACCAGCTCTCACAGTCTCACGTCAGAATTAAACGTCAAATTTCAAAGTGTCTAAGGGTAAGTTTAACCCTAACCCTAACCTGAATTTTGAAGAATAGGGTTAAGTTCAGACATTTACTCCAGATTCTTATTAACTCTGAATATAAGAAAGGACTTTGTATTGGTGGATTTGAATTTGCAACCTTTGGAATCAGAGGCAGATGCTTACACCCATCATCCATCCCCGTCCACAACACTCTATCAAAATCAATACCTACTTGAAGGTAACAGTGCTTGTGGTTGCCCCTAGTGGCCGGTTTCTATATCATCTCCGGAGGTCCTCAGACATGGATGGACGTGGAAAACTGATTTGTAATCATGGGTGACCTGGCTGGTTTAAGTGAGCTTCGAATATGAAGGTTTAAGTGAAATTCGCTGTGAACCCCTAGTTATAATAATCCTACATGTTTGTATACATTGACAATATAATGTAGGCCTAGTAAATAGAATAGGTAAGTAGAGGTTAACATGTGACCTAAAAGACTTGGTTGAAACTCCATATGAGCAAAGTAACACTTAATATCAGGAAAGTCATATTATTCCACTATAGTACAATAGGTCACAGAACTTTCAACTGGCTACAGTATAGGTGAATGACTCTCCTGACTTGCCTTGGATACTCTTTGCCACACTAGTGAAATAAAATACCCTATTAAGAAGTACTGAACAGACGGTGGGGGGGGGGGGGGGGGTTGAAAATGTTGGACATATAAGTAAAGGGAGAATATGATTCGTGCCCCTTTAATAAGGATGTTGCGCCACTAAAATATGGCGACCAGGTGACATGAATGCTTCTGTGTATAGAACATCACTCTTCGATTTGCGCTGGTCGATGGCGTTTGTTGATTTGGCTCCACATGTGGATACTCCACTTCAATTGGACTGCACTCACTAATATTCAAACGTTTAGAAAAAAAAAGAATAACTTTGAAGTTTCACAATTAAGATCCTGCTGATGAAGAGGAAACCCTAGTTTGAAATGCATGTTAGATGACTGGAACCACAATTTCATATATGTCACACGTTGTTGTTGTTGTTGTTTTACATTACCTTTACAAGATTACATTACTTTTCAATGTTTTTATCCTAAATATTAATATTTCACTACCCACATAAATTATGTTGTTTTCATTCAATTGGCCTACAATGACTATGTTGTTATAGGCTAATGCAAGCAATTTTAATATCATTCATGATTCATCCTGTAGAGCACCTATAGTGAGAGTTTGGTAACCTAGCACCTCTAAAACAGCCATGGTACCCTCTCACCTGCTGTATCACCTTTATTAGTTGTTGGACTCTTTTGAACCCTCGACACAAACTGAAATATAGGATGTATAACTTAGCCTAATGGTTTACTAATACTGAAATATAGCTTATGTTTGAAGATAGCAACCAATATTGTGATGATTTTAAGAATGGGTTGTGATGAGTTTTCATCCCATTGCAGAAAAAGTTAGTGTTATGGTTATGTGAGACCAATTAGGATGTATTTCGTTATTGACCACACACGCACATCCCTTTACAAGTCTAAGTATTCAATGTGGAGACTCGGAACACCGAATTTTGTTGTGAGGAGGATTTACGTTCATTAACAACAAAGGGCGCAGTTCATGGCACGGGGGAAGTCCCTCTGCCTGAGCGCGTCGGCCACTGAGATGTGAGACGGGTTTTGTGATAAATGGAGAGATATCAAAACACGCACAGCTTCACTGAGCGCTTTCACACTGCCGGGGCTCTCTGGGTAGAAAACCCCAGGGACAGCTCTCTTCTCTCGGTCTTTTGTGTTTCTGAGCTGGACCCGTACATGCGTTTTAGATAATGTTCTGCCATTATAGCCAACATCTATTTCTATGAAAATCCTAGTTATAAATAAGGGAACATTTCACACCACATGTAATGTTATTGATTATCAATGCATTTTAAGAAACATACAGTTTATCACTTAGTACTCCCAGAGGTGTTTCAATAATATGAATTATGAACTAAATGTCTCGGCCAACTTCAGATTGAGCAAACAGACATGTAAAGTCACTGAGATTTGTTGAATTTGATTGGAAGTAGAAGCCCCTATAAATTGACGGGGGAATGTTAGCCGATTTTCTGGCAATCACCTTTTATGCATGTATTTCCTTCACTAATAATAGATGCATTGTAATCGTAAACACTTACTCACTCATAGTTTATGACGAAATTACCATTACAAAAGTAAAATAACATGGAATTTTTATTTGGTCTCCAAAACGTCGGAAACCAGTATTTGTTGTTAAGGAAATTCTAGAATTTGTAGAATCATTGGCATGTTATTTTTTGCAAATATTTCAAAGTGAATTACAATCTCAGAAAATGTGTGGACTGCAGCCTATTTTGAATTATTGTCACACGATTCACACCTGCAAAACAAAATTAATTATATGATATAGCCTATGCATCATATAGCCTAAATAGAATTATCCCTAGAGAAAGTATGGGTAATTGTACTCGAATCATGGACCACCATTGTAGGAAGCTCATACAGCATCACTAGTCTGTTGCCAATGCTTTCCACTGAATTGTAAATCCCAATAGTTGGAGCATATGTATTATATTATGATTGTTGTTTATGTTATTGTGATTTTAATTCTTACTTGTCAGCTCAAACAAATAGCAACACCAGGAGGAGCAAACCCAACCACTCCGTATTCACATTTCATAATCACGTTAATGAAATTATCGTTGAATTAATTAAACATGGGCCTACAGATCTCGCACGCTTTTCGCCGTAAGGCACCTTAGGCATTTTAATGACCCGTTAATTCAATTAACCGCCTCCGTCGAAGCATTGATTTCTGGAGAAGCTGCTGAAAGTTGAATTCAGACAAGTCGAGCAGCCCATAATTGCCCAAGACACAGAGATGGGGGCTGGGCTGAGGTGGCGGTGTATAAATAGTGTGCACTCAAAAACACAATCATAACAGCAGGAGTGATATCACGACGGAGCGCTCTACGAGCAGACTGCTAAGGTTATATAGGTAATTTTAAAGTGGATTTCGGTGCTCAGGACCACTGAGCGACCATGGAAGAACTTACAGCGTTCGTCTCGAAATCTTTCGACCAGAAAACCAAGGAGAGCAGTAAGGAGAGTATCACGTACAGGGAAGTTTTGGAGAGTGGCTTGGCGCGGGCAAGGGAGCTAGGGAACTCGGAGACAAGTCTACAGGACATAACGGAAGGCAGCAACCACTTCCCAGTACATCTATTCAAGGAGCACATAGAGCTAGAGAAAGAAAAACTCAAGGAGTTTAACGTTTCAAGGGCCACAGAAGGTACGTTTTTATCCACCGGCTCGAGTTGTAGCGTGAATGGCTGAGATGCATCGCATTCTTACACGGATCAAGCCCTTGGTTTTAACAATAACAGACATCGATTGTAAAGGTATTGTGGCCAAAACATTGACACGCTCAAAACTGTAACGAAAACATTTCGATTACTGCAGTTATTGTTGAAGGTATCTCGTAAACACAGGTCGTAGTAATTTGTAGATTCTTTGAAACACTTTTCTCTATAATAGCCTATTTTGAATGTAATCTATATAATAACAATATTATCTCACTGCTGTCGATCATTGTAGCATATTAAATAGCAAATCATATCGATTAATAATCACGTATTGATGGCGATGAGATTCACGATAGGCCTCAGCAATGTTTCCACTGCACAATGAATAGGAGTGATACTTTCCCTTCTGCCAGTCAGGATCCAGTAGCCTAATAATTTACATTTTAATCTCTCGTTCAATGGACCAGACATTTTTATTTTGACTGTTCACCTAATATGAAGTGCTTCTTGCTTTCATTTACATGACATAACACATATAGACCTACAAATAACTTCATACACAAAATTATCCCGTGCACCTCGAAGTTGGATGCATGCTCTTGCACTGTAATAGGCCTATCAGTGTTTGGATGTAAGTTCTCCACTACTTTTTTGTATAGCACACAATTGGTCCGTCTATAGGTCCGTATATAATGATGCATTTTTTTTGTTACAGGCAAAATATGATGATGATATTAATGATATACCAAGACATTAGACCCGGTAATAATATGTTTATAACCTGTCATCAATAACTATCTGAACATAACTGTCTTTTAAGTAAAAACTATTAACTTGTGAAATCTTGTGAAATATACAGATTTATAGACTTTTATACACACTAAGTTATGTTATTTATCAGGTCTATAAGTTTAACTGCCATGGAAATGGTTTGTTGTGTGATAGATAGGCCTATGATATCATATAAAACATTTCACGACAATTAGGCTAATAGGTTACAAACTCGAGGAATGACTTTTTTTCAATCTAGAAGAAAAAAATAGATATAATCATTAAGAAAATACCATTCACAACTTACTGTAAAACAATGACCACTATAAATTTAAAAAATAATAATCACATTAAAAATAATAGCATATAATGGTTGGTGTTGGGTATAGCCATGCTCAGTTTTAGATAGTGAATATTGTTGCTTTTCGGCAGGGCATTCCTGCCAATAAAGGTGCCATGCATGTGCGGTCTGTTAAATGCCATTGAGGAAATTATAATTAGACCTGAACGTTACATGCTTTTATGATCGAGGATATCATAATGTGTGTGAATCATGTTCAATATAATATAGCCTGCATTTTGGTAATTTATTTCTAAATACATTTGTAAATTGTATTTTGACCAATAGAGATCGAGCTTCTGAAAAATGTTCTCTTCTCTTTCTCTGGCTGACTACCATAACACCTTCTATATATCCCACCAAGTAAATATACACACACGTGTGTGTGTGTGTGTGTGTGTGTGTGTGTGTGTGTGTGTGTGTGTGTGTGTGTGTGTGTGTGTGTGTGTGTGTGTGTGTGTGTGTGTGTGTGTGTGTGTGTGTGTGTGTGTGTGTGTGTGTGTGTGTGTGTGTGTGTGTGTGTGTGTGTGTGTGTGTGTGTGTGTGTGTGTGTGTGTGTGTGTGTGTGTGTGTGTGTGTGAGTGAGTCTGAGTCTGAGTGTGAGAGAGGGTAGTTGCAGGTGCAGGTGTAAGCGTTTGTTATGTTTAATCTGGAGGTGTACTGTATTTTAAAACGTGTGTTCACGCAGGGATATATGAGTGTAAAGAGAAGAAGGAGGACGTAAAGTCTGAGGACGAGGACGCACAGAGCAAACTGAAGCAGCGGCGGAGCAGGACAAACTTTACTCTGGAACAGCTCAACGAGCTGGAGCGCTTGTTCGACGAGACTCACTACCCCGACGCCTTCATGCGGGAAGAGTTGAGCCAGAGGCTGGGACTGTCAGAGGCAAGAGTGCAGGTAACACCCGGTCTCCATCAACTGAAAGTGAAAACCATAAATATAAAGCTGTAGGGATAAAGGTATACGCTTTTGGACAAAAGCCTAGAAAGGTCTGTCCCTACTTTTCATCAACGTTTTGTACAAAAAAACGTGGGCAAAAAAGGTTGCGATTTTGAGCGGAAAGCATAAAGGATTGTTGTAGGCCTCGTTTCACAGAGCCTTCGTAGCGTTAAGATCATTTTCAGAACATTCTTACCTTCTTAGATGCTTTTTTGCCCTTCCATGTCATTTGGTTCACAGAAGATCTTCGCTTAACACAGATTCAAGATGTTTAGGCTATCCGTCTGACTGTGAATGCCGCTAACGTCTGAGCAAAGTTAACTACAAATAGCCTACAAAGTTGCCAAATTATTTGCAATTGTTACAATTTGATAATTTGATGCTTCACATGAAAATCGAGATGACTGCATTAAAAGTTAGGCTACATGGGCCTATATAGGCCAGGACTATTTACATTTGGTGTTATTTATTTATTCGGGAGAAAAAAACATCGAGAGTCAACACAACAACCAAATATAATATGAAACAAAACAGCAATCAATTCAATGTAAATTCAAAAATACAGCACAACACAAAAAGTAAGAAAAACAGTTACATTCATTCCTAAACTACTAGGTCCTCAATCAACACATTAAATTGCCCGAGTGGCATCAGAACGAACGTCCAATTGTAATGGGTTTTCTAAATTGTTCCAGCGGTGAGTTGCATTAAATCTAAAAGCAGATGTATCTTATTTGATCGAGACCCGAGGAACCTCAAGAGTTAACCAACCATGTGAACAGGTTTGGTAACATGTTTTTTATACTTCAACAACGAAGTTATGTCAGTCAGAAACTTGTGTAGTAGAGCTTTGTAAACAAAACAAAAAGATTAGTGGAGTGGCCTACGCGACTTTAATGAGGACCAGCCAACCTTTTGATACAGGATGCAGTGATGATTATTAAAACTGTCACTTGTGATAAAACGAAGGATGCTTTGCTAGACTGCATCCAAAGGTGTAGGAGAGTAGCCTAGTGGCGGCTTCATTCTGGTAAATGGTGTTACCATAGTCAAGAACTGGCAGGAAAGTTGAGTGTACAATATACTTCCTGTTTAAGGAACACGAAATCAATTTAATGCTCAATCAATTTTGTGTTAACATTTGGCGACTGGGCTACAGGTTGTAATTCTTTCCTCAATGTATTTCACGATGTGTAACAACATGTGCGCAATGATGTACCCAATCTTGTGATTTAGTACATTATTATTGGGTAAGCATAATAAGCCTCAATAGCCTATTTACATCCATAGGTGGTAATACAGTAACTCTCTATGAGCTTACCCGTCATCAATAATTATAAAGTTAAGGTAAACTGATGCGAGAACAGCGAAACTTTTCTTTCGATCCTATCAGTATCTACACATTGTCTAACGATGCATTTAGCGAACGTTCTACGTGCTTCTTTGGGACACTTAAAACGTTGGCTCGCAAATAACGATGCATCTGGTACGATCATCATAATGCTTAAATTACATGGTAACTGGGAAACGAGGCTCTGGACATGTTAGAAAAAAATGCGTGAGAGTTTGTCAGATTGAGACGTCCAGAGACAGTGGCATGTGGATAATTATAATGGGCGATTCAAGAAAATGAGGCCTACTGTAATTCGTGTTTCACAATAAGAGTGGATTTACATGAGTAAAATATGTCTAGTGAGAGCTATCTCTCTTCAACATCAGATTTGCAACTTTTCTGTTTACACTAGCCTTAGTTGTGGTGTGGCCAAAGGCAAATTCGTGCGTCATGTGTGATAGTATACCGTAAATCCAATTCAAAATATACAGGAGCTTCTCATCTAAACCATATTGCACATAATGTTGCACACTTAATTAATGCAATGATTCACACATGTGTAGACATTATACAGCCTTTAATTTTGAATTTTGCTAACAGAGAAAAACGTGTGGTTTACTGGCCTAATTCAAAATTAAAGACTGTAAAATATCCACACATTTGTAAATCATTGCATTAAATATTAAGGTAATTGCGGTAATTATTGCATGGACATGTGGTGTGGAAGAGCTAAATGTCTTTACACTGTACTACTCAGAGTGGGGGGGGGGGGTTGTATGTGGTGTGGCTGCTGGGTGTAGATGTCCCACACTAACTCTGGAGGTTGTGTGGGAGACATCTCCTAAAGATATCTTTGAATCTAGAGCCTTCTCTTTACATTACACAAGTGTCTCTGTTGGACCTAGTTTGTGTTGTCAAAGAAGTGTAGTGTAAAGCGGCCCTATATGGGTAAGATGGATGTAATGTAGGGCCCAGATCAGGAATTATGTATGGTCACAAATGAAACACGTTGCAGAAGGCTATACGGCCACAACTTATGGGTTTGCAATGCAACAGCCTGCTACAAACCATATTGATAAGCATCCAATTTAAAAACTATGTGGCTGTAAAAAAATCGAATGTTTAGATACACTTTGACTTACTTATAAAATGTATGTTGTCATATTGGTAAAGGTGATATCTTTTGAAAGTTGTTACTTCACATTGATTTCATAATTAAATAAATCAAATTGCTGACCTGTCAGGTTTGGGGTATATTCATTCTGAAACAGCGTCTTACTATGATATTTTTTAAATGATTTTATTTCCTTAAATTTCGTGAGATAAACACGTTAGGACAATCGTTTCCGGTGCACGTTAAATACAATGCATATTCAGATTTATAAATAAGATAGCGCTGAGGTTTCTGTTTTTATATAAATTATTCACCCACTTGCAATTGTCACCGGTTATGATTAATTTCATAAACTATAGGCCTAATATTATTTTTGGTTAGCCCTGCCTGTTCTCTTGGGGCCCAGTTATACCGAGATGTAACCTACACACACCAGATGCAACGAGACAAACATATCATGCGATTTAAGATTCAGTAAACTGTGTGGATGTAACTGACTCGATATTGTGGAAAGCCACATGATTTTATCACACAGATTGACCTCACGACCTCGGTGAAATTAGTTTGGCAATGTTTCTAAATTACATTTCTGGCAAATACTTCTCATGGATGGTATCAGGTACAATAAAAGACCAATAATAGCGCAATAATTATACTACTACTAATAATAATAATACTGTACTGGTTACTGTTAAACTTGTATTTATTTATTTTGCATTGAATAAATTATCAAGCAAATGCATGTCATGATAACAATGGCCTATTTAAAAAGAAATATTAGACAGACCTACCAAAATACTGTTGCTTTAAAGCAAATACAATTACACCTACAGCCATTGCCACATCATAGTTGCTCAAAGTGGCATTGGGTGAATTTAAACCTGTCTCCTGGCAGATTATTGTAGAAGAAAAGTTGTGTATGTAGTTAAAATAAAGGTTAAATAAAAAATTAATAACAATAATAATGTGCTTCGGAAAGATCTCACCACATCATTAAAATGTATGAAGAGATTGTACGAGTGCTTAGGGGGCACCCGTGTAGGCTATATGTCAGTCACCTCCTTTCCTCCCGTGTTGTCTTTGTAATATCTGGCATTGGCTTGATATACTATTCCCTTAAAAATGGATTAGAAATAGGCTAATTCAATTCTGCTGCAACTCAGTCGGTGGGACACCTCATGTTCTGAGATCTAATCGGAGGAATAAGTAATATTATAAATCTACACCCAGTAACGGCTTGCAAGCGCAACATGGCCTAAATACAATTCTGGTTAACAGGATATGGCAACATTTAGCAGTACCTGCTAAAACGCAGTGGGATAAATATTTACAACAATAACACACACTATCAACAAACACATAGGGCTATTTAATGGACTGAAATCGGCAGTTAGGGCCAAAACCACACACATTTAAAAACATCATCGCAGCCTCTCCTGTTCATGGCTATGGGACTGGTTTTCGATTTGAAAACCCAAATGAATCTGAAGAAAATTGTCCGGCAGGAATGTGGTAGATAGAAGGGTATAGAACCTGCACGTAGGTGTCGAAACGAAACCCTACGCCGCGCGCAGCTGTCGGGAATCTAATGGAAAGTTATGAGAGCTTGGTGAGGAGCGCGGAGTAATTTGATTAGCCCTACGACTAATATATTTAGGTGTCTGGTGCAGAGCTAAATTAAATGTAATTATTCACTGTCTCTAATAAAAATCCAAAGGAAATTAAATTAGGGTGTTTGTGAAGCGCATCATTGAGTGGTCCTTAATGGTGAAATTACTGTCGCAACCAGTGTAGTTCACTTTGATTATCATTCTGGTACGTAGGCTAATTGGAATTGATCCTGAGCTGTATACTTTTAGATTTATTTGTAGTTGTTGTGTTAATACAGACCTTTGAGGTACAAAAACAGTAGTGATTAAAATACACCTCGTGATATAGCCACGCCTAAAACAATCAAATAATATAATTAGCAGTATAAGAATAATGACATAGCCATAGCCAATAATAATAATAGGAAACAGGCTAATAATAGGCCATAATAGCCTATTCCTAAACACAACATTAGACAAACATTTGTTTGCAATATGCAATGTAGTGACAGATTGAGGTTTATTTATATTAGTTTTTAGTTAACCTTTACGTAACTAGGCAAGTTAGTTAAGAACACGTTCTTATTTAATCATCTGTGGGCAGGCAAAGTCAATAATGCATACTTTATCGACAAACGTATTATTGCAGTCCAATCCAAACGCCTTTAATGATGTTCACTTGTGTAAAATGGCTGCGGAACCATGAATATTTAGACAGCGCCCTTTGTGGTCATCTAATCGCGAATCCCGCTACTGTAAATTATAATCATAACTGGGGTCGAAGGGGAGAGGAGATAGTTAGTTAACAATAGGCTATGCTGCTTCTGCAACCTGGTGAGAAATGGGGCGTAGTTGGGTTACACAGAGTAACAGTGACCTTTTTTTGCACCGTTTGTTTAGGACTAGGCCTACATATATTTTAGTGTCGACATTATTGTTATTGTTATTGTTATTTTGTACGCAGCAAATTATCCAATGTTAAATCAACACTGACAGTGTCTACTGTATATGGGTTCACACGTTTCAGTGTTAAATTATCACACTTCTTAGTGTAAAGCCTTATTTTCATATATCCCAAAGTGCCTTGCCTTTGGAGTGAAAACCACCTTTTACAGTATTTGTTAATGACAGAGTCCTGTGGCCTAAGCAAATATGTTATCATTAAAATAAAATTTGCTGTGCATTCTCTAATTCAGGTAGATTATTTAAGACTGTTTTAAATATCTGTGTTTTTGCATATACATTGATTGATTAATCTTATGCTACACAAAGATACATAACACATGTATCTAAACTAATCCAATCAGTCAGATTTAATGCACCTGTTACTGAAATGGTTGTTCCAGTTTAAATGGTTCAGGTATTCTTCTTATCAACTTTCCTAACCCTGAGAGTCATTCTGAAAGCAGGGTGCATGTTAAACAAAATCCAACTGTTGGATAGCCTAACTCTGCCTGTATTCCAATAGGTTTTACACATCACTTTGCAAGCTGGCGTTATGTGAGTTGCAGGGCCTGATGTGGTCTGTAAACCAGGAGCTTCCTAACACCATGGTGTTAGGGTAAAATTAGGCCATCAAAGTAAGGCCTTATGATATACAGTACCAGTCAAAAGTTTGGATACACCTACTTATTCAAGGATGTTCTTTATTTTTACTATTTTCAACAGTGTGCAAAGCTGTCATCAAGGCAAAGAGTGGCTACTTTGAAGATTCTAATTCTAATGTATTTTGATTTGTTTAACACTTATTTTGGTTACTACATGATTACATATGTGTTATTTCATAGTTTTGATGTCTTCAATATTATTCTACAATGTATAAAATAGTAAAAATAAAGAACATTGGAATGAGTAGGTGTGTCCAAAAAATTGACTGGTACTGTATATGTATTTTCATAGAGTTATAATTTAATAATGGCATTTGCCTAGGTACTCACTTGGTGAAAGCCACAGGCCTTTAAATGGAAATAAAATGTAAAAAAAAATGATAGACATGTCTCTGTCACTAACAAGTACAGTCATGGAACTTAAGTATAAAATTCACTTGAAAAGAAAAGGCACCATGGGAAATATGCAAATTAGGCTTTACACCGCACAGTGTTAAAACAACACCTCAAAACAATTTACTGTAACACTACAGTTGTTAATTTCAGTAACAGTGTTGGCACTAAGCAAAGTGAGTCCAGTTTACTCTAAATCAAGTGTTTCTTTACACTGCATATCTCTCTACAGTAGAACTATGCAAACAACACAATCATGTTCATTTGAACACTTTAAGAGTAGAATGGGGAACACTACAAGTTCAATCTTGAACACTTTCTAAAGTGTTATTTTAACACCAGTTCTGTGGGACTAATATGTTCACTGAAACTAGTGTACATGTACATTTGACACTTTCCAAGTAAAATGGGGAACACTGAAATGGAGTTAAATCTTTAACACTTTCAAAAGTCTTATTTTAACACCAGTACAGTGGGACTCAAATGTTTACTGAAATTAAGCTACAGCTAAATGTATACCATTGATTTTGCTGTGTATTCACTGCTTACATTTTGATTTCCAGGTTTGGTTTCAAAACAGAAGAGCAAAATGTCGGAAACAAGAAAACCAGATGCATAAAGGTAAATTATATTTGACTATCCATCTATTTGTTTAATGATTTGTGTTGTGATGATTACTAAGCTTGTACTTTTACACTTGCAAATGTTTATTCCACATAATTCAGTGTCATGTAAAAGCTTGCTATATTTTGTGCAATACCTACAATAATTATGCTCGCATGTACTTTATTATGTTAAATTATTATATTATCAAGTGCAAAATGAAAAATTTGAATCTTGTAAACTTTGACCAACCATTTCAGCCTGCCTTAATAATCAAACATAACTGTCTCACTGTCTGACAGACACTTCTTCCTACTTTCCAGGTGTCATTCTGGGCACTGCCAGTCATCTTGATGCCTGCAGAGTAGCGCCCTACGTCAACATGGGAGCTCTACGGATGCCTTTTCAACAGGTGCTTCGTTTTCTATTTTTCATGACGAATCCCACATTCATTATTTACCTCGAAAATGCATGCATGAGTGACTGTTCACGAGCAAACGTCAATATTTAACATCCATTAACTGACAAAAAGCTATAGTTTCTAAATGTGTTAGCATGGTTGAAAGGTTTGATGTAGTCATACAAATTCACGCTACTTTCCCCCCTCTTTAATCCAATAGAACGTGTAGTTGATATTGAGCCCCAAAATATAAACAACCATACTTCTCAATCATCTCTCAAAGAGATAGGTTGCAGTGTACAAAGGCTAGGGTGGCAATTGAGAAACCTATGGAGCTGGGGGGAGGGGGGGGGGGTGCCCAATTCAAGTCAACTCCAGAACGCCTTTCACCTTTGGGGTGTGTTGAGAGTGGTGTATTTGTGCATGTGTGTTGGAGAGTCATTTGATCTGGCGGTGTCTGTTTTTGAGGCCTGGCCACTGCGTTGTTCACCTCACCCCTGTGAATAGCTTGGCTCTAAATTAAGCGAACGCCGCGGCAACGGGAGCACATAAAAGAGAGGATGAAAGCAGAGACTGGGGAGGTCTCTGATGGATATTGATGGTGAGCTGCGTTTGCAGGGAGGGAGGCATGAGGCCTGTGTACTGAGAGAGAAGCACTACCTCTACCAGGCCTGAGACAGACAGCAATCCAGGGTTACCACCCATGACTGTATTTGTTAGTGTTAGTTTCCTTTTAAAGGCCTGTAGCTTTTACCAAATTAGTATCTAGGTGAATGTTATCGTTAAATGAAACTTTATGACAAAATGTTACACATTGTAAGGCCTTACTTTGATGTCCTAGTTTTACCCTATCACCATTGGTGTTAGGAAACACCTGGTTTACAGGCCACATCGGGCCTGCAAGTCACATTATGCTGGCTTGCAAAGTTGGAAACCTAGTGGAATCCAGCCAGAGTTAGTGATGTTACGTTTGGAACCAGAGCTCCGAGGCATGCTTCCAAATCGCTAAGCAGCTAACTTCGAAGCAGTGTGCCAATTCGTGTATCACTTTATCAATGATGTCCAAAGCTTCATTTGACCACATGTTTTTTCAAACCATGTGTAGCAGAATGTGAGATCCCTCTGATTTCGTTGTGGTTCCGATGCTTTTTTAGTTTCCAAGCTGCTTTCATACACAACCTCTACTGGACACCATACTTACCAATATAGTTAGGATTTTATAAATGTAGTTTTACCTGACAGATGGCTCAGCAGGTGGAGTAGGGAACTATGGAACATTCAGGGACATGAGGGTATGAGGTCAAATCCTATTGAATGCACATTATTTAAAAAATATTTTACGTGAAACCGCACTTTCTTTCTGCACTGTTGTTCAAATAATTTGTTCTATATAATATACTATAACCTGGGTCGTTAGAGCCCTGAATGCTGATTAGCAGAAGCTTATATTTAAGCAATAAGGCACGAGGGGGTTTGTGGTATATGGCCAATATACCACCGCTAAGGGCTGTATCCAGGCACTCCGCATTGTGTCGTGCAAAGGAACAGCCCTTAGCCGTGGTACATTGGCCATATACCACACCCCCTCGTGCCTTATTTCTAAAGTATAAGCTTCTGTATTATGCATTCTAAATAATGCCATGGATTCAGTAAAAAATAGTAAACTTGAAAGCAGAAAAGTGAAGCATGACATAAGCAAGTCTGAAATGTAAAAGTGGAAATTGAAAACTTTAAAAGCGTTTTTTCAACCGTGAATATACAAGGGCTTCCCGAGTGGCACAGCGGTCTAAAGGTGTTTCCTCTGAGACATCGGTGTGGCTGGCTCCCGGGTTAAGCGAGCAGTGTGTCAAAAAGCAGTGTAGCTTGTCAGGGTCGTGGATGCAGGATGCATGGCTCTTGATTTGCCTCTCCTGAGTCCGTATGGGAGTTGCAGCGATGGGACAAGACTGTAACTACCAATTGGGATATCAATAAAAAAACTGTAATACACTACAAGTTTGCATTTCTTGCAGTGCAGGAAAATTCCTTCAACAACAGGATGGTCAAATTAAGATATTTACATTTTACATTTACATTTAAGTCATTTAGCAGACGCTCATGGCATCTGAAGCGTCCGTAGCGCCTCATGCCATGTTCCATTTCACTGATCCGTTGAGCAAACTTTACAGCACGCTAAGAGATCCCTTCTGAATTTGACAGACAGTCTGTACTGATACATTTGGAACAAGGCCCTTTGTTTGAATGTTAGCCGTGCCTTATGAAAAGTTAATATCCATGCATCTGGAATCGGGCCTCTTTTTTGAGTGTTTGGTAACAGTGCCACTTGGTAACCAAGGAAAAGAAACCTACTGGGTATTTATGCACTGCCTCGTGTCTGTGGGTCCTGTTACTGCAATGCAGTGAGAGTACAAATACTGGTCAGCAGTATGCAATGAAATAACATCTAAGAAAGCATATTTTAGGGTTTACATTAATTCTCTCTTGCAGTTAAACAACTTTAATTTCAATGATTTTCCAAAATAAAGAATTGGTAAAGACAGCTCGCTCTCTCTTAAAATGTTTACCATACGTTGCTTAAATTCAGTTTTATTTGGGTTGGATGAGAAAGCAAAAGGCAATCCACTTCTCTGTTTTCTGTGGAGTTTGAAACACATGAGAAATGGCAAGAGGCAACGTAGCTCTCCCTCTGAAGTACAGGGATGTGTAATTTTCACCTACTTCTCAAAATAATTGCAAAGAATGTGAAAACTGATATTCTATGCTCCTTATGACTCGCTTTCCCTTTGCTCAGGAACATTTATGGATAAATATTTATAATTCTAAATACGTGAATGTTGTTGGGGTGCAAAATTGTTTATTTATGCAGTTGAATCCATAATCAGGATAACAGGACATTGCATATTTCCAAGGTTATGAGGGAGTCCTCAGTGAATTAGACAAATCTGTGCAGGGTCTTAGAGAAACTTTGAATCCAGGCTGTGAAATTGGACATTTTGTCTGTGAAGTTATGTACGATTCATTAACTTTAAGAATAGCTGACATGAAAAAAGGACTCTGAGTGCACTTCCTAACTATTCTCTAAGAAAACACAAAGTAAGCAACAGCTTCGAGGGGATAGAACTTGAAGGATAATTTAATAGTGTCAAACTGTGTAACTTAAACCTTCAGCTCTCCTCACATACACACAGCCTGAATGGCTGGCAAGGACTCACTAACCTAGGGTTTGTTTTTGGTTGTCCTGCAGGTTCAGGCCCAGCTCCAGTTGGAGAGCGTGGCTCACTCCCACCATCACCTGCACCCTCACCTGGCAGCGCACGCACCCTACCTGATGTTCCCGCCCCCACCCTTCGGACTTCCAATCGCCTCGCTAGCGGACTCAGCCTCTGCAGCGGCGGCCGTGGCTGCGGCTGCCAAGAGCAACAGCAAGAACTCTAGCATCGCCGATCTCCGACTCAAGGCAAGAAAACATGCTGAAGCTCTGGGTCTCTGACCTCACCGGGCTTCCCCTCCACTTGCCCCACGCCCTCATAATAACCCACTTCTCACACAAGACTGAGCCCAGTGATCGGGTCTGATACTTATAGCTTAAACAAAAAAATAAAAATAAAAACACTGAGTGGGAGAATGTAAGAGAGAGACAGAGAGAGAGAAAAATAAATACACAGGTAAAGGGAGGGGTAGAGGATAAGTGGAGGAAGAGGAGGAGGAGGCGGTGGAAGATGGAGGATGGAGCGAGAAAATTGTCACAAAACCAGCTATCAAAACAACCACTTGTAGAGAGAACGGTATAAATAAATACCAATGAAATCTCCTTTTACTTTTCGCCCAACAGGCAGGACTTCTGCGGGGCCAGTGGCTCAGTCCACTCCAGGCACACATCACAAGTCCAGGACCATACAAACACATGTGGATGTCTGTCTGAGCTGAAGGACAGGGCCAGGCCAGGGCCAGGCTAAACCAGGCCAGACCAGACCAGGAGACTTTAGAACAAAGCAAACTGTCAAAGCAAGCAAGCAGGTTGCAAATACTAGAGCCTCACTGAATCCGATGCCGTCACGTTGACTTTACAGACTGTTGCATGTGTGAGAAAAGACACTGACAACACAAGGCATCCGACCCGCTCTAAACTTTACACACAAAAAAGACAAAACAAAACGCAAAAAAAAAGACATAAGAAATGGCCACTGTGTTGTTTCCTGCCGCTGCCCAGTGCATGAGTTTGATTGCAGGACTGCAGGTCTATCATGGAGCCTGGCCTTTATGTTGTATCTGACCTAACGCCCCAATTCTGTTGTATCACTGCCATTCAAACCGCCCTCTATACCCCTCATCCACAAGGTCAATTGTCATTTGGGTTTGATTTCCTTTAAACTTTTGACTGACAGGAAGAAGCAATTCGAATTCCTTATGTTTTCTGCTTTCGGAGGACGAAGATATGTGTTGCCAGGAATGTGTCTGAGTCCAAATGTCTTTTAGCTTTTCTCCTCACATTGTTCGCTCTCTCTAGCTTTCTTTCTTTCTGTTTATAGTGCTATTTCCTAGGAATAGAAGTTAAGATATTCTTTGCACTTCAGGTTTTGTATGTGTGCGTTTACAAATGGCACTACTAGAAGATACTACTTTACTAAATGAGGCGGGAATAGGAACCAATTTGGTTTTTATCATGTCATCAAAAGAGACGTTCACAAAACGTTTCGAAGGATAAAGGGTATAACTGCAATTTTTTTGTAATTTTTAAAACATGAAGGAAGCATCAGTTAAACTGAAATGCACGTTTGTGCAGTTTAAGTGCAATACTGTAAATATGAAAAAGTTATAAAATAATAATAAACAAATTGTTCATTGCTCATTTTAAACAAATGATTTTCAGTCATTTATTTCATGCACTGATAAAATCGGTGTGTCTAATTTCTTTGCCAAACAGATCTGTTTTTCCTAAAGCATTGTATTATGTTGCGAACTCATCCTCAATCATATGCCATAACTCCAGAGATTCAATGGTTTTCAAATGTAGTTTTGTACACATCAGAACACAATAATAGCCTGTTTAGGTAGACATGAGCACATGTGTTTCATGCTGCAGAAATTAACAACTGAAAAGCTAGGATTTGAATTAATTCATCATAATTGATATGGGACAAAGAATTTATGTTACATTCCACCAAAGATTCTAACAAATTTTACAATATATGTTATGGGAACAACAAAGCCATGGCAGTGTTGCTTTAGGCCTGTACATATTAAACGTTGCATGTTTAAGTTGCAGTTTCATGGTAAGATAAGTAAGATAACAAGATACAACCTAGATAAATAATGCCTACCACCTAGGATAAAATGTTGAACACTTGTAAATTCAAAGGTTATTTGTTTTGTGTCATTGAGAAACAGATCTCATAGTCAATAATGCCTCGGAATCTGTAGATCCTTGTAAGGTCTACCTCAAACAATGTTTTATCAACATTTACTCAGTTCACAAACCACCAGTAACTGTTGTTTAGAAATGTCTCCATTTAAAATTAAACACGTGGGTGCTTTTATTTATTATTTTAGAAAGTTTATACAATTATTAAATAGTTGAAATTCAAGTGTACATTTTTACATGGCTTTGCATTTATTTGTATATGTTTTCTTTTAAATGTTACATTTGCAAAGGGAGATGCGTGGCTGTTGTGCATTGTTTGCCTACAAATGTAGCATGTCCGAGTTTACAAACGTTTCAGGGATTTGATTTGATTAAGCTCCATGGAATTTGTTATGTCCACAAGTATTATCATTTCATTTGCAAGCATGCTAAAACATGATCACTGTACCGTTTTTTCTTGTTTTTCTTTTGATTCACAAAATATGAAATGTACATCTTGCAAACTATCAATACATTTATTAATATTTCTATTGCAGTTTTAAGATACTTAAACAACTCCATTCCAGATGAATCAAAACAATATATATATATATATATATATATATATATATATATATATATATATATATATATATATATATATATATATATTGCTCTGTGAGGGATTTTGGTCCATAGAAGGGTTACATTTCGCATTTTACTTTTTAGTCAAATCAAATCAAATCATATCAAATTTATTTATATAGCCCTTCGTACATCAGCTGATATCTCAGTGCTGTACAGAAACCCAGCCTAAAACCCCAAACAGCAAGCAATGCAGGTGTAGAAGCACGGTGGCTAGGAAAAACTCCCTAGAAAGGCCAAAACCTAGGAAGAAACCTAGAGAGGAACCAGGCTATGTGGGGTGGCCAGTCCTCTTCTGGCTGTGCCGGGTGGAGATTATAACAGAACATGGCCAAGATGTTCAAATGTTCATAAATGACCAGCATGGTCGAATAATAATAAGGCAGAACAGTTGAAACTGGAGCAGCAGCACGGCCAGGTGGACTGGGGACAGCAAGGAGTCATCATGTCAGGTAGTCCTGGGGCATGGTCCTAGGGCTCAGGTCCTCCGAGAGAGAGAAAGAAAGAGAGAAGGAGAGAATTAGAGAACGCACACTTAGATTCACACAGGACACCGAATAGGACAGGAGAAGTACTCCAGATATAACAAACTGACCCTAGCCCCCGACACATAAACTACTGCAGCATAAATACTGGAGGCTGAGACAGGAGGGGTCAGGAGACACTGTGGCCCCATCTGAGGACACCCCCGGACAGGGCCAAACAGGAAGGATATAACCCCACCCACTTTGCCAAAGCACAGCCCCCACACCACTAGAGGGATATCTTCAACCACCAACTTACCACCCTGAGACAAGGCTGAGTATAGTCACAAAGATCTCCGCCATGGCACAACCCAAGGGGGGGCGCCAACCCAGACAGGATGACCACATCAGTGAATCAACCCACTCAAGTGACGCACCCCTTCCAGGGACAGCATGAGAGAGCTCCAGTAAGCCAGTGACTCAGCCCCTGAAATAGGGTTAGAGGCAAAGAATCCCAGTGGAAAGAGGGGAACCGGCCAGGCAGAGACAGCAAGGGCGGTTCGTTGCTCCAGAGCCTTTCCGTTCACCTTCCCACCCCTGGGCCAGACTACACTCAATCATATGACCCACTGAAGAGATGAGTCTTCAGTAAAGACCTAAAGGTTGAGACCGAGTTTGCGTCTCTGACATGGGTAGGCTGACCGTTCCATAAAAATGGAGCTCTATAGGAGAAAGCCCTGCCTCCAGCTGTTTGCTTAGAAATTCTAGGGACAATTAGGAGGCCTGCGTCTTGTGACCGTAGCGTACGTGTAGGTATGTACGGCAGGACCAAATCAGAGAGATAGGTAGGAGCAAGCCCATGTAATGCTTTGTAGGTTAGCAGTAAAACCTTGAAATCAGCCCTTGCTTTGACAGGAAGCCATTGTAGGGAGGCTAGCACTGGAGTAATATGATCAAATGTTTGGGTTCTAGTCAGGATTCTAGCAGCCGTATTTAGCACTAACTGAAGTTTATTTAGTGCTTTATCCAGGTAGCCGGAAAGTAGAGCATTGCAGTAGTCTAACCTAGAAGTGACAAAAGCATGGATAAATTTTTCTGCATAATTTTCATAGTCATAGTCATCATAGTCATTTATAAGATTCTTATATATTGAGTGACTTACAACAAGAGGCTTTAAATCAAAACATGATTATCGTCATCAAAACATTCCGGAAGTGAATACTGTAGTACACATTAATAGAGAATTGTATGCCAGATCCCCTTACTTGAAACAATAGCCAGGTACTTTATGAGCTGATGTAGATTAATACTGTGTGCCCATCGTGACAGGTTACATCCGATGCTCAGGGGTTGTCTCAGGTTGAACCTACCAATCAATATCATTCCAGCTCTGACATTTACGCAGTTTTCATGTCGGCCATCAAAGCTCATCAGATCCCAATCTTACCCCACGCCAGCGGAGAAAATTGAGTCGCAATGAAATCCAGATGTACACCAGCATCATGGCCCCAAATTTGGAACCGAACATGTATAAAGCCCTCAAATGAAAGAGATAGTTATGAGATGGAACCTGAAAATGTAAGATTCTGTAACTGGAGCAAGAACAAGGCTGTTGAGCTTGTACACCCTATAAGGTTTCTGCACATTTAATTTGTACATACATCACGTTTGAGCAATATAAACGCATACTGATCGGCCTGTATTTACCCACTGACCTCTCTGGCTGGGGCCTATATAAGGTTTCTGAACATATAATTTGTACATACATCAAGTTTGAGTGATATAATCGCAGACTGATCGGCCTGTATTTACTCACTGACCTCTCAGGCGGGGGCCTGCTGGGCCAGGTCTGAAAATAACAGCATCCTTTTATGTGTACTAATAATTAGCTAGGCACACACAGCCATCCATCAACCAGCAATGAGCCATGGCTGCTTTGTCAACATGTTAACGCTGTTTATGTTGGCCACAAGTCACAAATAAAATAATAATGTAATAATAGGGGCTGTGTGTGTGTGTGTGTGTGTGTGTGTGTGTGTGTGTGTGTGTGTGTGTGTGTGTGTGTGTGTGTGTGTGTGTGTGTGTGTGTGTGTGTGTGTGTGTGTGTGTGTGTGTGTGTGTGTGTGTGTGTGTGTGTGTGTGTGTGTGTGTGTGTGTGTGTGTGTGTGTGTGTGTGTGTGTGTGTGTGTGTGTGTGTGTGTGTGTATCTACAGTGAAAACCATGTTGAAGTTGTGTTTCGTTTAAACAATTTTATTAGAGGGTATTACAAGGGGTTGGTCCACTGATGTCCTTCTCTTGTATTGTACTGTTAACATTAAGCTTTTGAGATGTACATATGAAAATATAAACAAAGTAATCTAACTAATTGAAAACCATGATTAACTTCTTAAAATATTGTGACCTACTTCAAGTACAAAGTATTTTTGAATCATTTATTGATTGTGTGCTCTGAAACCAGTGGGATGGCCAAGCAATAATATTGACAACATTCATGGGGGTGCCCACATGAAATGTTTTAACACTTATTTGGGTACCCTGATTTGTAATTGAAGTTATCCAAACTCTGTCTGAAACAGATTATAGCAAATATTCCCAAGCTATCTCACTGTGCCTGGGCTCAAGTTCTGCAAGAGATGGAACTCTGAAAATGCGAGGCCTGAAGCTTTTAGCCATAGCTACGCTCTATGCTAGCTACCCTGTGAGAGATCAAGTGCTCAGGGGTCACGTGCAATAGTTTTGATCATCTCTTGTGAATGTCACACTCAACTATGATCAGATGGACTGGACTGTTCATGCTCTCTGTGGCTTGACAGTGCAAATTGCAGTGACGTGAATTGAGACAGCTTAGTCCAGATAGGCTCAACATGCAAGACAGCAAAACATAGTCCCTGATATACTACCAGTGGTGTAGTGGAAGGTAAACTCATGGAAATGCTTTTTACCCACCTTTTGCTGAAAAATGCATTACAATTACTTAACATTTTTTAGTTAATCTTGTTTCTTTGCTGTTCATTTGGCTCTAAGAACTCAGAGAACCAACCACCCAGTGAAACCTTAGCTGAAAACAATTGAGGTAAAGTGCTGAAGTCACTATGTTCTCCCATGGGTCAAAGATCGTCTTTCTGCCCAGTTTGTTTTGGTTCGACTTTAGTTTGCTTTGTTGGCTAATACTTATAAATGTATCTGGTGCCAATGGCAGTGAAAACTATATTAGAGCTAACATCTTACGACTAGGTCAACATTTTTATCTACGCAGTGAGGAGAAAACTGTCAAGAATTTCAGGGGGTTTTGAAGCTTTAAATTATATATTTCAAAGCAAATATTTGGCTTATTCATCTTATTAATCGCACAAACCATGTAATGATATTGTTATTTATTACACAAATAATGGGATAACATGGAAATGACAATTTAGTTATGGGTCCTTATATCACAATATCATTATATCTTCTGGCAGCTTCTAATCTCTAAACAAAGAAATGTAACGCTATTATAAATGGACTTAAAAATATATGTTTTGGCAAACATGAAAAGATATTCCTAGAAAATAAGTAGAATTGTTTGGTAAAAAGGTACACTATATGTCACCTTGAGTAGCTCTTTCCTGCAAAGTGCTCAATGTACTTATAACCAAAAATAACAAATGTGATTAAACATTAGCAAATGTTAGCTTGGAATGCATGCAAAGCTGACTAAGGCATTTGACATCCCATGTCTGCAGATAATTCTACTTCAAGTGTATGCATTCTATTTGAAATGTAATCATTCCTGATCTAGTATGAGCATTCTAGTTCTACCATGGGCAGTCTAGGTCTATAGCTCTACTAGTCTAGAGAGAGCGTATAAGATCTCACTGGGGATGTTGTCGTAGCTTAGTCCTGTGAGCTTATTTTAGCTAGGATCAGTTATCGCTGCTTCTTACATCTATCTCCATATGTTGGAAGTCAGCAGTAAGCAGTGGTGTAAACTATTTAAGTAAAAATACTTGAATGTACTACTTAAGTAGTTTTATTTGTGTATCTGTACTTTACTATACATTTTTTGACAACTTTTACTTCACTACATTCCTTAAGAAAATATTGAACTTTTTACTCCATACATTTTCCTTGACAACCAAAAGTACTTATATTTTGATGGCTTAGCAGGACAGAAACATTATCAAAATCACCCACTCATCAACCGAAAACACCTCGTCATCCCTACTGCCTCGGACTCACTAAACACACATGTGCCCCTGGCTTTCCATAAATAAATAAATAAAAAATGGTGCCATCTGGTTTGCTTAATATAATGAAATTGAAATGATTTATACTTAAGTATATTTTAAACCAAATACTTTTACTCAAGTAGAATTGTACTGGGTGACTTTTACTTTTGAGTCATTTTCTATTAAGGTACTTTTACTCAAGTATAACAGTTGGGTACTTTTTCCACCACTGGCAGTAATTAGATGTTTAGCTGGGATATCCTAGCAGTGGCCAGTGTATGGAATCCATATTAGGAACATTGTCATTCCTGGATTCTGTTTCAATGTAATAATATCCACTCTGCTGCTGATCACATTTCAAACAAAACATCTCCATGACTGATTTATGTTGGGTAGTTCTTATTTGTTCTTAAAGAATATCATGCAAACAGTGATACACAGCAGGCAAACAGAGCTCTATTCTTCTGTTATTAATTTATTCATCAACGGGTGAATATCAAACAAGCCGTGATATAATTAAAAAGTCTGTTTCACAAAATGGCACTTTCATTAATGTAACGATGTGCGCTGAGAGTCAGGAAGCAAGTTCAGGGAGTGTGTGTTTTAATAAATAAACAACATGAGACAAGAAACAAGAACAACGCACAGACTTAGCACTGGAACAGAAACAATAATGCCTGGGGAAGGAACCAAAGGGAGTGACATATATAGGGAAGGTAGTTAGGGAAGTGATGGAGTCCAGCTGAGTCAGATGACGTGCAGGTGCGCGCAACGATGGTGACAGGTGTGCGCCATAACGAGCAGCCTGGTGACCTAGAGGCCGGAGAGGGAGCACACGTGACAATGAATCTCTTATACGTTGATCAATCAGTATTAATAACAATTGATTTAAATGCACAGCAAGGAATAATTAGGACTTAATCATTATTGATTTTCGACACCCACGTTACTGGACTCCTCGATGTGTCTAAATTATATCATAATTAACTGCAGTTAAAAATGTTATATTTTTCAGATTCACAGTGTAGGCTATATCTCAGTGGCTTGTCGTTCCTCACACAGCAAGTCATGTAGATATCATTTTATTGACACAGATGGTGGGTTCTATGGTTGCAGTTACAGTACAAATCAAATCAAATTTTATTTGTCACATACACATGGTTAGCAGATGTTAATGTGAGTGTTGCGAAATGCTTGTGCTTCTAGTTACGACAATGCGGTAATAACCAACGAGTAATCTAACCTAACAATTTCACAACAACTACCTTATACACACAAGTGTAAAGAGATGAATAATATGTACATAAAGATATATGAATGAGTGATGGTACAGAACGGCATAGGCAAGATGCAGTAGATGGTATCGAGTACAGTATATACATATGAGATGAGTAATGTAGGGTATGTAAACATATACAAGATCTCACCTCGTGGGGCATCAATGATCATGAGGAAGGTGAGGGATCAGCCCAGAACTACACAGCAGGACCTGGTCAATGACCTGAAGAGAGCTGGGACCACAGTCTCAAAGAAAACCATTAGTAACACACTACGCCGTCATGGATTAAAATCCTGCAGCGCATGCAAGGTCCCCCTGCTCAAGCCAGCGCATGTCCAGGCCCGTCTGGATGATCCAGAGGAGGAATGGGAGAAGGTCATGTGGTCTGATGAGACAAGAATAGAGCTTTTTCGACTAAACTCCACTCGCCATGTTTGGAGGAAGAAGCAGGATGAGTACAACCCCAAGAACACCATCCCAACCGTGAAGCATGGAGGTGTAAACATCATTCTTTACGGATGCTTTTCTGCAAAGGGGACAGGACGACTGCACCATATTGAGGGGAGGATGAATGGGGCCATGTATCGCGAGATCTTGGCCAACAACCTCCTTCCCTCAGTAAGAGCATTGAAGATGGGATGCCAAATTCATGATATTAATAACACTTTTACCTTGTATTATCCTCTAACCTACATAAACCCAACCTCACTCCAAATTTACTTTCACATACCTTTATTTAAGAACCAATTCTTCTTATTTAAGTTATTTTCAACATTATTTAGGTAGTCTATGCAAATTAGTAGGGAAGCTGATCAATGTCTAAATGTGTTGATATGATAGCTCAGCTGAATCAAACACAAGCTTCTTTCCAAAGCTAAGCAGCATACATCGAGGTAGGATGGATGGTAGACTTGTTTTCACTGAAGTGCATTACCCCTCATATACTAATAGGAGTCAATGGACTGTGGCTTCATGTTCTATTTCTATATACTGAACCTCTTTATTTAGGTTGATGGCATGACGTTGAAACAATGATGATGATTCAAACATACCATTTTACTATCAACACTGAATCGAGGTCAAATAAAATGTTTCATCAAATATGAAATTCTACATTTCAGCCACCCAATATACTGTATATTCAATATAGGATGAAAAATAATCCAAATTTCTCTGGGAAATTCAACACAATTTCAAAGTAAACATAGTTCTGAAGATTGTTTAAATTAGATTGACTCCACATCACAATATGTTGACAAATTATGTTGAAACAATGTTGATTCAACCAGTGCGTGCTCAGTGAGAATGTTCCAGTGTACATACAGTACCAGTCAAAAGATGACACACATACTCATTCAATAATTTCTTTATTTATTATTTATTTTCTACATTGTATAATAATAGTGAAGACATCACAACTCAAAAAACACATATGGAATCATGTAGTAACCAAAAAAGTGTTTGATTCGTCAATATAGCCAATCAATGCCTTGATGACAGCTTTGCACACTCTTGGCATTCTCTCAACCAGCTTAATGAGGAATGCTTTTCCAACAGTCTTGAAGGAGTTCCCACAGATGCTGAGCACTTGTTGGCTGCTTTTCTATCACTCTGTGGTCCAACTCATCCCAAACCATCTCAATTGGGTTGAGGTCGGGTGATTGTGGAGGCCAGGTCATCTGATGCAGCACTCCATCACACTCCTTCTTGGTCAAATAGCCCTTACACAGCCTGGAGGCATGTTGGGTCATTGTCCTGTTGAAAAACAAATGCTAGTGGGACTAAGCGCAAACCTGATGGGATGGCGTATCACTGCAGAATGTTGTGGAAGTTACACAAATTTTAAATTTTAAGGCACACCTGTTAATTAAAATGCATTCCATGTGACTACCTCATGAAGCTGGTGGAGATAATGCCAAGAGTGTGCAATACTGTCATCAAAGCATAGGGTAGCTACTTTGAAGAATCTCAATTATAAAATATGTTTTATTTGTTTAACACCTTTTTGGTTACTACATGATTCCAAGTGTTATTTCATAGTTTTGATGTCTTCACTATTATTCTACAATGTAGAAAATAGTATAATTATTATTTTTTTAAAACCTGGAATGAGTAGGTGTGTCCAAACATTTGACTGGTACTGTATGCTGGCTCAATCGAAAATTGTCTTTAATATTCAGTAGCGCAATAAAGCTAACCTGCAATGTTATGGCTTGAATCTAGCCTCAACTTGTAATTTAGTTTTTTTATTGACAGTTTTGAATTGACTAATTTCAAACAAAATCTACTTTATTCCTAAAAGTGCAAGCCCCACTCATGTGACACTCCAAGAAGGCTCAATCAAATGCTCAAAGTATTTGAAAGAACAGGACTGGGTTAATGTAACCTATTTTGAATATAGACATGGTTTGTTGACATTGTGGTTCAGAAGAAGGGATGAAAACAAGTTAATATTTTGTGTTCTGATGTGGTAAGGCAGTTGCACTAAGCTCATGAAGCATTTCTAAGTGTTGTTCTTCAAGAATCAATGGTTATTTATCACAATAGAAAATTCCAAACATTGATGTACCTATCAGGACTGCTGTCTCATATTTTATGCACGTTTGTTTTTGAAGGGCACAGAAACATAAGGAGCACCATATGAGTTTATTGACTGCTTATGAACCCTTTTTTAAACACTGCTAATATGGTACCTTCGTGCACGGTACACATTCAAGTGCCCAAAGAGTCCACAAGACAACAGAGAACTTATCTTATCCAGCTTAAACTCCTCTTCACTCTTGGCTCAATTCTTTCTTCCCCTCTTCTCCTTCACTTCTCTTCTTCCCCCCTTCAACCTCTCCTTTCTCTTCACCTCTCCATCTCGCCTCTCCCCATCAATCCCACAATGCAGCTCATCTCTGTGAACAGATAATAGCTTCAAACCACGTTGCTGTGTGCGCGTACATCAAACAAACCTCTCATGTGCCTTTGGTATCCACAGACGTTCGCCGTGGGGGGGAGGTAGCAGGATCCCCCCCCCTCCACAGGGTGGTTGGGAGGGAGGGATTCAGAAGAATGAGCCTCAAAGTTCCCGGGCAATCAGACAGAGGGGGAATGTTAATGAAAAAGCAAACAGCCCACCGCAGTGACTTGCGCTAGGATCCATGTTAGAGCAATCATTACTGCACTGTTGCTCAGCTCTGCTCTATTCCACTCTCCCCGCAAACAAGGAGCAGTTGGGGGAAAATAACTATCCAGATTAAGGGTCAAATGCATTTAGATGCAAATTGAACAACTTCCTGTTTTGGGGAGTCTTGTTAAAGGATGGCGAAATGCTAATGTGTTAGAGAAAGTATTTCCACATCTTTGACCAAAAAATGTAATTACAGAGGATATGAAAACATTCCATCAATGAGAGTAGATGACTGAGAGTACTATGGATGTACATCAATTTCTTAAACTCAAAGTTTAATTTAAAAAGGTCAGTATTAAAATAAATAGAGTGACATGTAAGAGCAAATATTGTTTACATATCCATAGCCCCCATAGTGCTAACATTCATTATCTTGATAATGTGTCGAATGCTTGATAATGTATGTGATGTAAGAATAGATGTATATTTTCTGGATGACCTGAAAAAGATTGGTTTTAATCAAGCTGTCCAGTCAAGAGGAAGCTGCTCACTGTAACCAGTGCCCGTAATCTGGTTCAGGTCATTAATGAACCTACCAGGGTGTTTAAACCATCAGAGGAACTACGTAATCCATGTGTATTGGTCACATTTTTACCAATGCTGCAGAAATCTTGCTCTATAGCTGTATCCACACCCATTGGATGTACTGACCATAAAACAGTGGACATATCTAGAAAAGGCAAAGTTCCAAAGGCTGTGCCTAAAATGGTGTATAAGAGATCATACAAAACATTTGTACTGATTCCAATGTTGAAGATAAAAATATAAATACAGTAACAGTGTAACGCTCGTCTGAAGAAGTGGACCAAGATGCAGGGTGGGGTAGGTTAATCATAATCTTTAATGATAACCAGAAAAACAAGAAAGGGAAAACCAACGAAACGTACAGCCTTGTTGGGCTGAACAGCAACAATACATGGACAAGATCCCACAACATAGGTTGGAAAAAGGCTACCTAAGTATGATTCCCAATCAGAGACAACGATAGACAGCTGCGTCTGATTGGGAACCACACTTGGCCAAACGCAAACAAATACAACACATAGAATGCCCACCCAAATCACACCCTGACCAAACCAAATAGAGACATAAAAAGGCTCTCTAAGGTCAGGGCATGACAAACAGTCATACAGTTAAAGTCGGAAGTTTACATACACCTTAGCCAAATACATTTAAATTCAATTTCACAGTTCCTGACATTTAATCCTAGTAAAAAGTCCCTTTCTTAAGTCAGTTAGGATCACCACTTTATTATAAGAATGTGAAATGTCAGAATAATAGTAGATAGAATGATTTATTTCAGCGTTTATTTCTTTTATCACATTCCCAGTGGGTCAGAAGTTTACATACACTAGATTAGTATTTGGTAGCATTGCCTTTCAATTGTTTAACTCAAAAGTTTTGGGTAGGCCTTCCACAACCTTCCCATAATAAGTTGGGTGAATTTTGGCCCATTCCTCCTGACAGAGCTGGTGTAACTGAGTCAGGTTTGTAGGCCTACTTGCTCGCACACGCTTTTTCAGTTCTGCCCACAAAATTTCAATAGGATTGAGGTCAGGGCTTTGTGATGGCACGCCAATCAATACCATGACATTCTTATCCTCCTTTTTTACAGCAAATATTGCACTTTTACTTCCTTTTCCAACACTTTGTTTTTGCATTAATTCAACCAAACCTAACCCTATTGTTGTAATTGTCATTATTACAAATACATATATAAAAATAGGCATCTGCTTTTTTTTGGTCCTCTGACATCATTTAAGTAATTTGTGGTGACGAGGTGCACAAAGGGCATGGTATTCTCAAACCGCCACTTTACCCAAATGTGTTCTGGCCCAACCCGTCAGTCTCTGGTCCAATCAGACAGTCCCGAGTGGGTTCGAATTCGGAGAAGAGTCAGGGTCATTGCGGATAAGATCCAGCCCCATTGCGGATTAGAAAGTAACGTCCATGGCCAGAGAAAGGAGTCTGGGTAGCCAGACAAATGATGTGTGTAGTTTCTGCCATAGGACGGGACACACTCCAGACTTCTATTCTCTCACACCAGAGAGCCTCCGACATAAAAAAAAAACACACTGAGCTTTTAAGGCCTACGAGTCACACTCGGGTGCATATCCACACATGTGAGCGTAAAACACACACACACACACACAAATGGAGAGGAAACCCAAGAATGTCATGTTATCATAACACGATCTGTTCTGGTACACACAGGGTGAGGGTGAGAAGTAGCTTGATTGCACTTGACGCAATGGAGCAATTGAGTGCAGGGTGGACGTCACAAACGCTGAGAGCCAGGGAAGTACCACACACACACACACACCACCGTGGTCAGCCATGATCGATCGAGGGTGTGATGGTGCATCGGCAGTGGAAACTATCACAGGGTGCAGTGGGGAAAACATGACCCAATCACAACCCCCTAAGGAAATTTATGGAGGGGGGGACAGAGGATGTTTTGCAAAGTTGTTACTAGTTCTGTCTCAATAAACAGCAGGCACAACATGACATCCAAAGCACTTAACATTATCTGGGCTCTATGATAGGAATACAAAAAGTCTGTCGGTTTTGCAATAGAGACATTATCTTGATGACACCACACTCTGTAAATAAAGGAGAGATAAAGATACTTCTAGGCAAGCCAACCCTTAAGCAGAGTGCGGTAAACACTGCCTACCCTAATCAGTGGTAGGATAAAATTATAAAAAAGTGGACCTACCGTGCGAAAGGGGTGAGAGCTGGAAGCTACTTCTCTGTAGTTCTCTCTGCTTTTACTGAGAGAAAGAGAGCGAGAGAGGGGAGGAGAGAGCGAGAGAGGGGAGGAGAGAGCGAGAGAGGGGAAACAGTGCCAGTTAGGATGAGCAAGCCTTGTATAACACCATTGTACATTCAGTGCATACATAACACTGCCTCATTGGAAAACACAGAAGCCCGTATTCCAACAGACCATGATGATGGTGTTATTGTAACAGCTCCAAATTCAATGAATGTGCCGTTAAGACCGCATATTAAACTTTAATTTTTCCACTATATTTAACCATGTAGGCCAGTTGGGAACAAGTTCATTTACAACTGTGACCTGGTCAAGATAAAGCAAAGCAGTGTGACAAAAACAACAGTTACACATGGGATAAACAAACGTACAGTCAATAACACAATAGAAAAATCGCTGTACAGTGTGTGCAAATGTAGCAAGATTAGGGAGGTAAAGGCAATAAATAGGCCATAGAGGTGAAATAATTACAATTTAGCATTAACACGGGAGTGATAAGATGTGCAGAAGATGATGTGCAAGTAGAGACACTGGGGTGCAAAAGCGCAAAAATAAATAAATACCAATATGGGGATGAAGTAGTTGGGTGTGATATTTACAGATGGGCTGTGGACAGCTGCTCTGACAGCTGATGCTTAAAGTTAGTGAGGGAGATATAAGACTCCAGCTTCAGCGATTTCTGCAATTAGTTCCAGTCATTGGCAGCAGAGAACTGGAAGGAAAGGCAGTCAAATGAGGGGTTGGCTTTGGGGATGAACAGTGAAATAAACCTGCTGGATCGTGTGCTACGGGTGGATGTTGCTATGGTGACCAGTGAGAGCTGAGATAAGGCGGGGCTTTACATAGCAAAGACTTAGACTACCTGGAGTCAGTGGGTTTGGTGACAAATATGTAGCGAGGGCCAGCCAACGAGAACATACAGGTCGCAGTGGTGGGTAGTATATGGGGCTTTGGTGACAAAACGGGTGGCACTGTGATAGACTGCATCCAATTTGCTGAGGAGAGTGTTGGAGGCTATTTGTAAATGACATCGCCGAAGTCCAGGATCGGTAGGATAGTCAGTTTTACGAGGGTGTTTGGCAGGCTTTGTTGCGAAATAGGAAGCCGATTCTAAATTTAAGAGGACATTTCCCCAAAAAGTAAGGTCTTTGTCCCGATGTGCAGTTGCAAACCATAGTCTGGTTTTTATATGGCGGTTTCAGAGCATTGGCTTCTTCCTTGCTGAGCGCCCTTTCAGGTTATGTCGATATAGCACTCATTTTACTGTGGATATAGATACTTTTGTACCTGTTTCCTCCAGCATCTTCAAAAGGTCCTTTGCTATTGTTCTCGGATTGATTTGCACTTTTCGCACAAAAGTATGTTTATCTCTAGGAGACAGAACATGTCTCCTTCCTGAGAAAAATGACGGCTGCGTGGTCCCGTGGTGTTTATACTTGCGTACTATTGTTTGTACAGATGAACGTGGTTCCTTCAGCCGTTTGGAAATTGCTCCCAAGGATGAACTAGACATGTGGAGGTCTACCATTATTTTTCTGAGGTCTTGGCTGATTTCTTTTGATTTTCCCCATGATGTCAAGCAAAGATGCAGTGAGCTTGAAGGTAGGCCTTGAAATACATCCACAGGTACACCTCCCTTTGACTCAAATGATGTCAATTAGGCTGTTAGAAGCTTCTAAAGCCATTACATAATTGTCTGGAATTTTCCAAACTGTTTAAAGGCAGAGTCAACTTAGTGCATGTAAACCAGGAGACCGAAAGGGGTAGGGAGACAATTTGACAACATCCAGTGAAATGGCAGAGTGCCAAATTCAAATTAAATTTTTTCAAAATATTTAACTTTCCTAAAATCACAAGTGCAATACACCAAAATACATCTTAACTTCTTGTTATCCATCCACCATGTCAGATTTCAAAAAGGCTTTACGGCGAAAGCAAACTATGCGATTATCTGAGGACAGCACCGCACAATACAAACACATGACAATCATATTTCAATCTGCCAGGCGCAACACAAAACTCAGAAATAACAATATAATCCATGCCTTACCTTTGAAGATCTTCTGTTAGCACTCCAAAATGTCCCATAAATATCACAAATGGTCCTTTTGTTCGATAAATTCCGTCATTATATCCCCAAAATGTCAATTTATTTTGCGCATTTGATTCAGAAAAACACCGGTTCCAACTCACCCAACTTGACTACAAATGATCTAATGAATTACCTGTAATCTTGGTCCAAACATTTCAAACAACTTTCCTAATCCAACTTTAGGTATTTTAAAATGTAAATAATCAATACTATTTAAGAATGAATATACTGTGTTCAATAGCGGATCAAATGAAAGTGGAGTGAGCTTCAGGTCGCGCTCTCCAAACAAACAGTCCACTTGGCTCTACACTCAGAAAGGAAAGGGCTACTTATTCATTACTCAAAAGATAAACATCAACCAATTTCTAAAGACTGTTGACATCTAGTGGAAGCCATAGGAACTGCAACCAGATGCCTCATGAATCTAGGTTCCCATAGACAGCCAATTGAAAACACAGTGAAATCAATAACATTTTTTCCTGAATTGTTGGTCCTTGGGGTTTCGCCTGACAAATAAGTTCTGTTATACAGACATTATTGTAACAGTTTTAGAAACTTTAGAGTTTTATATCCAAATCTACCAATTATATGCATATACTAGCTTCTGGGCCTGAGTAGCAGGCAGTCGACTTTGGGCACGCTTTCATCTGGACGTCAAAATACCACCCCCTATCCCAAAGAAGTTAAAAAGCATATCAAGATCCTGATATGGACCTCAGTCAAGAGCATATGCAACAAATTAGGAAAGCCTTAGATATGACATTCGACAATGCAATGATAGGGTCATTTTGCCAAGACCATTGACGTAGATAGAATACAGTCCAATTAAATGAGGGGGCATAACTATATTTTGTTTTATTTATGCTTTCAATCATTTTGTTTAATTTTCTTCGGCACATAGAAAGTGATAGAGCCATAAACAACTTCCCCATACAACCATCAGTTAGTGCCACAACACCGCTCATTTGGGAGGAAATGTAATGATGTATTTCATGAGTGTGTGTGCTTTATTAACATCTGCCTAAGTTACTGCCCAGATCTTCCAGTCTGGACGACCAGACGACGGGTCCAGAAAGTCGATCACAATCTGGACATCCGCTGCCGAGCCATGGAGCGGACTTCTTCATTTGCAGACACCCTAATCTGGGTCGACCACACCAGAGTGGGGACTGCAACACCGTTCACCATCTGGACATCTGCTGCCCAGCCATGGAGCGGAGTTCATTCGCAGAAAACCTACCGGGGTCTACCACCAGATGGGGACCACAACGATGGTCCACAACCAGGACAACTCACGGTCATTTACAGCTACCCCTCTACTTTTTTCAATTTCTGCCTGAAGACATACCCTGTAGCTCAGGCCCAGGACCAAGGAAATGCATATTCTTGGTTTCATTTGAAAGAAAACACACTGAGGTTTGTGTAAATGTGAATTGAATGTAGGAGAATATAACACAATAGAACTGGTTTAGATAATACAATGAAAAAAACATACGTTTTTTCATTTTTATTGTTGTATCATCATCATCTTTAAAATGAATAAGACAAACATTCAGATAGGATGATGTGGACAATTTCAGTAGAAAACATAAGAGGGCAACAGTACTTGTGCAAAGTTTCAGAATGGTAACTTCCAAAATGAGTGTGATACAGGACATTTATCATGAAGTCACCCAGGTGTCCCACACAAGTAGCCACCTGAAACCCCACCTCTTTAAGGAATACCTAGGATAGGATAAAGTAATCCTTCTCACCCCCCCCCTTAAAATATTTAGATGCACTATTGTAAAGTGGTTGTTCCACTGGATGTCATAAGGTGAATGCACCAATTTGTAAGTCGCTCTGGATAAGAGCGTCTGCTAAATGACTTAAATGTAAAAAAAAATGTAAAAGTAGCCCAAATGTACCCAAGTGGCCTAATTGGTGAAGTTATACATTTTGAATGGAATAACTATATAAAAAATACCAAAATGGTATTCTAACACCCCCCCCCCATAAAATGGAGAAGAAACATGAAAAAAAATATATACATTTACAAAATAACACTTTCAATATTTGGAAGACCCTCAGTCCTCTGCACAATATTGTGATGCTGATGCCAGGTGCCATAGCAGTCTCTTTTTTAAAATTTATTTTATTTTATTTCACCTTTATTTAACCAGGTAGGCTAGTTGAGAACAAGTTCTCATTTGCAACTGCGACCTGGCCAAGATAAAGCATAGCAGTGTGAACAGACAACACAGAGTTACACATGGAATAAACAATTAACAAGTCAATAACACAGTAGAAAAAAATGGGCAGTCTATATACAATGTGTGCAAAAGGCATGAGGAGGTAGGCGAATAATACAATTTTGCAGATTAACACTGGAGTGATAAGTGATCAGATGGTCATGTACAGGTAGAGATATTGGTGTGCAAAAGAGCAGAAAAATAAATAAATAAAAACAGTATAAAAACAGTATGGGAATGAGGTAGGTGAAAATGGGTGGGCTATTTTCCTATAGACTATGTACAGCTGCAGCGATCGGTTAGCTGCTCGGATAGCTGATGTTTGAAGTTGGTGAGGGAGATAAAAGTCTCCATCTTCAGCGATTTTTGCAATTCGTTCCAGTCACAGGCAGCAGAGTACTGGAACGAAAGGCGGCCAAATGATGTGTTGGCTTTAGGGATGATCAGTGAGATACACCTGCTGGAGCGCGTGCTACGGATGGGTGTTGCCATCGTGACCAGTGAACTGAGATAAGGCGGAGCTTTACCTAGCATGGACTTGTAGATGACCTGAAGCCAGTGGGTCTGGCGACGAATATGTAGTGAGGGCCAGCCGACTAGAGCATACAAGTCGCAGTGGTGGGTGGTATAAGGTGCTTTAGTGACAAAACGGATGGCACTGTGATAGACTGCATCCAGTTTGCTGAGTAGAGTGTTGGAAGCCATTTTGTAGATGACATCGCCGAAGTCGAGGATCGGTAGGATAGTCCGTTTTACTAGGGTAAGCTTGGCAGCGTGAGTGAAGGAGGCTTTGTTGCGGAATAGAAAGCCGACTCTTGATTTGATTTTCGATTGGAGATGTTTGATGTGGGTCTGGAAGGAGAGTTTGCAGTCTAGCCAGACACCTAGGTACTTATAGATGTCCACATATTCAAGGTCGGAACCATCCAGGGTGGTGATGCTAGTCGGGCATGCGGGTGCAGGCAGCGATCGGTTGAAAAGCATGCATTTGGTTTTACTCGCGTTTAAGAGCAGTTGGAGGCCACGGAAGGAGTGCTGTATGGCATTGAAGCTCGTTTGGAGGTTAGATAGCACAGTGTCCAATGACGGGCCGAAAGTATATAGAATGGTGTCATCTGCGTAGAGGTGGATCAGGGAATCGCCCGCAGCAAGAGCAACATCATTGATATATACAGAGAAAAGAGTCGGCCCAAGAATTGAACCCTGTGGCACCCCCATAGAGACTGCCAGAGGACCGGACAGCATGCCCTCCGATTTGACACACTGAACTCTGTCTGCAAAGTAATTGGTGAACCAGGCAAGGCAGTCATCCGAAAAACCGAGGCTGTTGAGTCTGCCGATAAGAATATGGTGATTGACAGAGTCGAAAGCCTTGGCGAGGTCGATGAAGACGGCTGCACAGTACTGTCTTTTATCGATGGCGGTTATGATATCGTTTAGTACCTTGAGTGTGGCTGAGGTGCACCCGTGACCGGCTCGGAAACCAGATTGCACAGCGGAGAAGGTACGGTGGGATTCGAGATGGTCAGTGACCTGTTTGTTGACTTGGCTTTCGAAGACCTTAGATAGGCAGGGCAGGATGGATATAGGTCTGTAACAGTTTGGGTCCAGGGTGTCTCCCCCTTTGAAGAGGGGGATGACTGCGGCAGCTTTCCAATCCTTGGGGATCTCAGACGATATGAAAGAGAGGTTGAACAGGCTGGTAATAGGGGTTGCGACAATGGCGGCAGATAGTTTCAGAAATAGCGGGTCCAGATTGTCAAGCCCAGCTGATTTGTACGGGTCCAGGTTTTGCAGCTCTTTCAGAACATCTGCTATCTGGATTTGGGTAAAGGAGAACCTGGAGAGGCTTGGGTGAGGAGCTACGGGGGGCGGAGCTGTTGGCCGAGGTTGGAGTAGCCAGGCGGAAGGCATGGCCAGCCGTTGAGAAGTGCTTATTGAAGTTTTCGATAATCATGGATTTATCGGTGGAGACCGTGTTTCCTAGCCTCAGTGCAGTGGGCAGCTGGGAGGAGGTGCTCTTGTTCTCCATGGACTTCACAGTGTCCCAGAACTTTTTGGAGTTGGAGCTACAGGATGCAAACTTCTGCCTGAAGAAGCTGGCCTTAGCTTTCCTGACTGACTGCGTGTATTGGTTCCTGACTTCCCTGAACAGTTGCATATCACGGGGGCTATTCAATGCTATTGCAGTCCGCCACAGGATGTTTTTGTGCTGGTCGAGGGCAGTCAGGTCTGGAGTGAACCAAGGGCTGTATCTGTTCTTGGTTCTGCATTTTTTGAACGGAGCATGCTTATCTAAAATGGTTACTTTTAAAGAATGACCATGCATCCTCAACTGACGGGATGAGGTCAATGTCCTTCCAGGGTACCCGGGCCAGGTCGATTTGAAAGGCCTGCTCACAGAAGTGTTTTAGGGAGCGTTTGACAGTGATGAGGGGTGGTCGTTTGACTGCGGCTCCGTGGCGGATACAGGCGATGAGGCAGTGATCGCTGAGATCCTGGTTGAAGACAGCAGAGGTATATTTGGAGGGCCAGTTGGTCAGGATGACGTCTATGAGGGTGCCCTTGTTTACAGAGTTGTACCTGGTGGGTTCCTTGATGATTTGAGTGAGATTGAGGGCATCTAGCTTAGATTGTAGGACTGCCGGGGTGTTAAGCATATCCCAGTTTAGGTCACCTAACAGAACGAATTCTGAAGCTAGATGGGGGGCGATCAATTCACAAATGGTGTCCAGGGCACAGCTGGGAGCTGAGGGGGGGTCGGTAGCAGGCGGCAACAGTGAGAGACTTGTTTCTGGAGAGAGTAATTTTCAAAATTAGTAGTTCAAACTGTTTGGGTATGGACCTGGAAAGTATGACATTACTTTGCAGGCTATCTCTGCAGTAGACTGCGACTCCGCCCCCTTTGGCAGTTCTATCTTGACGGAAGATGTTATAGTTGGGTATGGAAATCTCTGAATTTTTGGTGGCCTTCCTGAGCCAGGATTCAGACACGGCAAGGACATCAGAGTTAGCAGAGTGTGCTAAAGCAGTGAGTAAAACAAACTTAGGGAGGAGGCTTCTGATGTTGACATGCATAAAACCAAGACTTTTTCGATCACAGAAGTCAACAAATGAGGGTACCTGGGGACATAAGTAAGTTGGTAAGTTGGTAAGTTGGTGGTTGAAGATTTCCCTCTAGTGGTGTGGGGGCTGTGCTTTGGCAAAGTGGGTGGGGTTATATCCTTCCTGTTTGGCCCTGTCCGGGGGTGTCCTCGGATGGGGCCACAGTGTCTCCTGACCCCTCCTGTCTCAGCCTCCAGTATTTATGCTGCAGTAGTTTATGTGTCGCGGGGCTAGGGTCAGTTTGTTTATCTGGAGTACTTCTCCTGTCCTATTCAGGTGTCCTGTGTGAATCTAAGTGTGCGTTCTCTAATTCTCTCCTTCTCTCTTTCTTTCTCTCTCTCGGAGGACCTGAGCCCTAGGACCATGCCCCAGGACTACCTGACATGATGACTCCTTGCTGTCCCCAGTCCACCTGGCCATGCTGCTGCTCCAGTTTCAACTGGCCTGGGCCCTAGGACCATGTCCCAGGACTACCTGACATGAGGACTCCTTGCTGTCCCCAGTCCACCTGGCCATGCTCCTGCTCCAGTTTCAACTGTTCTGCCTTACTATTATTCAACCATGCTGGTCATTTATGAACATTTGAACATCTTGGCCACGTTCTGTTATAATCTCCACCCGGCACAGCCAGAAGAGGACTGGCCACCCCACATATGCTCTCTCTAATTCTCTCTTTCTTTCTCTCTCTCGGAGGACCTGAGCCCTAGGACCGTGCCCCAGGACTACCTGACATGATGGCTCCTTGCTGTCCCCAGTCCACCTGACTGTGCTGCTGCTCCAGTTTCAACTGTTCTGCCTTATTATTATTTGACCATGCTGGTCATTTATGAACATTTGAACATCTTGGTCATGTTCTGTTATAATCTCTACCCGGCACAGCCAGAAGAGGACTGGCCACCCCACATAGCCCGGTTCCTCTCTAGGTTTCTTCCTAGGTTTTGGCCTTTCTAGGGAGTTTTTCCTAGCCACCGTGCTTTTACACCTGCATTGTTTGCTGTTTGGGGTTTTAGGCTGGGTTTCTGTACAGCACTTTGAGATATCAGCTGATGTACGAAGGGCTATATAAAAAAAAAAGATTTGATTTGATTTGATTTGACATGCGGGGCCTGGGTTTACCTCCACATCACCCGCGGAACAGAGAAGGAGTAGTATGAGAGTACGGCTAAAGGCTATCAAAACTGGTCGCCTAGAGCGTTGGGGGCAGAGGATAAGAGGAGCAGGTTTCTGGGCATGGTAGAATATATTCAGGGCATAATGCGCAGACAGGGGTATGGTGGGGTGCGGGTACAGCGGAGGTAAGCCCAGGCACTGGGTGATAATGAGAGAGGTTGTATCTCTGGACATGCTGGTTGTAATGGGTGATGTCACCGCATGTGTGGGGGGTGGGACAAGGGAGGTAACAGGGGTATGCAGAGTGGATCTAGGGGCTCCATTGTGAACTAAAACAATGATAACTAACCTGAACAACAGTATACAAGGCATATTGACATTTGAGAGAGACATACAGCGAGGCATACAGTAGTCACAGGTGTAGAATTGAGAAAGCTAGCTAAAAACAGTGGGCGAGGCTAATCAGCTAGCACAACAAACAGCAGGTAAAATGGCGTTGACTAGGCAACTGGGCCGACAGATAAAACAAACAAGCAGAGTGGAGTACCGTGATTAATGGACACTGACAGATTTGGGCCTTCTCTCAGTGTGGTAAACTGTTCTGAATTATTTCAATTCTTTCTAAACAGACAGCTGTAATTCAAAAAATTTTTTGGCAAATGTATTTATATTTCAGTGGTGCTGGAGCTCCTCCAGAACCCTTCATGTGGTTATGATTCTATAATGAAGTGCAACGCAGTTGCAGTCTTATGTCTATTAGAGCAGAGAGAAAGGAGAGAGATTATTGGAAGTGCATCTCATTCCAGTTCGGTGAGAGATACAGGCACGCTTCTCACACAGCCACTGCCACGCATTGGTCTCTTTACTTTTTCACATTACGTTTTTTGAGGAGGGGGGCAGGAGATTTTAAAAAGTAACTTTTGCTTTTATTTTAATTTTCACATTGCAAAAAGTGATCATTATTTTTCAGGCCACTGGAGGTGTGACAGGTAGCCTAGTGGTTAGAGTGTTGGACCAGTAACTAAAAGATTAATAGGTTAGTAGGTTAATCGAATCTCTGAGCTGACAAGGTAAGTCTGTCGTTCTGCCCCATGAACAAGGCAGTTAACCTACTGTTCCTAGGCTGTTGTTGTAAATAAGAATTTCTTCTTAACTGACATGCCTAGCTAAATAAAGGTGTAAAAAAATAAGTACCAAATCTGGCCAAATAGATTTCAGAATAAAATAGTCTAAAAACCTGTTGGAACAGGATCTGGTTCAAATGATCTGCACATTGTGTCCTTGAGTGTCTGTGGGTTTTTGCTCCTTCTCTGTACTTGTTGGATCAATTAAGGTAATTGATTTATTAGGAACTGCCATCACCTGGTTGTCTAGATTACAGTTTGGCACAAATTGAAAGGAGTTTGACCTCAAGATGTAAAATCAAATGTTATTGGTCACCCACACATAGTTAGCAGAAGTTATTGTGAGTGTAATGAAATGCTTCTAGCTGTAATGTATTAATAACTGGTGTCAGGTTCATGTAAGATTTATTGGTTCTGCTTTAAAAACATCCTAAAGATTGATTCCATACATCGTTTGACATGTTTCTAAAGGACTGTAACAGAACCTTTCAAGTTTTTGTCTGGACGAAATGCTCGCGCCTCATGAAGATGGATTACTGGCCTGAACACGCGAAAAACAAGTGGATTTTGGGACATAAATGATGGAACTTTATGGAACAAATCAGTCATTTATTGTCGAACTGGGATTCCTGGTAGTGCCTTCTGATGAAGATCATCAAAGGTAAGTGAATATTTATGGTGTTGTTTCTAACTTTGTTGATTCCAAAATGGCGGATATTCCTCTGGCTGTTTTGGGTTCTCAGATTATGCTTTTTCCGTGAAGATTTTAAAAAATCTGACACAGCAGTTGCATTAAGGAGAAGTCTATCTTTAATTCTGTGAATAATAGTTGTATCTTGTATCAATGTTTATTATGAGTATTTCTGCAAAATCACCAGATGTTTTGGAATCAAAACATTACTGCACGTAATGCGCCAATGTAAACTGAGATTTTTGGATATAAATATGAACATTATCGAACAAAACATACATGTATTGTGTAACATGATGTCCTATGAGTGTCATCTGATGAAGATCATCAAAGGTTAGTGATTCATTTTATCTATATTTCTGCTTTTTGTGACTCCTACCTTTGGCTGTGTGTTTTTTGACTTGGCTATGACCTAACATAATCATATGTTGTGCTTTAGCTGTAAAGCATTTTTTTAATCGGACACGATGGGTAGATTAACAAGATGTTTATCTCTCATTTGCTGTATTGGACTTGTTAATGTGTGAAAGTTACATATTTCTAAGAAATATTTTTGAATTTCGCGAGCTGCCTTTTCAGCGGAATGTTGTCGTGTTAGAAAGGTTAAGGGTTGATCCGAGCATTCTGTGCTGACAGCAGTCAAGTACCCAAGCAAACTGGCTAGTGTTGGATAGCTTGCTAGCTACTTCCCGACACAAATGAGGAAACAGCTCGCTCTGACCATTTTACTTGCCCTAGCAGAGCTGGATAGGCTGTTTTTATGTTACCCACAACATTGGTGACTGCAACTGTGCAGCCCTCTGCTGTACGCCCTGTTCACCCACGACTGCGTGGCCATGCACGCCGCCAACGCAATCATCAAGTCTGCAGATGACAAAACAGTAGAGGGCTTGATTGATCACCAACAACTACGAGACAGCCTACAAGGAGGAGGTGACGGTACCCAAAGTGCGGTGTCAGGAAAACAACCTCTCACTCAACAAAACAAAGGAGCTGATCGTAGACTTCAGGAAACAGCAGAGGGAGCGCCCCCTTATCCACATCGAAGGGACAGCAGTGGAGAAGGTGGAAAGTTGGGCGTACATATCACAGACAAACTGAAATCGTCCACGCACACAGACAGTGCGGTGAAGAACCTCAGGAGGCTGAAGAAATTTGTCTTGTCACCCAAAACCTTGACAAACTTTACAGATGCACAATTGAGAGCATCCTGTCGGGCTGTCTCACAGCCTGGTACAGCAACTGCACCACCCTCAACAGCAAGGCTCTCCAGAGGGTGGTGCGGTCTGCACAACTGGGGCAAACTACCTGTCCTACATGACACCTACAACACCCAATGTAACAGGAAGGCCATAAAGATCATCAAGGACAACAACCACCCGAGTCACTGCCTGTTCATACTGCTATCATTACATTTACATTTACATTTAAGTCATTTAGCAGACGCTCTTATCCAGAGCGACTTACAAATTGGTGCATTCACCTTATGACATCCAGTGGAACAGTCACTTTACAATAGTGCATCTAAATCTTAAAGGGGGGGGTGAGAGGGATTACTTATCCTATCCTAGGTATTCCTTAAAGAGGTGGGGTTTCAGGTGTCTCCGGAAGGTGGTGATTGACTCCGCTGTCCTGGCGTCGTGAGGGAGTTTGTTCCACCATTGGGGGCCAGCGCAGCGAACAGTTTTGACTGGGCTGAGCGGGAGCTGTACTTCCTCAGTGGTAGGGAGGCGAGCAGGCCAGAGGTGGATGAACGCAGTGCCCTTGTTTGGGTGTAGGGCCTGATCAGAGCCTGGAGGTACTGAGGTGCCGTTCCCCTCACAGCTCCGTAGGCAAGCACCATGGTCTTGTAGCGGATGCGAGCTTCAACTGGAAGCCAGTGGAGAGAACGGAGGAGCGGGGTGACGTGAGAGAACTTGGGAAGGTTGAACACCAGACGGGCTGCGGCGTTCTGGATGAGTTGAAGGGGTTTAATGGCACAGGCAGGGAGCCCAGCCAACAGCGAGTTGCAGTAATCCAGACGGGAGATGACAAGTGCCTGGATTAGGACCTGCGCCGCTTCCTGTGTGAGGCAGGGTCGTACTCTGCGGATGTTGTAGAGCATGAACCTACATGAACGGGCCACCGCCTTGATGTTGGTTGAGAACGACAGGGTGTTGTCCAGGATCACGCCAAGGTTCTTGGCGCTCTGGGAGGAGGACACAATGGAGTTGTCAACCGTGATGGCGAGATCATGGAACGGGCAGTCCTTCCCCGGGAGGAAGAGCAGCTCCGTCTTGCTGAGGTTCAGCTTGAGGTGGTGATCCGTCATCCACACTGATATGTCTGCCAGACATGCAGAGATGCGATTCGCCACCTGGTCGTCAGAAGGGGGAAAGGAGAAGATTAATTGTGTGTCGTCTGCATAGCAATGATAGGAGAGACCATGTGAGGTTATGACAGAGCCAAGTGACTTGGTGTATAGCGAGAATAGGAGAGGGCCAAGAACAGAGCCCTGGGGGACACCAGTGGTGAGAGCGCGTGGTGAGGAGACAGATTCTCGCCACGCCACCTGGTAGGAGCGGCCTGTCAGGTAGGACGCAATCCAAGCGTGGGCAGCGCCGGAGATGCCCAACTCGGAGAGGGTGGAGAGGAGGATCTGATGGTTCACAGTATCGAAGGCAGCCGATAGATCTAGAAGGATGAGAGCAGAGGAGAGAGAGTTAGCTTTAGCAGTGCGGAGCGCCTCCGTGATACAGAGGAGAGCAGTCTCAGTTGAATGACTAGTCTTGAAACCTGACTGATTTGGATCAAGAAGGTCATTCAGAGAGAGATAGCGGGAGAGCTGGCCAAGGACGGCACGTTCAAGAGTTTTGGAGAGAAAAGAAAGAAGGGATACTGGTCTGTAATTGTTGACATCGGAGGGATCGAGTGTAGGTTTTTTCAGAAGGGTGCAGCTCTCGCTCTCTTGAAGACGGAAGGGACGTAGCCAGCGGTCAGGGATGAGTTGATGAGCGAGGTGAGGTAAGGGAGAAGGTCTCCGGAAATGGTCTGGAGAAGAGAGGAGGGGATAGGGTCAAGCGGGCAGGTTGTTGGGTGGCCGGCCGTCACAAGACGCGAGATTTCATCTGGAGAGAGAGGGAGAAAGAGGTCAGAGCACAGGGTAGGGCAGTGTGAGCAGAACCAGCGGTGTCGTTTGACTTAGCAAACGAGGATCGGATGTCGTCGACCTTCTTTTCAAAATGGTTGACGAAGTCATCTGCAGAGAGGGAGGAGGGGGGAGGAGGAGGATTCAGGAGGGAGGAGAAGGTGGCAAAGAGCTTCCTAGGGTTAGAGGCAGATGCTTGGAATTTAGCGTGGTAGAAAGTGGCTTTAGCAGCAGAGACAGAGGAGGAAAATGTAGAGAGGAGGGAGTGAAAGGATGCCAGGTCCGCAGGGAGGCGAGTTTTCCTCCATTTCTGCTCGGCTGCCCGGAGCCCTGTTCTGTGAGCTCGCAATGAGTCATCGAGCCACGGAGCGGGAGGGAGGACCGAGCCGGCCTGGAGGATAGGGGACATAGAGAGTCAAAGGATGCAGAGAGGGAGGAGAGGAGGGTTGAGGAGGCAGAATCAGGAGATAGGTTGGAGAAGGTTTGAGCGGAGGGAAGAGATGATAGGATGGAAGAGGAGAGAGTAGCGGGGGAGAGAGAGCGAAGGTTGGGACGGTGCGATACCATCCGAGTAGGGGCAGTGTGGGAGGTGTTGGATGAGAGCGAGAGGGAAAAGGATACAAGGTAGTGGTCGGAGACTTGGAGGGGAGTTGCAATGAGGTTAGTGGAAGAACAGCATCTAGTAAAGATGAGGTCGAGCGTATTGCCTGCCTTGTGAGTAGGGGAGGAAGGTGAGAGGGTGAGGTCAAAAGAGGAGAGGAGTGGAAAGAAGGAGGCAGAGAGGAAAGAGTCAAAGGTAGACGTGGGGAGGTTAAAGTCGCCCAGAACTGTGAGAGGTGAGCCGTCCTAAGGAAAGGAGCTTATCAAGGCATCAAGCTCATTGATGAACTCTCAGAGGGAACCTGGAGGGCGATAAATGATAAGGATGTTAAGCTTGAAAGGGCTGGTAACTGTGACAGCATGGAATTCAAAGGAGGCGATAGACAGATGGGTAAGGGGAGAAAGAGAGAATGACCACTTGGGAGAGATGAGGATCCCGGTGCCACCACCCCGCTGACCAGAAGCTCTCGGGGTGTGCGAGAACACGTGGGCGGACGAAGAGAGAGCAGTAGGAGTAGCAGTGTTGTCTGTGGTGATCCATGTTTCCGTCAGTGCCAAGAAGTCGAGGGACTGGAGGGAGGCATAGGCTGAGATGAACTCTGCCTTGTTGACCGCGGATTGGCAGTTCCAGAGGCTACCGGAGACCTGGAACTCCACGTGGGTGGTGCGCGCTGGGACCACCAGAGTAGGGTGGCCGCGGCCACGCGGTGTGGAGCGTTTGTATGGTCTGTGCAGAGAGGAGAGAACAGGGATAAACAGACACATAGTTGACAGGCTACAGAAGAGGCTACGCTAATGCAAAGGAGATTGGAATGACAAGTGGACTACACGTCTCGAATGTTCAGAAAGTTAAGCTACGTAGCAAGAATCTTATTGACTAAAATGATTAAAATGATACAGTACTGCTGAGGTAGGCTAGCTGGCAGTGGGTGCGTTGTTGACACTACACTAATCAAGTCGTTCCGTTGAGTGTAATAGTTTCTGCAGTGTTGCTATTCGGGGGCTAGCTGGCTAGCTAGCAGTGTTGTTTACGTTACGTTTCGTTAAAAGAACGACAATAGCTGGCTAGCTAACCTAGAAAATCGCTCTAGACTACACAATTATCTTTGATACAAAGATGGCTATGTAGCTAGCTATGTAGCTAGCTACGATCAAACAAATCAAACCGTTGTACTGTAATGAAATGAAGTGAAAATGTGATACTACCTGTGAATGCGACCGGGTTGTTGAGTTCTATTCAGAAGACGTTGGCTAGCGTTGGCTAGCTAGCAGTGTCTCCTACGTTAAGGACGACAAATAGCTGGCTAGCTAACCTCGGTAAATTAAGATAATCACTCTAAGACTACACACTCTAAACCTAAACAACACAATTATCTTGGATACGAAGATACGAAGACAGCAAAGACAGCTATGTAGCTAGCTAACACTACACTAATCAAGTCGTTCAGTTGAGTGTAATAGTTTTTCCAGTGCAGCTAATCAGTGGACGTTAGCTAGCTGGCTAGTGAAGACTACGTTAGGACGGCGAAATATGATAATTACGCAATTATCTTATACAAAGACGGCTATGTAGCTAGCTGAGAAGAAATTGCTAAGATTAGACAAATCAAACCGTTGTGCTATAATGAAATATATAGCACATGTAATGAAAAAGTTATACTACCCGCGGGAGCGAAGTGCCGATGCGACCACTCGCTCCAACCCGGAAGCTCAAGACAGGCATCCTGCAGGTAAGATCAGTACAGGTGCATCAAAGCTGGACCGAGAGATTGAGAAACAGCTTCTAGCTCAAGGCCATCAGACTGCTAAACAGCAATCACTAACTCAGAGACTGCTGCCTACATTGAGACCCAAATCACTGGACACTTTAATAAATGGCCCACTAGTCACTTTTTAAACAATGGCACTTCAATAATGTTTACATATCTTACAGTATATACATGTGATATGAGTAATGTATTTTTATACCATCTACTGCACCTTGCCTACGCTGCTCTGCCATCACTCATCCATATACTTATATGTACATATTCTCATTCACCCCTTTAGACTTGTGTGTATTAGGTAGTTCTTGGGGAATTGTTAAATTACTTGTTGTATATTACTGCACTTTTGGAACTAGAAGCACAAGCACATCGCTACACTCGCATTAACATCTTCGGGATGTTTGAGTTAATGTAGGCTAATGTAATTAGCATGAGGTTGTAAATAGCGAGAAAATTTCTCAGGACATAGACATATCTGATTTTGGCTGCAAGCTTATTAAATACTTGTTAATGTGACTGCGCTATCCAATATACAGTAGCTATTACAGTGAAATAAGTCCATGCTATTGTTTGAGGAGATTGCACAATTCTGAACATGAAAAATGATTAATAAACAAATTAGGCACATTTGGGCAGTCATGATAAGACATTTAACAGAAACATAATGTTTCATTGGATCAGTCTAAAGCTTTGCACATACACTGACGCCATGTAGAGGCCAAAATCTAAATTGCACCTGGGCTGGAATAATACATTATGGCCTTTCTCTTGCATTTCAAAGATGGTACCAAAAAATACAATGGCTGTTTTTTGCATTGTATTTTCTTTTAACAGATCTATTGTGTTATATTCTACTACATTAATTTCACATTTCCATAAACTTCAAAGTGTTCCCTTTCAAATGGTACCTAGAATATGCATATCCTTGCTTCAGGGCCTGAGCTACAGTCAGTTAGATTTGGGTATGTCATTTTAGGCAAAAATTGAAAAAAGGGGGCTAATCTGTTTTACCTCATTTCTACAAAATATATATAAAATAATAATTAAATTTAAAAAACTCTAGCCTACATTACCCGCACGGAGATTCATATAAAGCTCTCCCTCAACCTTCAGTTGGAAAATCTGACCATAATTCTATCCTCCTGATTCCTGCTTACAAGCAAAAACGAAAGCAGGAAGTACCAGTGACTCAATACGGAAGTGGTCAAATGACATGGATGCTACGCTACAGGACTGTTTTGCTAGCACAGACAGGAATATGTTCCGATATTCATCCAATGGCATTGACGAGTATACCACCTCAGTCACCAACTTCATGTATAAGTGCATTGATGATGACGTCCCCATAGTGACCGTACATACCCCAACCAGAAACCATGGATTATAAGCAACATCCGCATTGAGCTAGAGCTGCCTCTTTCAAGGAGCGGGACAATTATAAGAAATCCCGCTACGCCCTAAGACAAACCATCAAACAGGCAAAGCGTCAATACAGGATTAAGATTGAATCATACTATACTGACTCTGACACTCGTTGTATTTGGCAGAGCTTGAAAACCATTACAGATTACAAAGGGAAACCCAGCTGAGAACTGCCCAGTGACATGAGCCTACCAGATGAGCTAAATGCCTTTTATGCTCACTTCGAGGCAAACTGTCATGCAGGTGAAAGAGGACCCAAAAGCGACTTAACAGAAACAGAGTTTATTTAAGTCCAAACAGGGAATAACAGAAATCCTCTAGTCTGTAGAGGGGAAATAACTGGAGAAGCGGCCACAGACTGCAGGTCGCCTCGGGTAGGCGCAGGCCGTAGTTGACAGAGACACCTGCTCACACGCAGCATCTGATGAAGGCAAAAAACACGACAGGACAGGGCGATACACAATCACAGCAAAAACACGACAGGACAGGGCGAAACGCAATCACAGCATGGTGAATACTAAACAAGGAACCGACGGGACAGGAACGGAACACAAAGGAATAAATAGGGACTCTAATCAGGGGAAAGGATCGGGAACAGGTGTGGGAAGACTAAATGATGATTAGGGGAATAGGAACAGCTGGGAGCAGGAACGGAACGATAGAGAGAAGAGAGAGCGAGAGAGTGAGAGAGGGAGGGGGAGAGAGAGGGATAGAAGGAGGGAAAGAACCAAATAAGACCAGCAGAGGGAAACGAATAGAATGGGGAGCACAGGGACAAGACATGATAATAAATGACAAACATGACAGTACCCCCACTCACCGAGCGCCTCCTGGCGCACTCGAGGAGGAATCCTGGCGGCAACGGAGGAAATCATCGATGAGTGAACGGTCCAGCACGTCCCGAGACGGAACCCAACTCCTCTCCTCAGGACCGTAACCCTCCCAATCCACTAAGTATTGGTGACCCCGTCCCCGAGAACGCATGTCCATGATCTTATGTACCTTGTAAATAGGTGCGCTCTCGACAAGGACGGGAGGGGGAGAGGGAAGACGAACGGGGGTGCGAAGAAAGGGCTTAACACAGGAGACATGGAAGACAGGATGGACGCGACGAAGATGTCGCGGAAGAAGCAGTCGCACAGCGACAGGATTGACGACCTGGGAGACACGGAACGGACCAATGAACCGCGGAGTCAACTTACGAGAAGCTGTCGTAAGAGGAAGGTTGCGAGTGGAAAGCCACACTCTCTGGCCGCAACAATACCTTGGACTCTTAATCCTGCGTTTATTGGCGGCTCTCACAGTCTTCCCCGCAGACAAAGGCAGACCGGTAGTGAAGCCTAAGGCGATGTGAGACCATGGTCGAGAAGGAATGGGGAGCGGTCTGAGACGACCGGCAGGAGGAGAGTTACCCGACTTAGTCTGCGCGCAGTCCGAACAAGCAGCCACGAAACGGCGCGTGTCACGCTCCTGAGTCGGCCACCAAAAGCGCTGGCGAATAGACGCAAGAGTGCCTCGAACACCGGGATGACCAGCTAACTTGGCAGAGTGAGCCCACTGAAGAACAGCCAGACAGTGGAAACAGGAACGAAAAGGAGGTTACTAGGACAAGCGCGCGGCGACGCAGTGTGCGTGAGTGCTTGCTTAACCTGTCTTTCAATTCCCCAGACTGTTAACCCGACAACACGCCCATAAGGAAGAATCCCCTCGGGATCAGTAGAAGCCACAGAAGAACTAAACAGACGGGATAAGGCATCAGGCTTGGTGTTCTTGCTACCCGGACGGTAAGAAATCACAAACTCGAAACGAGCGAAAAACAACGCCCAACGAGCTTGACGGGCATTAAGTCGTTTGGCAGAACGGATGTACTCAAGGTTCTTATGGTCTGTCCAAACGACAAAAGGAACGGTCGCCCCCCAACCACTGTCGCCATTCGCCTAGGGCTAAGCGGATGGCGAGCAGTTCACGGTTACCCACATCATAGTTGCGCTCAGATGGCGACAGGCGATGAGAAAAATAAGCGCAAGGATGAACCTTATCGTCAGACTGGAAGCGCTGGGATAGAATGGCTCCCACGCCTACCTCTGAAGCGTCAACCTCGACAATGAATTGTCTAGTGACGTCAGGAGTAACGAGGATAGGAGCGGACGTAAAACGTTCTTTTAGAAGATCAAAAGCTCCCTGGGCGGAACCGGACCACTTAAAACACGTCTTGACAGAAGTAAGAGCTGTGAGAGGAGCAGCAACTTGACCGAAATTACGAATGAAACGCCGATAGAAATTAGCGAAACCTAAAAAGCGCTGCAACTCGACACGTGACCTTGGAACGGGCCAATCACTGACAGCTTGGACCTTAGCGGAATCCATCTGAATGCCTTCAGCGGAAATAACGGAACCGAGAAAAGTAACGGAGGAGACATGAAAAGAGCACTTCTCAGCCTTTACGTAGAGACAATTCTCTAAAAGGCGCTGTAGAACACGTCGAACGTGCTGAACATGAATCTCGAGTGACGGAGAAAAAATCAGGATATCGTCAAGATAGACAAAAACAAAGATGTTCAGCATGTCTCTCAGAACATCATTAACTAATGCCTGAAAAACAGCTGGCGCATTGGCGAGACCGAACGGCAGAACCCGGTACTCAAAATGCCCTAACGGAGTGTTAAACGCCGTTTTCCACTCGTCCCCCTCTCTGATGCGCACGAGATGGTAAGCGTTACGAAGGTCCAACTTAGTAAAGCACCTGGCTCCCTGCAGAATCTCGAAGGCTGATGACATAAGGGGAAGCGGATAACGATTCTTAACCGTTATGTCATTCAGCCCTCGATAATCCACGCAGGGGCGCAGAGTACCGTCCTTCTTCTTAACAAAAAGAACCCCGCCCCGGCCGGAGAAGAAGAAGGCACTATGGTACCGGCGTCAAGAGACACAGACAAATAATCCTCGAGAGCCTTACGTTCGGGAGCCGACAGAGAGTATAGTCTACCTCGAGGAGGAGTGGTCCCCGGAAGGAGATCAATACTACAATCATACGACCGGTGAGGAGGAAGGGAGTTGGCTCGGGACCGACTGAAGACCGTGCGCAGATCATGATATTCCTCCGGCACTCCTGTCAAATCGCCAGGTTCCTCCTGAGAAGTAGGGACAGAAGAAACGGGAGGGATGGCAGACATTAAACACTTCACATGACAAGAAACGTTCCAGGATAGGATAGAATTACTAGACCAATTAATAGAAGGATTATGACATACTAGCCAGGGATGACCCAAAACAACAGGTGTAAACGGTGAACGGAAAATCAAAAAAGAAATAGTCTCACTGTGGTTACCAGATACTGTGAGAGTTAAAGGTAGTGTCTCAAATTTGATACTGGGAAGATGACTACCATCTAAGGCAAACATGGGCGTAGGCTTGTCTAACGGTCTGAAAGGAATGTTATGTTTCCGAACCCATGCTTCGTCCATGAAACAACCCTCAGCCCCAGAGTCAATCAAGGCACTGCATGTAGCACCCGAACCGGTCCAGCGTAGATGGACCGACATAGTAGTACAAGATCTAGATGAAGAGACCTGAGTAGTAGCGCTCACCAGTAGCCCTCCGCTTACTGATGGGCTCTGGCCTCTTACTGGACATGAATTAACAAAATGTCCAGCAACTCCGCAATAGAGGCACAGGCGGTTGGTGATCCTCCGTTCCCTCTCCTTAGTCGAGATGCGAATCCCTCCCAGCTGCATGGGCTCAGTCTCAAAGCCAGAGGAGGGAGATGGTTGCGATGCGGAGCAGGGAAACACCGTTGATGCGAGCTCTCTTCCACGAGCCCGGTGACGAAGATCTACCCGTCGTTCTATGCGGATGGCGAGAGCAATCAAAGAGTCCACATCTGAAGGAACCTCCCGGGAGAGAATCTCATCCTTAACCACTGCGTGGAGTCCCTCCAGAAAACGAGCGAGCAGCGCCGGCTCGTTCCACTCACTAGAGGCAGCAAGAGTGCGAAACTCAATAGAATAATCCGTTATGGACCGTTCACCTTGGCATAAGGAAGCCAGGGCCCTAGAAGCCTCCCTACCAAAAACTGAACGGTCAAAAACCCGAATCATCTCCTCTTTAAAGTTCTGGAACTTGTTAGAGCAATCAGCCCTTGCCTCCCAGATAGCTGTGCCCCATTCTCGAGCCCGGCCAGTAAGGAGTGAAATGACGTAAGCAACCCGAGCTCTCTCTCTAGAGTATGTGTTGGGTTGGAGAGAGAACACAATCTCACACTGCGTGAGAAAGGAGCGGCACTCAGTGGGCTGCCCGGAGTAGCAAGGTGGGTTATTAACCCTAGGTTCTGGAGACTCGGCAGGCCAGGAAGTAACAGGTGGCACGAGACGTAGACTCTGGAACTGTCCAGAGAGGTCGGAAACCTGAGCGGCCAGGTTCTCCACGGCATGGCGAGCAGCAGACAATTCCTGCTCGTGTCTGCCGAGCATGGCTCCTTGGATCTTGACGGCAGTGTAACGAGCGTCTGAAGTCGCTGGGTCCATTCCTTGGTCGGTTCCTTCTGTCATGCACGTGAAAGAGGACCCAAAAGCGACTTAACAGAAACAGAGTTTATTTAAGTCCAAACAGGGAATAACAGAAATCCTCTAGTCTGTAGAGGGGAAATAACTGGAGAAGCGGCCACAGACTGCAGGTCGCCGGGTAGGCGCAGGCCGTAGTTGACAGAGACACCTGCTCACACGCAGCATCTGATGAAGGCAAAAAACACGACAGGACAGGGCGATACACAATCACAGCAAAAACACGACAGGACAGGGCGAAACGCAATCACAGCATGGTGAATACTAAACAAGGAACCGACGGGACAGGAACGGAACACAAAGGAATAAATAGGGACTCTAATCAGGGGAAAGGATCGGGAACAGGTGTGGGAAGACTAAATGATGATTAGGGAATAGGAACAGCTGGGAGCAGGAACGGAACGATAGAGAGAAGAGAGAGCGAGAGAGTGAGAGAGGGAGGGGGAGAGAGAGGGATAGAAGGAGGGAAAGAACCAAATAAGACCAGCAGAGGGAAACGAATAGAATGGGGAGCACAGGGACAAGACATGATAATAAATGACAAACATGACACAAACACTGAAGCATGCATGGGAGCACCAGCTGTTCTGAATGACTGTGTGATAACACTCCCGGTAGCCGATGTGAGTAAGACCTTTAAACAGGTCAACATTCTCAAAGCCGTGGGGCCAGACGGATTACCAGGACGTGTACTCAAAGCATGCTTGAACCAACTGGCAAGTGCTACACTGACATTTTCAACCACTCCCCGACGGAGTCTGTAATAAAGTCAGCAAAAAAAAGAAACGTCCCTTTTTCAGGACCCTGTCTTTCAAAGATAATTTGTAAAAATCCAAATAACTTCACAGATCTTCATTGTAAAGGGTTTAAACACTGTTTCCCATGCTTGTTCAATGAACCATAAACAATTAATGAACAGGCACCTGTGGAATGTTTGTTAAGACAATAGCAGCTTACAGATGGGTCAAGGGAAGAGCCTCCGAACTTATAGGGGGCATGATACCAACTAGGTACAACCACAGGTTGAGTATAACTGACCATCTATTGTGGAAAGGTATTTGACAAAAATTATTAAATGAAGCTCTGTTGACATGTTCTAACTTTAGCTCTTTAGCTCTCCTTTAATAATTATTTTATTCAGAAGGAAAAATCAAAAAGTTTCGTAATCAACTTAGGTTAAAGATCAGAGTGACACGATATACACTACACTATTGTTTGCTTTTGTTTTACAATTATCCAGAGCCTTTTCAGTCAGATGCCAAGCAGTTGCCATAGCAGGCGGTAATGCAACCGGTTAGGACGCACTCGACGGTGCAGCTGTAGAACTTTTTGAGGATCTGGGGACCCATGCCAAATCTTTTCAGTCTCCTGAGGGGGAATAGGTGTTGTTGTGCCCTCTTCATGACTACCTTGGTGTGCTTGGACCATGCTAGTTTGTTGGTGATGTGGACACCGAGGAATCTCGACCCGCTCCACTGAGGCACGTCGATGTTAATGGGGGGCTGTTCGGCCCGCCTTTTCCTGTATTCCACGATCAGCTCCTTTGTCTTGCTCACATTGAGGGAGAGGTGGTTGTCCTGGTACCACACTGCCAGGTCTCCTCCCTATAGGCTGTCTCATCATTGTCGGTTATCACTGTTGCATCGTCATCAAACTTAATGATGGTGTTGGAGTCGTGTTTGGCCACGCAGTCGTGGGTAAACAGGGAGTACAGGAGGAGACTAAGCATGCACCACTGAGGGGCTCCGGTGTTGAGGATCAGCGTGGCAGACGTATTGTTGACTACTCTTCCAACCTGGGGGCGGCATGTCAGGAAGTCCAGGATCCAGTTGCAGAGGGAGGTGTTTAGTCCCAGGGTCCTTAGCTTAGTGATGAGCTTTGTGAGCACTATGGTGTTGAACGCTGAGCTGGAGTAAATGAACAGCATTCTCATTATCTTCCTCATTCACTCCATAGTTTTTTCCACTAGATAACATTTCACTAATCCTGTCAATGTGTATAGCCCCTACAGTACACCGCTGTGTCACTACTCACTTCCAAGCACAGGAGAGGTATGAGGGATCTCATATGCTGTATCCATGATAACCAGGTGACAGGTGAATTGCACCGGTGTAGTGGTTCATCAAGTGTAGCCCTTTACACTCGTACCCGTATACGGGTTGAAAATGGCAGAGTTGGGCTCTGATAAGCACCTAAGTTGGAACACAGTGACTGTACAGTAACATGTTATAAATAACGTCAGAGCTCAGGCTCTGCGCTTCACGCCGCTGTATGGGTTTTGACTGACAGCCGTTCTGAACTTGAGCACCGCACGCGACAAGAAGTTGCCCCCACCCCTCCTGCTATTTGAGCAACTTTTTTTTGTGTACTTTAAATTAAAGAGGACTCAATGTATTTTGAAAGATGAGATGTTGAGGATTATAATAAATTCCACTTTGACATCATGATCGTGTTTGATGTATAGTTACAAGTTGACATGGCGTCATACCCTGGATTGTTCTTTACCGAATTAGCCTGTTTACCTATTATGAAGAAAATGTGCCTTCTGTAAGAAACATTTCAATTTAGCCATATCAAAATAGGCCAATTCCCACAAGTCTAAAGGGTACGACGACGGAAATGTATATTTTTATGTGCAACAATGAGCTTAAGTGCTTCAATTTCTATATATTGCATTTGTAGCTGACTAAAATGCAAAACAGCTCACAACAAATAAGAAGTTGAAAAACAATTTAGCGTGAATCCAGACAAGGCCTCTCTGGTTATCTTTGAACAAGGCTGGATAGAAGAGTACCCTTATTTACAATAAACACACGTGTGGAGAGCATCAAAATCATTTTCCTTTGAGGGATTCACGCAGGCCCACCATTGCTCGGTAATATGTTCATGATGATTTCCATTCCTCCAATTATGTCAAGTGGATATTGCTGCTTGTATGGAGTAACTGTTAATCAAAGCAGCACAAACTGGCTGTTTGAAGTAGGGGCCATGAAGCCCTATAGCAAACCATTGTGCTAGAGGAATATTAACACCTCCAAAACCCACAGGGATAGCAAGTAGGACTGAGCCTTCACACACAGCACATAATGAACAACCTCTTAGTGTGGGTTTGCTCCTCAGAATGTGTGTGTGTGTGTTTCGCGTGCCCATGTGAACATGAGTGTGGCTTGTGTGTACACTGCTTCTGTGTGTGTGTGCTTACTGTTTATGTCCTCCCCCAATTCTGCAGTACTGCAAATAAATGTCACAGGTACATCATGTGCTACAAGCTCATGAAAACAGATTGTCCCTGTTAAGTTACTTCACTGTCTGTCCCTTGCGGCTTGACTGTATTATATTACATTGATGAATGCATTATGAGGGGTTGATTTGACTAGAGAAACACCTATATTAGATGAGGCTGTGAAAGATGAATTCAATTGTGATTTGAAAAGCACAACGCGGACCAGATTACTTCCAATGGGAGCTGGGGAATTGTCTGGTGGTAAATTGAGTTGTGCCTCTTAAGTGGAATGTTCATAAAGCAGAATGTCGTTTGCCATGAAAAGATTGTACTGTAGATAAAACATTACTATTTTGTTAATGCTGCATCATTGACTTTATCATTATTCCCTTAAACAAAGGTACCAATAATTATTTGAATTAGATGCTATGTTATAGAAGGGTTCAGACACTTTTTTCACTTGTTTTTGAGAAACTTCCCCCTACTCAGCTAATAATTCCCTCATCTGAAAAAAACAAAAAGGCTCCAAAAACACCCAAATACACCAATTTAGAAACAGAAAAGCTCTCAGTATAATGATGCAGGTCTTTACATTTTGTACACTTGAAATTGTGTCATTCTAAACTTTATCTGCAATGTTATATTCCATTTTGTTGTGACTCGAGGGGCAGCAGGTAGCCTACTAGTTAGTATTGGGCCAGTAACCCTTTCAGTTGAATCCATTCAGTTGTAAGCATTCAGTTGTACAACTAACTAGGTATCCCCCTTTCCCTCTGTCCATTATACAGGTAACTGCCAAAATAAAGGAAACACTTGAGTAAGTGAGGGTTAAAAAGTATATTGAAAGCAGGTGCTTCCACACAGGGAGTTCCAGACACTTAGAATCTATTGCCAACGTGTAGTGAAGCTGTTCTGGCAGCCCAGTGTAGCCCAGTGTAGATTTGGCCTTCTTTTAGGTTATTGTCCTGCTGAAAGGTGAATTCATTTCCCAGTGTCTGTTGGAAACAGCTTATATCTGTATTCTGTTTATTTTTATTCTAAAAAAAACTCCCTAGTCCTCGCCAATGACAAGCATACCAATAACCTGATGCAGCCACCACCATGCTTGGAAATATGAAGAGTGACGTGTTGGATTTGCCCCCAAAATAACATTTTGTATTCAGGACAAAAAGTGAATTACTTTGATACATTTTTTGCAGTATTCCTTAAGTGCCTTGTTGCAAACAGGATGCAATATGTTTTATTCTGTACAGGCTTCTTTCTTTTCACACTGTCATGTAGGTTAGTATTGTGGAGTAACTACAATGTTATCCTTAGTTTTCTCATATCACAACCATTAAACTCTGGGCAAGTGTAATTAATAACTCCACTTAAAGGGATATTCAGCATCTGCTGTTTTTATTCTAACATATTTACCAATCGGTACCCTTCTTTGTGAGACATTGAAAAACATCCCTGGTCTTTGTGGTTGAACCTGTGCTTGAAATTCACTACTCGATTGAGGGACCTTACAGATAATTGTATGTGAGGGGTACAGAGATGTGATTTCATTCAAAAATAATCTTCACTACTATTATTAAACACGGAAGGAGCCCATGCAACTTATTATGCAATTTGTTAAGCACAGTTTTAGTCCTGGACTTGCCATAACAAAGGTGTTGAATACTTACTGACTCAATACATTTCAGCTTAAATTAATTTAAAAAATTGTCTACAAAGTAAAAGATCACATGGCGTCTCTAAACCACTTGAAACCAGTTACATCTGGTTTGGGTAGTGACTTATTCCGCCAAAATGTCTGAATGGATTTTCAAGCTTGCCAGCAGTAAGATTTGAGTCCAATGTCCAAAAAGACAAGGATTGTAGCTTTCAATTGATATGTCACTTTTTGTTTCTTACTTTCCGGGGTACCCCGTAAACTTGCCGGGCCCTGTACAGGGCCAAAAACAACCGCTCAGAGTTTAACCGGTTTAGCTTATATTTCACCTTTTTTATTCTTCCTGCTTTGTTTACAGTATTTCCCTTTAGTAAAAGCAAGTGAAAACTGGTGCACACTCTGTGCAAACCTGTCATTTACTGTATATGGAGCTTACGTTAATGTCTAAAGATTTCCTCCAGAATGGCCATTCCAAAACTACTAGCTACGACCATTCATTTTAAGATCTTCATTTAACACATTTTTCTAGCATTTAAAAAATGTATGTTCTCATATGAGTCTCTCTTCGTTTCTGTCGGACAGAGTAGTTTTACATTTTCAAGTTGTACAGGACAGGAAACACTTTACTGCAGCTCCTTATGCACAAACAATAATTTTACTTCCTGTGCAATCCATCTCTCTGCTTCCCCTGCGAGCGGCCTCCTCCCGCAGACCTGAGTCAATTGCGTGAAGATTTGCCAAATTAAGAAATATAATGGAGGAGAATGGGGTTTGTTCCTGTCATTATTGAGTACAGTAACAGCCAACAGCTATGCTAGCACCGTAGCTCCATTGTTTCGGTCTCGCTAATCACATTCACTAACTGCCAGCCCTGTCAGGTCAGGCCACGGGTCCCCCAAATACGACACAAAGATGCTCATAATATGTCATCTGATAGGGTCTTCAATCCCAGCTTCGTGTACAACCTGGACATATGTGTAATAATCTGATTGAGTTACTGTAATAAGCGTTTTCCAAATTTCCTCTCCACACTCTCCATATCACCCCTTACATAAACCCCAGTAAATCATCCTTTATTTCACTTGGACTAATATATTTGTAAATAATTACTATCATATTATCATATCATATATTACTACATGGGTAAAATTATAGGTGAGCCTCTCCAATTAAAATTCAGCATCACCAGGCAGTGTGGTAATCAGTATGGGGGAAACAGAGGTAAGGAATGAGAGAGTGAGAGTGAGAAAAATAAGGAGGTGGGGTGTGAAGAAGGTTTAAGATAGGGTAACCATTCATTGTATGGCCTAGACACTGAAAGTAATTGTAATGAACACTTATGTGTGGTGTTCATGAGTTTATTCAGGTATTTCATTTTTGTTTTTCACTTTCCCAATGACAACTATTGTCTGTGTGCTCAATACGTTTAAAACATTCTCCATTAGATCCCAGATGTCTCCTTGCAAGTCTTCCAGTTTATTCCCATAGCTGCAGGCCCAATGTTGTGTTACTTAAAACACACATAGAGGACACCTCATGATGTATGGTGTGTGTTATCTCCCCATTAGTACAACAGCCCATTCTGAATGTGTCCGTGTTAGCTGTAACATGATAAAGACCCTTAAATCAGTTCAGTCCGCATGTTTCTCTCCAATCACTTTCACATGAGCTGTTCAGCAGGATACCTGTACCCATAATAGGGTTATTAGCATATTAAAATATGGATGTGCAACCATCCAATTTACTGCCACCAGGGATAGACACAAACTTGTTGTGTTGCTGAATGATTGTCAGATGGTGTACGTGTGTGTGCGTGTGCGAATGTTTATGTCTGAGACAGAGAGAGCTAGTTTGTGTGTGTGTTTTCATTTGTGTTTGTGAATATTTGTGTCTCTTGGACATTTTTTACAAATCCTCCCAGTAGTCGTACCAATGTTTTCATTCACACTTTGTTCTTCAGACTGATCTTGTCCCTGGCAGAACATAATTACAGTCTGTTAAATCGCCGGCGATGCAGGAAGGCCAACACACAGCCATGCCTCATTTCTACACTTCACAGAACATCACAGTGCACAGAGAGCGAGAAAGAGAAGGAGAGAATAACTGCTAGAAGGTAATGCAAATTACTCTACCTCATCCTGGATGTACATCAAACTCCTCTGACTAATGAATCAAACTCCATGCGAGTGAACTGCACTCACGCCGCACACACTCTCTCCCCACTCATCCAAGCATTATGTAAATGTATTACACTTTTTTTTTATCATATGCTAGGTACATTATATGCAGACCTAATAGCCTCTGCCAGAACAGGAAAACATGGCATTCCAATCAGGGGAAAGTAGCTACTTACTGGAAGAGGAATCAGACAAACTAGATAAATGAAGACATTGGTGCAACAGAGATGGGAAAATTAAGATCATTATTTTATACACATAGATGTGTCTGTGCCCCCCCCCACACACACACACACACACACGCACACACGCACACACGCACACACACACACACACACACACACACACACACACACACACACACACACACACACACACACACACACACACACACACACACACACACACACACACACACACACACACACACACACACACACCTCATGATAACTTACACGGATGCATTTACATACGGTACACTCAGACATGCATACAGAATACACTCATTAGGGTTGGATGGCTCGTGAATTTTAAATGGTGACTGATACCCACTTTCATGACAATAGATCTAAGAGACATCCCCCTTAGCAACATTGAAGGCTCCTTATATCTTTGATAATGTAGTTATGGTAACGACAAGGGATAAATGTAAAATTCATGAAGTGTACCTAGCAGATGAAGATGGTTAATAATTGTTCGGCAGGCACACAAGTGAAGAAGGATAAATATGTGTCAGTCGCAAATGTCGCAAAGTCGCAAATGAAGACTACGTTATGGCATGCCCTAATTGTTTATAGAAAGTTAAGTGCATCTAAATGACTTTCATGTGTGTGAGGGATCTTACCTTTCTCTTTCAGCTGTTTGGCAAAAAACGCTTTTCGGAACCAAAAAATTATCCACGAATTACTCTAACGATTAGACCTACTAATTTAACCATCAAAAAAAAAACAGACGGTATAATAAAAACAACAACAACAGCAACAGAGTTGTTTTGATTGCTTATTGAGCATTTCCAAGGTGTATCTAGACAACAGTTGTCAAACAGCAGCCCAGCCATATCTTTCATTGCTGGTCTGCAAACCTTGTCCTCTCAGAGAGACGCATCATCAGATGTTGCACAATTGACAGTCATGTGTTTGAGCTCTACGTGTGTGTGTGTGTGGTACGTACAGGCGGGTATGTGTTTTTCAACTCAGATCTCTAAGGAGTCTGTCTCAAACTCTATTTTCTCATCAGTAGGAGGCCCAGGTCCGTTAGAACTGGCGTGGTCACTGTGCAATCATCAATATGGATGATTTTGATTTTTCCCGCTATCCACACACACTTCAGATTAACCTGGACAAGAATGCACATATCACAATCTATTGTGATACTGGCTCCCACATCTGGCAAATGGTTTCTTCAATTCCCCCGTTAGAGGGAATCAGAGCTGATAAGCAAGTCCTGTGCAATAGTTATTTGTTCTTAATTCCAGGCTAGGGTCACGGTAATTTAATAAGGTCAGTGATTAGTGGTCAAAATATGATTTGTGGTTAGGACGTGGTTACCTGTCCACTCTAGCATGGGCAAATAATGACAACCTAATTACAGCGATGTGTCACACCCTGATCTGTTTCACATGTCCTTGTGCTGGTCTCCACCCCCTCCAGGTATCACCCATCTTCCCTATTATCCCCTGGGTATTTAAATGTGTGTTTTGTCAGTCTGTGGCAGTTCGTCTTGTATGTTCAAAGTCAACCAGCGTGTTTTTCCCGTGCTCCTGCCTTTTCTATTCTCTTTTGCTAGTCCTCCCGGTTTCTGGACTCCGTACCCGCCTGCCTGACCATTCTGCCTGCCCTGACCTCAAACCTGCCTGCCACACTGTACCTCCTGGACTTGGTCTTGACCATTCTCTTGCCTACCTACCCCTTTTGGATTATTAATAAATATCAGACTCAAAACTATCTGCCTCCAGTGTCTGCATCTATGGTCTCGCCTTGTGCCCTTATACGATGTATGACACAGTGTTTAAACTCCTCTTAAATAGAGGTAATAAATGTTCTGTGAGAACATAATACGATCGTTGGGTGAAGATTTGACTACCTGTTTGTCTGCTTCTATAGTTCATCAAACGCATTTTCCAAAATTGATGCCCATCTTCCCTATCCGCCCACCTCTCTCCACTCTCAACTGACCATTATCTTGCCCCCACCCACCTCACTTACTCCCTCCACCCCACCTACCCATTGCCCCACCACCCCACCTCACACCACCCCATCCCATCTTTGACCAGCAGTCCATCTGTGGTCGCTTCCTACACCATTTTACCCCATCACTCTCAACCTGGGAAAATGTTGACAGATGGACAGCTGCACTTCAAAGATCTCTTCTCTCTCTCTCTCTGTCTCACTCTTTTTTTTCCCTCACTCTCCACCCTTCTATCTCAGCCATTGTCTGCTATGTGGAGGAAAGGAGAGGAGAGGGGGATGTAGCATATTTTACAAAAATAAAACAAGAATAATGTGAGAACATGTGTGGTTTTCGTATGAACAAACCACATATAAAAAAATAGGTATTTTTAGCTAGCTGTGGCTAAAGTTATCTGAAGTTTGTTATGGCTGTTTAAATCAAATCCTATTGGTCACATACACATATTTAGCAGATATAATTGCGGGTGTAGCGAAATGCTTGTGTTCCTAGCACCAACAGTGCAATAGTATCTAATAATTCACAACAATACACTAATCTAAAAAAAGTTAAAGACAGGGATAAAGAAATATATAATTATTAGGACAAGCAATGTCAGAGTGGCATTGACTTAAATACAGTAGAATAGAATACAGTACATACATATGAGACGAATAAGGCAGTATGTAAACATTATTAAAGTGGCTAGTGTTCCATAATTAAAGTGACAAGTGGTGAAGAAGGCTGTTGCGCCTTCTTCACCGCACTGTCTGTTTGGATGGACCATTTCAGGTTTGAACTTGAACTTGAAACTTTTCACCTTCTCCACTGTGATCCCGTCGATGTGGATAGGGCGTGCTCCCTCTGCTGTTAGCTCCATTGTTTTGTTGACGTTGAGGGAGAGGTTATTTTCCTGGCATCACTCTGCCAGGGCCCTCAACTCCTTCTTGTAGGCTGTCTTATCATTGTTGGTAATCAGGCCTACTACTGTTGTGTCATCTGCAAACTTGATGGTTGAGTTGGAGGTGTTTGTGGCAACACAGTCATGGGTGAACAGGGAGTACAGGGGGGGGGGGGGATCAGCGAAATGGAGGTGTTGTTTCCTACCTTCATCACCTGAGGTCGGCCTGTCAGGAAGTAAACAGGGGTTCAGACCCAGGGCCCCGAGATTAATGATCAGCTTGGAGGATACTATAGTCAATGAAAAACATTCTGATGTACAGTAGGTATTCCTCTTGTCCAGATGGGATAGGGCAGTGTGCAGTGTGATGGCGACTGCATTGTCTGTGGATCTATTGGAGCGGTAAACAAATTGAAGTGGGTCTAGGGTGGTAAGGTAGAGGTAATTTGATCCTTAACTGGCCTCTCAAAGCACTTCATGAACACTGAACCATGGATTACAGTTTCTCCTGGTCCATAGACTACTTTCAGGATGAGTAACCATCTAACATCAAGTTGTAAAATAGTGAACTTACTCCTTTAATTCATGTGAAAATATGGTTTCACATGTGAAATTTAAACTCAACATGTGAAAACAGCCATTTCACATATTGAAACATGATTTTCACACGTGAAACTCTAAACTGCACTTTATATTTTGAAAGGAAGAGGAGTCAGGGGGGGCAATTTGGATGATTGGTCTTGAAATACAAGCTGAAATGGGTTTCCCTGTGTTCCTTTAAAGTGACCCTTGCCTGGCAGAATTGTGTAAAATTGTGCACCCCATGTTGGTGTTGTGTCAGATGTGGTGACTGGCAGAAACTGTTAGTAATTGTCTAAGTGCTCTGGCATGTCAAAGCTGTCCGTCATTCATCCTTCTCTCTCCATCTCTTTCTTTCTTCAGCTTCTCATAATATTTTCACTGAACTGCAGAGGACAAACTACTTTCAGTGATGGAGTTGTCACTTTGGTGCTTTGACTTGGGAAAATAAAATAGACAGTAATTTGTTCTTTCTTTTGTTCTTTGATACTTTTACAAATTCAAGACTGCATTACCTTAACTTGACATTTAAGAAAATATATTTCAAACAAAATCAACTTTGAAAGAATGGACACACACAGCTCCTATATGTACAGTGCCTACATAAAGTATTCACACTTTTTCCGCGTTTTGTTGTGTTGCAGCCTTATTACATTTATATTTTTCGTCTCTGGCCAACACACAATACCCTAAATGTCAAAGAGGAATTGTGTTTTTTCCTAAATGTTTACAAATGAATAAAAAATGAAAAGGTAAAATGTCTTGAGTCAAGTATTCAACTAAGTATTCAATGCCTTTGTTATAACAAACAGAAAGTTCAGGAGTAAAATCTAGCTTAACAAGTCACATGATCAGTTGCATTTACTCACTCTGTGTGCTCTAATAGTGTTTAAGACGATTTTTAAATGACTAACTCATCTCTGTATCCCACACATACAATTATCTGTAAGGTCCCTCAGTCGAGCAGTGAATTTCAAACACAGATTCAACCTCAATGACCAGGGAGATTTTCCAATGCATCGCAAAGAAGGGCATCTATTCATCTATTGGTAGATGAAAAAAGTCAGACATGAAATATCCCTTGAGCATGGTGAAGTTATGAATTACACTTTGGATGGTGTATCAATACACCCAGTTGTAGGGTTGGCCCTAATGTATGTATTCTCTGTCACCTGAAGTTGCATGGCAAATGGTCCAGGAACAAAAGGAAAGTATAAAAAACAAATGCCGAAGGACTAGTCAGCCATTCCTCCTCTGAGGGGCCAAAATGTATCTATGTTACAGTATCCAGAGGACTGACGATTGAATGTGTGGTAGAATAATGCTATCCATGTTTGGTGGATTGCAATAATGCTATCCATCTATCTGAAACTACTTCCCGGAGGATAATTATGATGCTATCTATATGGATGTATTATCTCTGCAGTACATTTTAACTCTGAATTACTATATGCAAAAGGGATTTATTGTTTTCTCAGTAATGATGTCTTATTTACATTAGTCTCATCCCCCATCCCTGTGGAGATTGGGCATTGATGGTCGGGTTACTGTAAACTTGGTATAGATTTTGGATTGAGAAGGTTACAGATGTTATAAATGGAATTAAATGCCTTTGTATCTCTCTTATCCAGTTTCCAGTCCAAGGAGGGAGATTGTATGATCAATTATAATTTCCTATGCTTCTAGGCCAATAGCCTAGTAGGCATTTCTTTGTTCATGCTTTGTCTGGCAAAGTACTGTAACCTTAGGATCTATACACTTAGAATAATACTTTGTTAACATTAGTATTGCCTTGTAACTTAAGCCTTATACCTTGTATTTGCATCCTTTTAGTCTAAAAACAAAAATATAAATGCAACATGCAACAATTTATAATATTTTAATGAGATACAGTTCATATAAGGAAATCAGTCAATTGAAAATACATTTATTAGAACATAATCTATGAATTTCACATGACTGGGAATACAGATATGCATCTGTTAGTCACAGATACTTAAAAAAAGTTACGAGCGTGGATCAGAAAACCAGTCAGAATCTGGTATGACCACCATTTGCCTCATGCAAGGCGACACATACAGGTGTGCATCTGTAAGTCACAGATTACGATAAAAAAAGGTAGAGAAGCGGATCAGAAAACCAGTTAGTGTCTGGTATGACCACCATTTGTCTCATGCAGGGCGACACATCTTCTTCACATAGAGTTGATTAGGCTGTTGATTGTGGCCTGTGAAATGTTGTCCCACTCCTATTCAATGGCTGTGTGAAGTTGCTGGATATTGGCGGGAACTGGAACACAGTGTTGTACACATCCAAGCAAAGCATCCAAACATGCTCAATGGGTGACATATCTGGTGAGTATGCAGGCCATGGAAGATCTGGGACATTTTCATATTCCAGGAATTGTGTACAGATCCTTGCGACATGGGTCTGTGCATTATCATGCTGGAACATGCGGTGATGGTGGCAGATGAATGGCACGACAATGAGCCTCAGGTTCTTGTCACAGTATCTCTGTGGATTCAAATTACCATCGCTAAAATGCAATTGTGTTTGTTGTCCGTAGCTTATCCCTACCCATACCATAAGCCACCGCCTCCATGGGGGACTTTGTAGACAAAATTGACATCAGCCAACCACTCGCCCAGACGACCCCATACAAGCTGTATGCCATCTGCCCGGTACAGTTGAAACTGGGATTCATCTGTCAAGAGCACCCTTCTCCAGCGTGCCAGTGGTCATTGAAGGTGAGCATTTGCCTACTGAAGTCGGTTACGATGACAAACTGCAGTCAGGTCAAGACCCTGATGAGGACGACGAGCACGCAGATGAGCTTACCCGAGACAGTTTGACAGTTTGTGCAGAACATCTTTGGCTGTGCTTCTTCACCTGCGGGATGGTCAGACCGTTTCATCAGCTGTCAGGGTGGCTCGTCTCAGACCATCCCTCAGGTGATGAAGCCAGATGTGGAGGTCCTGGCTGGCGTGGTTCCACGTGGTCTGCGGTTGCGGGGCTGGTTGGACATACTGCCAAATTTTCTAAAACGACGTTGGAGGCGGCTTATGGTAGCAAAATGAACATTCAATTCTCTGACAACAGCTCTGGTGCACATTCCTGCAGTTAGCATGCCAATTGTGAGCTCCCTCAAAAGTTGAGACATCTGTGGCAGTGTGTTGTGTGACCAAACTGCACATTTTAGAGTGGCTGTTTATTGTCCCCAGCACAAGGTGCACCTGTGCAATGATCATGCTGTTTAATCCGTTTCTTGATATGTCACACCTATCAGGTTGATGGATTATCTTGGCAAAGGAGAAATGCTCACTAACAGGGATGATTTAGGAGAAATACGTTTTATGTGCAAATGGAACACTCGCATTTAACATCTGCTAACCATGTGTATGTGACAAATAAAATTTGATTAGATTTGATGATGATGGAAGTGAGTGCTACGGGGTGGTAGTCGTTTAGCTCAGTTACCTTAGCTTTCTTGGGAACAGGAACAATGGTGGCCCTCTTGAAGCATGTGGGAACAGCTGACTGGGATAAGGATTGATTGAATACGTCCGTAAACACACCAGCCAGCTGGTGTGCGAGATGCTCTGAGGACGCGGCTGGGGATGCCGTTTGGGCCTGCAGCCTTGCGAGGGTTAACACGTTTAAATGTTTTACTCACGTTCGCTGCAGTGAAGGAGAGTCCGCAGGTTTTGGTAGCGGGCTGTGTCAGTGGCACTGTATTGTCCTGAAAGCGAGCAAAAAAGGTTACTTAGTCTGTCTGGGAGCAAGACATCCTGGTCGGCGACGGGGCTGGTTTTCCGTGATTGAGCCGTTGAATTGCGAACATATTTCTGTTTTGAATCAGTAAACTTGCACAGTGACTTAAGAAAGAATTCACCCCTTTGGCATTTTCCCTATTTTGTTGCCTTACAACCTGGAATAAAAATATATTTTTTGGCCGGTTTGTATCATTTCATTTACACAATATGCCTACCACTTTGAAGATGCAAAGTATTTAATATTGGAAACAAACAAGAAATAAGACACAAAAACTGAAATCTTGAGTGTGTGTAACTATTCACCCCCCCAAAGTCAATACTTTGTAGAGCCACCTTTTGCATCAATTACAGCTGAAAGTCTCTTGGGGTATGTCTCTATAAGCTTGGCACATCTAGCCACTGGGATTTCTTCCCATTTTTCAAGGCAAAACTGCTCCAGCTCCTTCAAGTTGGATAGGTTCCGCTGGTGTACAGCAATATATAAGTCACACCACAGATTCTCAATTGGGTTGAGGTCTGGGTTTTGACTAGGCCAATCCAAGACATTTAAATGTTCTCCTTAACCTCTGCGCACGCACGGAACCCGCTATCGGGCTGAAATTCCACAACATACGGTGATCGCTACATAAATAGTCATATTAAACATTCATGAAAATACAATTATCTCACATGTATCGAAAGCCTATAATCTTGCTAATCCAACTGCATTGTCAGATTTAAAAAAGGATTTACTGCGAAAGAATACGATGCGATTACCTGAGCATAGAGCCCCATAAAAAACAACAGTTTTAACCATCACAGGCGTAAAATATTCACAAACTGCATTCAAATAAATCGTTTATCTTCGTCTGTTTGCAATTCCAATGCTCATTGTTACACAATGAATGATCTTTTGTTTCTTAAAATCCATTTTTATAGCCTAACACGAAACATTTTGTGAACCGCTTGTGTCGTGAATTCCGTCTCATTCCATTTTCGATGACACATTCCAGGTAAATAACCCACACAGAACGTCACTTTTCCAGTCATGTTTGGTTTCACTGCAATCAACTGGTTTGTTTGTAACACAATCAAACATGATGGGCCATTTCGCGGGACGTATTGACTGAAAGAAACCGATTTGAAGACAACAAGTCATGACATCATTGTGCACCAATGATTTGCCCGCTGTTTCGTTGATTGACTGTCTTTTAACCCAATGACCACTGATCGTCTTGAAATCTAGCTGGGTAGATAGCCAATGAGCTGAGCTAAACGGCAATAGGCCATGTTTATGTGTTGCAAGACCAACCCATTGTAGTAAGCTCCAGCGTAAATTCTCTATTGAAGTTTCATACCGGAAGGAGAAACACATATTACGCATTGCATTGTAGATTCAGCTGTTTATATATCAATCATTATGGCAACTAAGTCAGGGAAAGCTAAATCTAAGTCTAGATATACAGATGTACACAATTTTAGAATAAATTGATTGGGAAGGTGAGACAGATTGTTGTAGGACGATTCATTTAGCGATTGTGGAGGAATATTTTTTTAATGGGAGAGGACATCGTTTAGGACTGGTAAGTTCTTATCATGCTAATGCCCTTGTTTGAAATTAATAATATAAAATATTATTTGTGATTTTTTGTAAATTTTAGAGGCAATATATAAACATGTAATTTCATGAAATGTGAGATGCGTGTGTCTGCCGGCCCACAACAACCCACATGAAATAGCCTATTTGAGGCTGTTGAGGGGAGGGCAGGCCCACACAACAATGGCCAAAGTGAAATGGAGACAGTAGATACAACTGGTCTGTTGTAATATAATAAAGACAGTAGATCTCGCTGGTCTGTCATAATATAATAGAGACAGTAGATCTAGCAGGTCATAATAATGTATTCAACCTTACGTTCCCTGTACTCTCTCTATATATATCTGTTTTTTATACCTGTTGATACAGGGCTCAAATGTGAAACTATTCTAACTGAACATTTTCTTTCACAGTGACATTGACTCCGAATGGGAGTCTTACCCGGTGTCCTGTGTGAATTTAAGTATGCTCTCTCTAATTCTCTCTTTCTCTCTCTCGGAGGACCTGAGCCCTAGGACCGTGCGTCAGGACTACCTGGCATGGGTGGGCTATTTACCAATAGACTATGTACAGCTGCAGCGATCGGTTAGCTGCTCAGATAGCTGATGTTTGAAGTTGGTGAGGGAGATAAAAGTCTCCAACTTCAGCGATTTTTGCAATTCGTTCCAGTCACAGGCAGCAGAGTACTGGAATGAAAGGCGGCCGAATGAGGTGTTGGCTTTAGGGATGATCAGTGAGATACACCTGCTGGAGCGCGTGCTACAGATGGGTGTTGCCATCGTGACCAGTGAACTGAGATAAGGAGGAGCTTTACCTAGCATTGCTTGCTGTTTGGGGTTTTAGGCTGGGGCTATATAAATTGATTTGATTTGATAGAGGACTGAGCGTCTTCCAAATATCGAAAGTGTGTAAATAGTTACCCATGTTATTTTGTAAATGTATATGTATATTTTTTTTCATATATTTTTTTCATATATTTTTTTTCAATTTTTTTTCCCATATTTTTTCTCAATTTTTTTGGGGGGGGGGGGGGTGTGTTAGAATACCATTTTGTTATTTTGCATGTAGTTATTTGTTTCAATATATATATATACCTTCACCAATTTGGCCACTTGGGAACATTTGGGCTACTTGTGTGGGACACCTGGGTGACTTCATGATACATTTACATTTACATTTAAGTCATTTAGCAGACGCTCTTATCCAGAGCGACTTACAAATTGGTGCATTCACCTTATGACATCCAGTGGAACAGTCACTTTACAATAGTGCATCTAAATCTTAAAGGGGGTGGGGGAGGGAATACTTATCCTATCCTAGGTATTCCTTAAAGAGGTGGGGTTTCAGGTGTCTCCGGAAGGTGGTGATTGACTCCGCTGTCCTGGCGTCGTGAGGGAGTTTGTTCCACCATTGGGGGGCCAGAGCAGCGAACAGTTTTGACTGGGCTGAGCGGGAGCTGTACTTCCTCAGTGGTAGGGAGGCGAGCAGGTCAGAGGTGGATGAACGCAGTGCCCTTGTTTGGGTGTAGGGCCTGATCAGAGCCTGGAGGTACTGAGGTGCCGTTCCCCTCACAGCTCCGTAGGCAAGCACCATGGTCTTGTAGCGGATGCGAGCTTCAACTGGAAGCCAGTGGAGAGAACGGAGGAGCGGGGTGACGTGAGAGAACTTGGGAAGGTTGAACACCAGACGGGCTGCGGTGTTCTGGATGAGTTGAAGGGGTTTAATGGCACAGGCAGGGAGCCCAGCCAACAGTGAGTTGCAGTAATCCAGACGGGAGATGACAAGTGCCTGAATTAGGACCTGCGCCGCTTCCTGTGTGAGGCAGGGTCGTACTCTGCGGATATTGTAGAGCATGAACCTACAGGAACGGGCCACCGCCTTGATGTTGGTTGAGAACGACAGGGTGTTGTCCAGGATCACACCAAGGTTCTTAGCGCTCTGGGAGGAGGACACAATGGAGTTGTCAACCGTGATGGCGAGATCATGGAACGGGCAGTCCTTCCCCGGGAGGAAGAGCAGCTCCATCTTGCCGAGGTTCAGCTTGAGGTGGTGATCCGTCATCCACACTGATATGTCTGCCAGACATGCAGAGATGCGATTCGCCACCTGGTCATCAGAAGGGGGAAAGGAGAAGATTAGTTGTGTGTCGTCTGCATAGCAATGATAGGAGAGACCATGTGAGGTTATGACAGAGCCAAGTGACTTGGTGTATAGCGAGAATAGGAGAGGGCCTAGAACAGAGCCCTGGGGGACACCAGTGGTGAGAGCGCGTGGTGAGGAGACAGATTCTCGCCACGCCACCTGGTAGGAGCGACCTGTCAGGTAGGACGCAATCCAAGCGTGGGCTGCGCCGGAGATGCCCAACTCTGAGAGGGTGGAGAGGAGGATCTGATGGTTCACAGTATCGAAGGCAGCCGATAGATCTAGAAGGATGAGAGCAGAGGAGAGAGAGTTAGCTTTAGCAGTGCGGAGCGCCTCCGTGATACAGAGGAGAGCAGTCTCAGTTGAATGACTAGTCTTGAAACCTGACTGATTTGGATCAAGAAGGTCATTCAGAGAGAGATAGCGGGAGAGCTGGTCAAGGACGGCACGTTCAAGAGTTTTGGAGAGAAAAGAAAGAAGGGATACTGGTCTGTAATTGTTGACATCGGAGGGATCGAGTGTAGGTTTTTTCAGAAGGGGTGCAACTCTCGCTCTCTTGAAGACGGAAGGGACGTAGCCAGCGGTCAGTGATGAGTTGATGAGCGAGGTGAGGTAAGGGAGAAGGTCTCCGGAAATGGTCTGGAGAAGAGGGGAGGGGATAGGGTCAAGCGGGCAGGTTGTTGGGCGGCCGGCCGTCACAAGACGCGAGATTTCATCTGGAGAGAGAGGGGAGAAAGAGGTCAGAGCACAGGGTAGGGCAGTGTGAGCAGAACCAGCGGTGCCGTTTGACTTAGCAAACGAGGATCGGATGTCGTCGACCTTCTTTTCAAAATGGTTGACGAAGTCGTCTGCAGAGAGGGAGGAGGGGGGGGAAGGAGGATTCAGGAGGGAGGAGAAGGTGGCAAAGAGCTTCCTAGGGTTAGAGGCAGATGCTTGGAATTTAGCGTGGTAGAAAGTGGCTTTAGCAGCAGAGACAGAGGAGGAAAATGTAGAGAGGAGGGAGTGAAAGGATGCCAGGTCCGCAGGGAGGCGAGTTTTCCTCCATTTCCGCTCGGCTGCCCGGAGCCCTGTTCTGTGAGCTCGCAATGAGTCATCGAGCCACGGAGCGGGAGGGGAGGACCGAGCCGGCCTGGAGGATAGGGGACATAGAGAGTCAAAGGATGCAGAGAGGGAGGAGAGGAGGGTTGAGGAGGCAGAATCAGGAGATAGGTTGGAGAAGGTTTGAGCGGAGGGAAGAGATGATAGGATGGAAGAGGAGAGAGTAGCGGGGGAGAGAGAGCGAAGGTTGGGACGGCGCGATACCATCCGAGTAGGGGCAGTGTGGGAGGTGTTGGATGAGAGTGAGAGGGAAAAGGATACAAGGTAGTGGTCGGAGACTTGGAGGGGAGTTGCAATGAGGTTAGTGGAAGAACAGCATCTAGTAAAGATGAGGTCGAGCGTATTGCCTGCCTTGTGAGTAGGGGGAAGGTGAGAGGGTGAGGTCAAAAGAGGAGAGGAGTGGAAAGAAAGAGGCAGAGAGGAATGAGTCAAAGGTAGACGTGGGGAGGTTAAAGTCGCCCAGAACTGTGAGAGGTGAGCCGTCCTCAGGAAAGGAGCTTATCAAGGCATCAAGCTCATTGATGAACTCTCCGAGGGAACCTGGAGGGCGATAAATGATAAGGATGTTAAGCTTGAAAGGGCTGGTAACTGTGACAGCATGGAATTCAAAGGAGGCGATAGACAGATGGGTAAGGGGAGAAAGAGAGAATGACCACTTGGGAGAGATGAGGATCCCGGTGCCACCACCCCGCTGACCAGAAGCTCTCGGGGTGTGCGAGAACACGTCGGCGGACGAAGAGAGAGCAGTAGGAGTAGCAGTGTTGTCTGTGGTCATCCATGTTTCCGTTAGTGCCAAGAAGTCGAGGGACTGGAGGGAGGCATAGGCTGAGATTAACTCTGCCTTGTTGACCGCAGATCGGCAATTCCAGAGGCTACCGGAGACCTGGAACTCCACGTGGGTCGTGCACGCTGGGACCACCAGATTAGGGTGGCCGCGGCCACGCGGTGTGGAGCGTTTGTATGGTCTGTGCAGAGAGGAGAGAACAGGGATAAACAGACACATAGTTAACAGGCTACAGAAGAGGCTACGCTAATGCAAAGGAGATTGGAATGACAAGTGGACTACACGTCTCGAATGTTCAGAAAGTTAAGCTACGTAGCAAGAATCTTATTGACTAAAATGATTAAAATGATAGAGTACTGATGAAGTAGGCTAGCTGGCAGTGGGTGCATTGTTGACACTACACTAATCAAGTCGTTCCGTTGAGTGTAATAGTTTCTACAGTGCTGCTATTCGGGGGCTAGCTGGCTAGCTAGTAGTGTTGTTTACGTTACGTTGCGTTAAAAGAACGACAATAGCTGGCTAGCTAACCTAGAAAATCGCTCTAGGCTACACAATTATCTTTGATACAAAGACGGCTATGTAGCTAGCTATGTAGCTAGCTACGATCAAACAAATCAAACCGTTGTACTGTAATGAAATGAAATGAAAATGTGATACTACCTGTGAATGCGACCGGGTTGTTGAGTTCTATTCAGAAGACGTTGGCTAGCGTTGGCTAGCTAGCAGAGTCTCCTACGTTAAGGACGACAAATAGCTGGCTAGCTAACCTCGGTAAATTAAGATAATCACTCTAAGACTACACACTCTAAACCTAAACCCCACCTCTTTAAGGAATACCTAGGATAGGTTAAGTAATCCCTCTCACCCCACCCCCTAAGTTTTAGATGCACTATTGTTAAGTGACTGTCCCACTGGATGTCATAAGGTGAATGCACCAATTTGTAAGTCGCTCTGGATAAGAGCGTCTGCTAAATGACTTAAATGTAAATGTAATACGAAGACAGCAAAGACAGCTATGTAGCTAGCTAACACTACACTGATCAAGTCGTTCAGTTGAGTGTAATAGTTTTCCCAGTGCAGCTAATCAGTGGACGTTAGCTAGCTGGCTAGTGAAGACTACGTTAGGACGGCGAAATACGATAGTTACGCAATTATCTTTGATACAAAGACGGCTATGTAGCTAGCTGAGAAGAAATTGCTAAGATTAGACAAATCAAACCGTTGTGCTATAATGAAATATAATGAAATGTAAAAAGTTATACTACCTGCGGGAGCGAAGCGCCGATGCGACCACTCGCTCCAAACCGGAAGCCGGAAGCATGATAAATGTCATGTAGTACTAATTTTGGAAGTTTGCACAAGTACTGTTGCCCTCTTATATTTTTCACTGAAATTGTCCCCATCATCCTATCTGAATGTTTGTTTTATCTTGTTAATTTTAAAGATGATGATACAAAAATATAATAAAAGTATAAAACATGTTTTTTTCATTGTTTTATCTAAAACAGATCTATTGTGTTATATTCTCCTACATTCAATTCACATTTCTACAAACTTCAGAGTGTTTTCTTTCAAATGGTACCAAGAATATGCATATCCTTGGTTCTGTGCCTGAGCTACAGCCTGTTAGATTTGGGTATGTCTTCAGGTGGAAATTGCACAAAGTAGGGGGGAGCTCTAAGAGGTTTTAAACCACTCTAGTGTTGCTTAGGGTCATTGTCACTGCTTGAAGGTGAACCTTCGCTCCAGTCTCAAATCTCTGGAAGACCGAAACAGGTTTCCCTCAAGAATTTCCATGTATTTAGTGCCATCCATCATTCCTTCAATTCTGACCAGTTTCCCAGTCCCTGCAGATGAAAAACATCCCCACAGCATGATGCTGCCACCACCATGCTTCACTGTGGGAATATTGTTCTTGGGGTGATGAGAGGTTTTGGGTGTGCGCCAGGCATAGTGTTTTCCTTGATGGCCAAATTGCTCAAGTCTCCTCTGACCAGAGTACCTTCTTTCATATGTTTGGGGAGTCTCCCACATGCCTTTTGGCGAATACCAATGTGGTGGCTTATTTTTTTTGTTTAACAATGGCTTTTTTCTGGCCACTCTTCCGTAAAGCCAAGAACTGTGGAGTGTACGGCTAAAGTGATCCTATGGACAAATACTCCAATCTCCGCTGTGGAGCTTTGCAGCTCCTTCAGGATTATCTTGGTTCTCTTTGTTGCCTCTCTGATTAATGCCCTCCTTTCCTGGTCCGTCGGTTTTGGTGTCCCTGACCTGTTTGGAGAGCTCCTTGGTCTCCATATTGACGCTTGCTTGGTGTTGCCCCTTGCTTAGTGGTGTTGCAGACTCTGGGGCCTTTCAGAACAGGTTTATATATTCTGAGATCATGAGACACTTAGATTGCATACAGGGGGACTTTATTTAACTAATTATATGACTTCTGAAGGAAATTGGCTGAATGAGATCTTATTTAGGGGCTTCAAGGCAAATGGGGTGAATACATATACACGCACCACTGTTCCGTTTATTGTTTTGACGTTTTTTAAACAAGTAATTTTTTTTCATTTCACTTCACCAATTTGGACAATCTTGTGTATGTCCATTACATTAAATCCAAATGAAAATTCATTTAAATCACAGGTTGCAATGCAGCAAAATAGGAAAAATGCCAAGGGGGATGAATACTTTTACAAGGCACCTCCATTGCTTTGTTCATGGCCTATGTAGATTAATGTCTTGGGGGTCTGTCCTTATTGTCTACAGCTGGACACTCACCCATGTACCAACGCAGGAAAGTCGCCATTGAAAGTCCACTACACATGACCATGTACAACCTTGTGTTGTGTAGATGAGGTTACTGTCTCAAGAGTCTAGCTTTATTGTCTAGAGCTGGACATACATTCTAACCCATTTACCATAGCAGGAAAGACCTCAATGAAAGGGCACTACACATAACACAAGGTTAGGTTTGATGGTCTAGCCTCCCAAAAATTTGAAAAACTAAAACAACACAAGGATGAAGTGACTGTCATTATAGCACCCATTATTTTTTATTTTTTTAACCTTTTATTTAACCAGGGAAGTCAGTTAAGAACACATTCTTATTTTCAATGACGGCCTGGGAACAGTGGGTTAACTGCCTGTTCAGGGGCAGAACAACAGATTTGTACCTTTGTCAGCTCGGGGGTTTGAACTAGCAACGTTCCAGTTACTAGTCCAACGCTCTAACCACTAGGCTACGCTGCTGCCCCATTGTGATTTGTAAAGCGTGAAGAAGTAAAACAGCACATTCCAAACAGCAAAACCAAGTGTGTAGCTCACAACATGACATATAGACAGTCATCAACAAGAAGAAGAGAACATATGTGTGCACATTTTTTCGAAACCACACTCCAACATTTACCACTTGTGATAGCAACATCCTCAAAAGACACCTGCTGGTGAGGAAGTAGTCTATGAGGTTGTTGCGCACATCTATAGCAGCTCAGGTTGCCATGTGTGTCAGCTTTCTTTATAATTTTTTATTAACTAGGCAAGTCAGTTAAGAACAAATTCTTATTTACAATGATGGCCAATTGTGCACTGCCCTATGGGCAATGATGGCCAGATGTGATGCAGTCTGGATTCAAACCAGGGACCACCTCTTGCACTGAGATGCAGTGCCTTAGACTGCAGCGCCACTCGGGAGCCATCAAAGGAAGCTGGACCACCCATGTACCACCTGTTTCCACTCTGCTGGAAGTAGGTCCCCACTGTCTGTGTTTTCAGTGTCTGGTACAAATTTAATTGGAGGGCCATGCAGGCCTTCACAATTGTCTCAGCTTTCTCTGGGACAACCTCATGTGCTCGTCCCAGGATCCCCCATTCTTGCAGCAAGGATCCCAAAGCAGTTCTCAAATTCTTCTGGCTCGAGTGGCAGTAGTTGTAGATCATCTTGGCGTCATGAAGTATCTTTGAATAAAATAAGTTCTTCCATTAGTATTACATTTATGGGATTTATCAATAAAATCTTCCATCAGGACATGCCAGATAGCCTGGAAGACTTCCATGACGATGGCACAAACTAGCTTGTAACTCGCAGTGATACTTTGCTGTGCTGCCTCTCGCCAAAAACCAAGGGGTCACAGACAGGCTTTCTATAGCAAGTGGTGAGTTCTCTCTTGGGAGACGTGAGGGGCAAGTCACTGAAGCAAGTTGTCAAATCTGGCAAACGACACCCGAAAGTATTGAAAATTATTTTCTCGTCAATGCTTTGCGTAGGTTGGAGATGTGTATTCTCCATCTTCCCCTCTTGTAGTTTTCAGTGGATGAACTTGCCGGTGATTCAGTCTTTTTTTTCTTCACCCCCTGAGTAGTAATAGCAGTTTAAGCTCTTGCTGTTCAATCTCTAGCAATTGCATTAAAAAAGTGACATGTTTGCTTCTGTGGAGAAAATGTAGTGTTGTAAAACATAGAACACCAGACTAGCCTGACATTTAGGTAGCATTTGATAACAGATATGTAACACCGTATCCGGAAGTTCAAACATCGTCACTAGCTAGACTCAAAAACAGTGCCTCAGCTGAGTGCCTCAGCCTCAGTATGTTTGGTTAGCTACTCTGACCCCGTAAGCCCCCTAGCGGATATACACTAAACAAGGAGGACTTCCTCTCTGGGTGGAACGCAACAAAAAGAGTCCCCTGCTCAAATCAAAAACAACTCCACCCACGTGCACACACGCACACAGATCAACAGAGGGGAGCTTGTAGCTGACTTTACCCAGAAAGACTCACAGCTGTTATCGCTGCCATAGGTGCATCTACAAAGTATTGACTCAGGGTTATAAATACTTATGTAAATAAGACACTTCTGTATTTCATATTCAATAAAAACATATAGGCTGAAACATAACAAAATGTGGAATAAGAACAGAGCTTCAACTGAATGACTGAATTGCAATCAGAGACCGGGACCCAACTTAAAGTCAACCAACACCAACCGTGAAGTCACTGTGCCGTGTGCCAATGGCTATTGATTGATCTAGACTTAGTGAAGTCAGTAGACAGAAAATGTTAAAATACAAGTAACTGCCAAAATAAAGGAAACACTAAGGTAAATGAGGGATACAAGGTATATTGAAAACAGGTGCTTCCACACAGATATGTTTCCTGAGTTAATTCATTTTATTGTATATTTCTGGTGGTTTTGACTCACAGGTTTGCAGATGGACTGGCAGGTCGGCTTTCTGGAGTTATTCTACAGATATGTAAGCGGGTGCACGCGCATTGAGTGCATGTCTTGAACTTATCTCACCCCAGATATCTCCCTGGACTCATCCGGCAGGGAGATATCTGAGGTCTGGATTGGATGCATGTAGAAACCTTCCCATTACGGAGAAAATCCTAGCTCCACATATGAAATGAAGGACATGTGTATCTGGAGCATGTCTACTCCTTATATCTAATAAAATGTCAGTTATCTGGAAAAATATAGATAAAGATATCCCCTGATATTAACCCTTTTCGCCGAGTACCATGGCTAAAATAAGACATCTCAGGGACTTTGAAAGAGGGGTCTCAAAGGAGCACAGGGGGTTTACTGGGATGTTCTTCTCCCATCGCACACTAGCGACTCCTGTGGTGGGCCGGAAGCAATGCACGCTGACACGGTCATCAGGTGTACGGTGTTTCCTTCATCACATTGGTGCGGCTGGGTTCCGGGTTAAGCGGGCATTGTGCCAAAAAGCAGTGAGGCTTTGCTGGATTGTGTTTTGGAGGACACACTGCTCTCAACCTTTGCCTCTCCCGAGTCCGTACGGGAGTTGCAGTGCTGGGACAAGACTGTAACAACCAATTGGATACCACGAAATTGGGGAGAAAAAGGGGTAAAAAAACAAACATAGAAATGTAAGTTATAGATCTGTCATTCTCATTGAAAGCAAGTCTAAGAAGTGGTATATCTGTTTTATGTGCACTTTTTCTATGCTTCCCGTTCTTAAATTAAATTTTGCGTCTTTTACATTCAGTCTTCTGCACCAGCTTCAAACAGCTGAATATATAATCTTTCTGGTTATGGAAAATATATTTCACAGTGATTTAGATGGTTCAATGATTCTCTACACTATACTTGCTTGTTTGCCACAAACTGAAATTAGGTAACTATTTAAGTGATATTGCTCGAGAAGCCGGTGTTTGGAGGATATATTCGTATGGGTGTTGTTAGGCCTGAGACAAAGCCACTTTTATACAACGGGTTACCAACATTTAAATACTGATAGACATACACTGTATTTTCATTAAAAACTTTATTTTGATGAATTAATTTATTCTATTTCATCCTTCCACGAGATAAAGTCCCGCAACAAATCTAGGGTTGCTACCCAAGCCGGCTGGTCATTCATTCTATCTGTTCGGTTGCCAGAGACGCAACATACACTGTTGACATTTCTTTGTACATCCTTTCAGTGCACGGTCTAGTTTCCTGAATTTCCGCCTGTCTGACATGCCTAAAGTAAACTGCCTGTTACGCAGGCCTTAAGCTGGGATATGCATATAATTGGTATAATTGGTTAGATAACACTCCAAAGTTTCTGAAACTGTTAAAATAATGTATGTGAGTATAACAGAACTGATATGGCAGACATAAACCCGAGGAAAATCCATTCGGAATAAAAGAAATTGAGCCCCGAGCCACTTCAAATGTGAAGCAATTGAAAACTATGAGTTCCGCCTCCCAGATTGCAGTTCCTATGGCTTCCCTAGATGTCTAGTCTTTATACATGGTTTCAGGCTAGTTTTTTGAAAAACCAATAAGGAATAGTCGTTTATCCAAGGGAAGCACTAAGGCAAAAGTAGTCTCTTTGCGCATGTGAACGAGAGCACGCTCTTGGTTACTTTCCTTTCCTATTGAACATACTAGTCTCTGTATGAAATATTATAATTTCTTTATATATTGGACTACCTGAGGATTAATTAGAAACGTTCTTTGACTTGTTTGAACAAACTGTACCGGTAAAGTGTGGGACTTCTTTGTCTGCATGTTGAACGGGTGGATTACTGAACTCAATGACGCCTACTAAACAGACTTTTTGGGATATAAAGAAGGACTTTATTGAACAAAACCACCATTCATTGTGTAGCTGGGACCCTTGGGATTGCAAACAGAGGAAGATCTTCAAAGCCAAGTTTTTTATTTTATCGCTATTTATGATTTTGTGACGCCTGTGCTGGTTTGAAAACAGATGTTGTTGTGGGGCACTGTCCTCAGATAATCAAATGCTATGCTTTTGCCATAAAGCCTATTGTAAATTGGATAACGCAGTTCAATTACCAAGATTCGTAGCTAAATAATCATGTATGACACTTGCATTTTCATGAATGTTTACTATTACGATTTTGTATTTTGAATTTGGCGCACTCCGATTTCACCAGATGTTGTCGAAGTTGATCCCGCTAGCGAGATCCGTGTGCTAAGATAATATATGCTGTACAGTGTACATCAAATTTATGCTGATTCAGGATGTCGACTGGCTAAGAAAAGCTGCCAGCCTGTCTGTCTCGTCCTGACCCCGACACGTTCATTACCATAGGACAGCTGGAGATCAAATGTAAATATTGAAACAGTGTTGCAAATGTCAGAGAGAAAGAAAGCAAGGTTATTACAAATCTATTGCTGTTGAAAACCAAATGCTAGTCTAAAAGAAATAGGAGATAATGTCTAGATTATTTTTACAGTGTAGATCTAGTACAGTATATCTATTACCTGGCTGAGCTGATGAGTGGATTGCGCAGTCAGATGGAACAGAGTAAATAGGCATTTCAATGTCATAGACTTAGGAGGTGGTAACTTGTGGAATAGATCCGGCTGGAATGCGGTTTTAACCAATCAGCATCCAGGATTAGACCCAACGCAATGGACATAAATATTCCTAGAAAATATTCCTATTCATGAAAATCACAAATGAAATATATTGAGAAACATCTTAGCCTTTTGTTAATCACCCTGTCATCTCAGATTTTCTAAATATGCTTTACAGCCAAAGCTAGACAAGCATTTGTGTAAGTTTATCGATAGCCTAGCATAGCATTTTGTCCAGCTAGCAGCAGGTAACTTGGTCACGGAAATCAGAAAAGCAATCAAATTAAATAGTTTACCTTTGATGAGCTTCGGATGTTTTCACTCACGAGACTCCCAGTTAGATAGCTGTGTTCCTTTTTTCCAAATATATTATTTTTGTAGGCGAAATAGCTCCGTTTGTTCCTCAAATTGGCTGAGAAATCGCCCGGAAATTGCAGTCACGAAAACGGCGAAAAATATTCCAAATTAGCTCCATAATATTGACAGAAACATGGCAAACATTGTTTATAATCAATCCTCAAGGTGTTTTTCAAATATCTATTCGATAATATATCAACCGGGACTGGTGGCTTCTTAGTAGGAGAGAGAGAAACAATGGCCGCATTTGTCCTTTACGCACCAAACACTATGAGAGACTTCAGCTGACCACTGACGCAATGTTGACGTTCACGCTCATTTTTCAAAATAAAAGCCTGAAACTATGTATTGTGGCACTAGTCACATTAGGGAAGCCATAGAAAAAGTAATCTGGTTGATAGCCCATTCACTGCTCAATAGAGACGCATAGGAACAAAGAGCCTTCCTGTTTAGATTTTTCTCAGGCTTTCGCCTACAACATCAGTTCTGTTATACTCACAGACAATATTTTTACAGTTTTGGAAACTTTAGAGTGTTTTCTATCCTAAGCTGTCAATTATATGCATATTCCAGCATGTTGTCCTGACAAAATATCCCGTTTACTACGGGAACGTTATTTTTCCAAAAAAAGTCACAAAAGGTTAAAGTTATGGTTGAATTGTCAAAAACAATTTGCAGTTCTTAGTCCGTTAGATCCAATGGTCAAAATCATTTACAATTATTATCCTGTTAGATTCAATGGTCAAAATCTATTTGCAATTCCTAGCCCATCGATTGGGCAAGTTTTATTTCACCCAGGATTGTTTTAGTGCTGGCCCTATGCCGGATTGCTGTAAGGCAAACATGTGAGGTATTAATGGCTCCCTGTGTCCAAATAGACTTTCTCTCACTTCCTCCGGAGAGGAGAAAAATCATTCATTATTTGAATGGGTGTCAAATCTGTTTTTCAAATCTACTAAAAGATCATCATTGTTACGTGCAGACAAGTGCTTATATCTGAATCAATGTTAACTTTGTTACCAGGGAAATGTACTGATTTCCCCTCTGACCGCCACGCACCAGCCTAATCATTGTGTTTTAACAAAGCGGCAGCCCTGGATTGATTTATTTCACCACAGTGACTGACTGCTCTTTGATAGAGAAGGAGAGAAAACATATTAGAGAAGCATGAAAAACACAAACACTTTCTTTATTTTGAGATAAGATGTCAAACACACCAGGGTATATGTATTTTTAGATTAAGGGCAGCAGGGGGGTGTTGTGGTAAAATGACACATGACTCTATGGTTTGGTCTGTAGAGCCTTATTCAGTCTCACTTAAACTAGGTTTAGTACTGCAGTATTCCGCATACCTGTATTTCTCCATACTTTTGCAGAAACTTTTGCAGGCGTTACTAATCTGCAATCCATTGAGACATTTTTTATTGAACCATCATAGAAATACATCCTTCCCCCCCTTTCTCCTCCTTCTCTTTTAAAAGACCACACTAATAGCAATCATTGACATGATAAATGCTAATGTAATACAGTATATCAACAAGTCTTTTGCCGTAGAATCATAATATAAGTATAGAGTTTGATTATCATGCCAAAGTATACTTATATTTTTTCATAAAAGCATGCCATTTTACCTCAACAGACTGATCATACTGTGAATCTTCCTTTGGCATCGGCAGTGGTTCCAGTGCATTTACTGGTCTGAAGATGTCACAACGACAGAGAGAGAAAGGGATACGTGGAAGAAAGAGAGTGGGAGAGAGAGAGTAGCTAGGTTTAAATCCAATTGCTGACAGATTTTCATGTGAATATTCTAAAATCTACATAAAAACAATAGGTGCATTTTGCTACCAGAGATGTGTTTCCAACAAATTGACTTGTTGTGGATAAAAGGGTGTGCGTGATGATTGAGTGCAAATAAAAATACCTTTCACAGTTAAATTCCCCATGTACCAATAAAATAAGTGAAATTGTTATGTCTTGTCATATTATGTCTTGTTCCTGTCCTTTCTCTTCACTCTGTCTCCCTCTGCTGGTCATATTAGGTTACCTTCTCTTTCTCTCCTCCTCCAGCTGTTCCTCATCTCCTCTAACTACCTTGTTCACCCTTTCCCCACCTGTTCCCTTTTTCCCTCTGATTAGGTCTCTATTTCTCTCTCTGTTCCTGCTTCTTTCTTTGTCAGATTCTCGTTTGAGTTTCTCATGCCAGAAACAAACTATCGTCTCGTTTGCTTCATCCCTGTCCCGTCCTGTCGGAATCTGCCTGGCAAGTGCATCCTGTACTCAGCTAACTGTCTTATCGTTTGTACTGTGTCCAGTTCATCTGATGCTACGTGAGATCAGGTACCACTGTTCCTCTACGACCCGCGCCTACCCAGAGAGACCTGCAGCCTGTCGCCGCTAACCCAGCTTTTCTCCTCTGCTGCTAAGAAGGGGGTTCTTTTGTTTTATTAGAAGGACTTTTTGTTTCATTTGTCGCCCTCTCTGCGGGTTGTCTATTTTTCCATTATCTACATCTGAAGAGCATCTATGTCTTCCCTGTGTTTACATTAAAGGACTCTGTTTTTGTTAAACCGCTTTTGGGTCCTCACTCAAGTGCATAACAGAAATAGGTTCCCATCACATGTTAAACTCTACTGATGGTTTTTCCTCACAATTTTTTTTAGTCATGTTGCGAGTGTGCTCATTCTTGTATTGACACATGTGCTCTAAAGCAGGGTTTCCCCAAAATCACGTCATAATATATGTTACCTTATATGCTTATACAGTACCAGTCAAAAGTTTGGACACACCTATTCGTCAGTGTGCAAAGATGTCATCAAGATTCTCAAATATAAAATACATTTTGTTTTGTTTAACACGTTTTTGGTTACTACATGACATAACATTTCTAAAAACCTGTTTTTGTTCTGTCATTATGGGGTACTCATTGTGTGTAGATGTAACGTAACAAAATGTGGAAAAAGTCAAGGAGTCAAGGAGCATCAAGTCAAGGAGCATCAAGCGCATCACATTGCAATTTCACCACCCTGTGAAGTTCATGAAAAGTTATTTCATCTATAGCCTAATAAATTGCATGCTTTCCCGACGAATCATAGTGGGAGGACCACACAACATGTCATCGCGTGACTCCAAGTTGACCTCGATATGAGGGGTATTACATCAATATTTGAACATTTAACGTTTTTACACTGACATTTCTCTCATTATAAATCCCACCTTGTGTAACGTATTTTGTTTTGTCAACAAATGATCTGATTCCATCAGGCCTGTCATGACATGTACTTTACTCGCGTAAAAAAGTTGGATGGAAACTTGTGTGTTCAGTTCACTTGAACTTTGCAACTTTGTGGAACGATTTATACTGAACGACACGTTTTCCAAAACGTTCTTGCACGTTCTTGAACAGACTTTGAGGTACGTTTGCTCCCGTTTGGTGGATGTGGCAAGGTGTGGCTTGAAGCAATGAGTGACGTATTTAAATGTACGTGGTCATGCTGAAAGCATTCCCCAACACATCACAGCCGTATATATTCCCCCCCAAGCAGACACATCGATGGCTCTGAACGAACTTTATTTGACTCTTTGCAAACTGGAATCCATATATCCGGAAGCTGCATTCATTGTAGCTGGGGATTTTATCAAGACTAATCTGAAAACAAGACTCCCTAAATTTTATCAGCATATCGATTGCACAACCAGGGCTGGAAAAACCTTGGATCATTGCTATTCCAACTTCCGCGACGCATATATGGCCCTGCCCCGCCCTCCTTTCGGAAAAGCTGACCACGACTCCATTTTGTTGATCCCTGCCTACAGACAGAAACTAAAACAAGAAGCTCCCACGCTGAGGTCTGTTCAACGCTGGTCCGACCAATCTGATTCCACACTCCAAGACTGCTTCCATCACGTGGACAGGGATATGTTCCGTATTGCGTCAGATGACAACATTGACGAATACGCTGATTCGGTGTGCGAGTTCATTAGAACGTGCGTTGAAGATGTTGTTCCCATAGCAACGATTAAAACATTCCCAAACCAGAAACTGTGGATTGATGGCAGCATTAGCGTGAAACTGAAAGCGCGAACCACTGCTTTTAATCAGGGCAAGGTGACTGGAAACATGACCGAATACAAACAGTGTAACTATTCCCTCCGCAAGGCAATCAAACAAGCTAAGCGTCAGTATAGAGACAAAGTAGAATCTCAATTCAACGGCTCAGATACAAGAGGTATGTGGCAGGGTCTACAGTCAATCACGGATTACGGAAAGAAAACGAGCACAGTCACGGACCAGGATGTCTTGCTCCCAGGCAGACGAAATAACTTTTTTGCCCGCTTTGAGGACAATACAGTGCCACTGACACTGCCCGCAACTAAAACATGTGCTCTCCTTCACTGCAGCCGACGTGAGGAAAACATTTAAACGTGTCAACCCTCGCAAGGCTGCAGGCCCAGACGGCATCCCCAGCCGCGCCCTCAGAGCATGCGCAGACCAACTGGCTGGTGTGTTTACGGACATATTAATTAATCCCTATCCCAGTCTGTTGTTCCCACATGCTTCAAGAGGGCCACCATTGTTCCTGTTCCCAAGAAAGCTAAGGTAGCTGAGCTAAACGACTACCGCCCCGTAGCACTCACTTCCGTCATCATGGAGTGCTTTGAGAGACTAGTCAAGGACCATATCAGCTCCACCCTACCTGACAACCTAGACCCACTCCAATTTGCTTACCGCCCAAATAGGTCCACAGACGATGCAATCTCAACCACACTACACACTGCCCTAACCCATCTGGACAAGAGGAATACCTATGTGAGAATGCTGTTCATCGACTACAGCTCAGCATTTAACACCATAGTGCCCTCCAAGCTTGTCATCAATCTCGAGACACTGGGTCTCGACCCCGCCCTGTGCAACTGGATACTGGACTTCCTACGGGCCGCCCCCAGGTGGTGAGGGTAGGCAACAACATCTCCACCCCTCTGATTCTCAACACTGGGGCCCCACAAGGGTGCGTTCTGAGCCCTCTCCTGTACTCCCTGTTCACCCACGACAGCGTGGCCACGCACGCCTCCAACTCAATCATCAAGTTTGCGGACGACACAACAGTGGTAGGCTTGATTACCAACAACGACGAGACGGCCAACAGGGAGGAGGTGAGGGCCCTCGGAGTGTGGTGTCAGGAAAATAACCTCACACTCAACGTCAACAAAACTAAGGAGATGATTGTGGACTTCAGGAAACAGCAGAGGGAACACCCCCCTATCCACATCGATGGAACAGTAGTGAAGAGGGTAGTACGTTTTAAGTTCCTCGGCGTACACATCACAGACAAACTGAAATGGTCCACCCACACAGACAGCATCGTGAAGAAGGCGCAGTAGCGCCTCTTCAACCTCAGGAGGCTGAAGAAATTTGGCTTGTCAACAAAGGCACTCACAAACTTCTACAGATGCACAATCGAGAGCATCCTGTCGGGCTGTATCACCGCCTGGTACGGCAACTGCTCCGCCCACAACCGTAAGGCTCTCCAGAGGGTAGTGAGGTCTGCACAACGCATCACCGGGGGCAAACTCCCTGCCCTCCAGGACACCTACAACACCTGATGTCACAGGAAGGTCATAAAGATCATCAAGGACAACAACCACCCGTGCCACTGCCTGTTCACCCCGATATCATCCAGAAGGCGAGGTCAGTACAGGTGCATCAAAGCTGGGACCGAGAGACTGAAAAACAGCTTCTATCTCAAGGCCATCAGACTGTTAAACAGCCACCACTAACATTGAGTGGCTGCTGCCAACACACTGACTCAACTCCAGCCACTTTAATAATGGGAATTGATGGGAAATTATGTAAAATATATCACTAGCCACTGTAAACAATGCTACCTAATATAATGTTTACATACCCTACATTATTCATCTCATATGTATACGTATATACTGTACTCTTTATCATCTACTGCATCCTTATGTAATACATGTATCACTAGTCACTTTAACTATGCCACTTTGTTTACATACTCATCTCATATGTATATACTGTACTCAATACCATCTACTGTATCTTGCCTATGCCGCTCTGTACCATCACTCATTCATATATCTTATGTACATATTCTTTATCCCCTTACACTTGTGTCTATAAGGTAGTAGTTTTGGAATTGTTAGCTAGATTACTTGTTGGTTATTACTGCATTGTCGGAACTAGAAGCACAAGCATTTCGCTACACTCGCACTAACATCTGCTAACCATGTATATGTGATAAATACAATTTGATTTGATTTGATCATCGTTTTTCAGCTGGTTGTTCATTACAGCACCCATTCCGTTCAATTGAACGTTCTAGAACATAAATATGTATTGAACGCAGCCCTCGTTAGAAAGAAAGAATGGGAGTCACTATTTGTCTTGTGCAAGTTAGCTTTATTTAATTAAGTTTCTTTGTATTATGATGGATGCTTCAAATTGTCTTTTGTCCCTACAATCACAGCAGAGGCAGAACTCACACATTTCTCACGCAATTTATTACTAATAAATACATCAGTGTGAGAAAGGTATCCTGGGGACCCAAACACTCGCCTGGCTGATCATTCATCATACGTAAACAAATATCACAATACACAGGATACAGGCGCTCCAATAATGGATAATTGATGAGCGGGTTTGTGGGTGCAGCTGATTATTGCTGAATGTTGGTTATCACAGCAACATTATTTTTCATTTCACCACTAATGATAAACTTTTTGTTTGAGGGAATCACTTTTGTAAGCTCAGTACGCAAATAGGGAATGAATCATCAGGTCAGTTTGCTCATAATAAGGATGTGAGTGAGCATTAAATGCCTCCACTCAATGCTCATCTGTTCTTGCTAGACTTACTACAAAGACATTTACATTACATTTACATTTAAGTCATTTAGCAGACGCTCTTATCCAGAGCGACTTACAAATTGGTGCATTCACCTTATGACATCCAGAGGAACAGTCACTTTACAATAGTGCATCTAAATCTTAAAGGGGGGGGGGAATACTTATCCTATCCTAGGTATTCCTTAAATAGGTGGGGTTTCAGGTGTCTCCGGAAGGTGGTGATTGACTCCGCTGTCCTGGCGTCGTGAGGGAGTTTGTTCCACCATTGGGGGGCCAGAGCAGCGAACAGTTTTGACTGGGCTGAGCGGGAGCTGTACTTCCTCAGTGGTAGGGAGGCGAGCAGGCCAGAGGTGGATGAACGCAGTGCCCTTGTTTGGGTGTAGGGCCTGATCAGAGCCTGGAGGTACTGAGGTGCCGTTCCCCTCACAGCTCCGTAGGCAAGCACCATGGTCTTGTAGCGGATGCGAGCTTCAACTGGAAGCCAGTGGAGAGAACGGAGGAGCGGGGTGACGTGAGAGAACTTGGGAAGGTTGAACACCAGACGGGCTGCGGCGTTCTGGATGAGTTGAAGGGGTTTAATGGCACAGGCAGGGAGCCCAGCCAACAGTGAGTTGCAGTAATCCAGACGGGAGATGACAAGTGCCTGGATTAGGACCTGCGCCGCTTCCTGTGTGAGGCAGGGTCGTACTCTGCGGATGTTGTAGAGCATGAACCTACAGGAACGGGCCACCGCCTTGATGTTGGTTGAGAACGACAGGGTGTTGTCCAGGATCACACCAAGGTTCTTAGCGCTCTGGGAGCGTAGATATTAATGATGACGCAGTCTTCAACAGTATTTTACATTTCCAAGACCTGCGTAGTTCATGACAACCCCAATAATTTCCCCCGTTAACAGGATGAAGAATACAATTGTAAAACAACTCGCTCACTCCAAATACCCCAAATGTGTTTATGATATTTTTAACTGCTAGGGACTGACTTGGTTACCTCAAGGCATCCTCATGCATGGTTCCATTTAGGATAGGGAAGCACCTATAGACAGACAGATGGGACTCATTGGTTTACTGTTATATGAGGCAGTCCCAATCCCCTGCCCAAAACCTGTGCTCCTGTATTCAGTTACTAACAACCAATACCAGCATTGACACTTGTAGATATAGGACCTGTATCTAGGGTCAGGAATCCAATCAATACAGTTAGCTCCTCGATGGGCCGTACTATGTTAGAGAAGGGGGTTGGGGTGAACCATTTGGCTTGTGTTTCAATGAGCTCCTGTGTGACCATGTAGCCTGTGTCCCATGTAGATCGGTGGTGCTAATGTCATTCTTATTGCATTAACACAAATAAACTGCAGCAAAACACTGTAAATCCCGTATCTGAAAGCTATAACTCAATTTGCATTAGAACACTTCCCACTCTCTATATGAGTAGTGAGACATCTGTCTCAGTTCATAAATGGCATATATATATATATATATATATATATAACTTTGGGTTGAGGATGGTGAAGTCATTGTATTGCCTTTATGGTGTTACAGTAAAACTTTATTCGTAGGAACGTTATAGTAACTCCACGTAATAAAGCATTTATTAATCATTATCTAATCACAAGATGTTTAATATAGGTCCTTATAAACAATTTAATTATATATATTTCTGTGAGGCCTCATCTAAAGTGTTTGCTATTTATATTTTATAAATACTTTATGAATGTTTTGAGTGACCAGTGTTATTTCTCACAAAAATGGACCTGGCATTGGTAGACATTCCAGCAGTATCTGATACTCCTTAAAGGGGACTTTCACCCTGGGTGAATCTGGTGTTGTTTTCAGAGACATTTCTAGGTCAGTGATGTTTCACACATAATTGCCCAGGAGGAAGGCATGTCTGAGTTTCGCACGCTGAACTATACACACTATGACGGCTTCCTGTGTTTTGATAAAGTAGTCCTGCTTTGTGGCATTTCGCGAAGGCTCTATGTTATACTATAAGTGGTGCATGGAAATGTGGTTGTCCTTGTTGGATAGAGTCATTTGACGTCTTTTGGTGATGTTCCTACCGGCGAAATCATTGCGAAATATAGAAGCTAACACATTTTTTCAATGGTATAGGGTGGTTCTTCGTGTTCTGTCCCAAACCCTCCCCCAAGACAGACATTAACAACGTAATCCTTTGGGCACATATGGTGGCTAGCTAAGTAAGTAAGTTATTTTTCCTTCAAGTTTATCTACCCATATTGTGTATTGCTGGCTAACATACTGTTATTGTCACGTTCGTCGTATTGATGAGACCAAGGCACAGCGTGATATGAATACATTATTCTTTAATCAAACGAAGAACACTAAAATAAACTAACAAAATAACAAAATGAATGTGAAGCTATAACATGAGTGCTGACATGCAACTACACATAGACATAACAACCCACCAAACCAAAATGGAAAAATGGCAACCTAAATAGGATCCCCAATCAGAGACAACGATCATGTCATGTTCGCCGTGTAGAGGAGACCAAAGCGCAGCATGATATGAATACATTCTTCTTCAATGAAAATGAAGAACACTTAAACAAACTATACAAAGCGACCGTGAAGCTATATATAACGAGTGCTGACATGCAACTAACCATAGACAATAACCCAAAAAAACTATCAAAGGCATATGGCTACCTAAATATGGTCCCCAATCAGAGACAACGATAAACAGCTGCCTCTGATTGAGAACTAATCCAGGGAACCATTGACATAAAAACATTTAGACTAGAAAAACCCCATAAACATACAAAAACCCTAGACAGGCCAAAAACATACATACCACCCTCGTCACACCCTGACCAAACCAAAATAATAAAGAAAACAAAGTTAACTAAGGTCAGGGCGTGACAGTTATGTTACAATGGGGGGAAAAAATGTTGCTAACTTAGGCAACTTGGTAGCTAACGTTAGCTAAACAACTATCGTTAGCAATTTCTATGAGTAAAGACATAAGAAGTTTACAATCAGAGATCTTTTGTATCTCGATCAATGAGAGTGTCAGGACCCAGTTACGAACCCGGGTCTCCGGAGTGAGAAACAGTCACTTAACCAACTGAGCCACGAATAGTTGGCAGAACCCAGAAGATGAGGCACACACAGCAGTACTTGAGACGGTGTATTTAATGAAGTAAAAAGTGAAGTTCTTCAGGAAAAGTCGCTCTGGATAAGAGCGTCTGCTAAATGACCTAAATGTAAATGTAAATGAAAACATGTAACTCCACAACCTCAAAAGGAATTCCACAAGAACAACGGTAATCCTCCAAGACAAAAAGGTAAATCCACAAGGTGGAAGGTAATAGCACAAAAAGCCTCAAAAGATACTCAAAAACAAACAAACAAGAACAAAAAACAGAATTCCACAAGAGAGTCCACCGGGATCAACAAGAGTTCACAGAGTACTAGGGCTGGGTGCTAACATACAAACACAGAGCAAAGAACTGAGGAAAACAAAGGGTTTAAATGCAATCAGGGGAAACGAGGCACATGTGCAAATAATAATGGGGATCAAGGGAAAACAAAAAGGTCAAAAGGCACAATGGGGGCATCTAGTGACCAAAAACCGGAACAACCCTGGCCAAATCCTGACAGAACCCCCCCCTAGGAACGGCTCCTGATGTTCCTACCAGCTCTCTCAGGGTGGAGGGCCCTGAACTGACGAATGAGGTCAGGGTCCAGTATGTCTTTGGCAGGAACCCAGGAGCGCTACTCGGGACCGTAGCCTTCCCAGTCCACCAGATACTGCCAGGACCGCTGCACCCGGCGGGAATCCAGTATCCGATGGACGGTATAAGCCGGCTGGCCTCCAATGACACGAGGCGGAGGGGGAGGTCTATCTGCCGGGACAAGGGGACAAAAAACAACAGGTTTTAATAAGGAAATGTGAAATGTGAGATTAATCTTAAGGGATCTGGGTAAGTGTAGGCGATAAGAAACTGGGTTAACACTCCTGGCAACCTTAAAGGGACCGATGTATTTTTGGGACAGCTTGCGAGACTCCACCCGTAGTGGTAAGTCTCTTGTGGAGAGCCAGACTCTCTGGCCGGGGCGCAGGATAGGCCCGGGACGGCGACGTCTGTTGGCTTGTTGTTGGTACCTCTTTGAGGAATGCATAAGATGAAGACGGGACATCCTCCACATAAGCCGACAGCGTCTGACGAACTTCAAGGCTGAAGGCACTCTGACTTCTGCCTCCTGGTCCGGGAACAATGGAGGGGCATAGCCAAACTGACACTCGTGCGGGGACATACCAGTGGAGGAGGAGCGCAAGGTGTTGTGCGCGTATTCGGCCCAAACAATGAAGGACGACCATGTGGACGGGTTGTTACGAGTCATACATCGGAGGGTGGTTTCCAGCTCTTGATTCATCCTCTCTGTTTGGCCGTTGGACTCCGGATGGTACCCTGAAGATAGACTGGCAGAAGCCCCCATGAGTTGGCAGAAGGCCTTCCAAAACCTAGAGGCGAATTGGGGACCTCTGTCAGAAACCATATCTTGAGGAATGCCGAAGTCTCGGAACACATGATTAATTACCAACTCAGCCGTTTCCTTGGCAGAAGGTAACTTAGTCAGAGGGACGAACCTGGCCGCCTTTGAAAACCTGTCGATTATGACTAGGATACTAGTATTGCCATGGGATGGAGGAAGGCCAGTAATAAAGTCCAACGAGATATGGGACCAGGGTCTGTGGGGAACAGGTAAAGGGTGAAGGAGTCCTTGCGGGCGGAGGTGAGAAGATTTGCCCTGGCAGCACACGGGGCAGGCATTGACGAAAGTGGCAACGTCTTCTCTTATGGTAGGCCACCAGAACTTACGCTGGATGAACTCCAAGGTGCGACCTACGCCCGGGTGATAGGTGAGGCGAGAGGAGTGCCCCCACAGAAGGACCTGAGTCCTCACTGCCTTGGGGACAAACAACCGATTGGCAGGACCTCCTTTCGGGTCCGGTTCAATAGCTTGAGCTCGTCTCACGGTATCCTCAACTTGCCACGAGATCGGAGCCACGATCTTAGCAGCAGGAAGGACAGGCATGTCCGTGTCATCTCGAATGGCAGGAGCGTAGACTCGAGACAGGGCATCCGGTTTGAGATTCTTCGACCCGGTCCGATAGGTGAGGATAAACTGGAATCGATTGAAGAAAAGAGACCATCTAGCTTGTCTAGAGTTCAACCGCTTCGCCTGCTGGATATACTCCAGATTTTTGTGGTCCGTAAGCACTTGAAACGGGTGAGAAGCCCCCTCGAGCCAGTGTCTCCATTCCTTCAATGCCATCTTAACCGCTAGGAGTTCACGATCCCCCACATCGTAGTTCCTCTCAGCCGGGGTAAGCCGGTGTGAGAAGAAAGCGCACGGATGAAGCTTCTTGTCTTCACCCCTCTGAGACAGGACAGCTTCAACACCAACCTCTGAGGCGTCTACCTCCACCACAAACGGTTCATCCGTAGTCGGTAGTATCAGGATGGGAGCAGAGAGGACGCGCTGCTTGAGTCCTTGGAAGGTCGTCTCAGCTTCTCTTCCCCACAAAAACCTTGCATTGCCACCCTTGGTTAAAGCTGAGAGAGGGGCTGCCACCAAGCTGAAGTTCTTGATGAACTTGCAGTAAAAGTTAGTGAAGCCCAGGAAACGCTGAACTTCCTTAATGGATTTGGGGGTGAGCCAATCCGCTACCGCCCCTACCTTCCTGGGGTCCATTTGGACTTGACCGGGTTCCACTACATTTTTCCGGCTTAACATACAGATGGCTGTCTAGGAGGCGTTTGAGTACTTGTCTGACATGCTTTGTGTGTTCTTGAAGAGAGCTCGAAAAGATGAGGATGTCATCCAAGTAAACGAACACAAATATGTTAAGCATATCCCTAAGCACATTGTTTATGAGCGCTTCGAACACCGCTGGGGCGTTGGTCAGGCCGAAGGGCATCACCAATTATTCATAGTGACCAGTAGGCGTGTTGAAAGCGGTCTTCCACTCGTCACCAGGTCTGATCCGCACAAGATGGTATGCGTTCTGCAGGTCAAGCTTAGTGAAAACAACTGCTTCCTGGAGCAGCTCGAAGGCTGTGGCCATTTGGGGTAGCGGGTAACGGTTACGGACAGTTATGGCATTGGGTCCCCGGTAGTCGATGCAAGGACGTAATCCACCGTCTTTCTTGGCCACAAAGAAAAACCCAGCTCCCGCCGGGGAGGTGGATGGACGCATGAGGCCTGCTTCCAGAGCGTCCTTGATGTAGGTATCCATAGCAGCTCGTTCGGGTGGAGATAGGGAAAAGATCCGACCCCTGGGGGGGCAAGTGCCCGGAAACAGTTCGATGGGGCAATCATAAGGTCTATGGGGTGGTAGCATGGTGGCCCTCTGTTTGCTAAATACCAGTTTGAGGTCATGGTAACACTCGGGAACTCGGGTCAGGTCGATGGATTCTAAAGACTCGGGAGTAGAACTCGGGGAATTCGGGAAAATACAAGTAGCTTGGCACGTAGGACCCCACTGCTTGATAGTGCCCACAGACCAGTCGATGTGAGGGTTATGGCTGTGAAGCCAGGGGTATCCAAGGACGAGAGGGAACTCAGAACAGGAGATCAAATGAAAGTTCATCAATTCCTGGTGTTGTGAAACTGAAAGTCGCAAGGAGGTAGTGACATGAGTGACAAGTCCAGATCCCAAAGGGCTTCCATCCAATGTAGTAACCCTCATGGGGTCACTTAGAGGTTCAGAGGGAATGCCATTCTCCTTCGCCCAGACACCATCCATGAAGTTACCTGTGGCTCCAGAGTCTACCAAGGCTTGAAGGTGAAGCTTGTGGTTGTCCCAGGAAAGGGTGACTGGAATGAGCAGACGGGAGTTGGACGGATGGGAGGAGGTTATGTTTCCCGTTACAGTTCCCCCCGGTCTGTACGGGACAGAGCGTTTCCCTGGAGCCCGGGACACGTGGAACGGAAATGGCCCGCTTTGCCGCAATATAGACAGCGTCGCTCCCTCATCCGGCGGTCTCTCTCAGCCTGGGAGATGCGTCCAATCTGCATGGGTGGAGCCAGCGAGGATAAAGGTGGGGACTCGGAGCTGGGACTGATAGGGGCTAGAGGTCTACGGTTGAGTTCTCTCTCTCTCAGACGCTGGTCAATGCGTGAGGCCAAATTGATCAGGGACTCGAGATTGTCCTGTGGTTCCCGAGTGGCCAGTTCATCTTGGATAGTGTCGGAAAGGCCTTTCAGAAAGCACACCGTGAGCGCCTCGTTGTTCCAGCCACTCGCTGCTGCCACCGTGCGGAACTGGATGGCATAGTCCGTCACACTGCGCCGACCTTGGTGGAGAGTCAGGAGCTGTTTGGCTGAGTCAGGACCACTGCTTGGGCCTTGAAACACTCGTTTGAATTCCTCAGCAAAGGCAGAGTAGCTGGCACAGCAGGAACTATGGGCATCGCATACAGCAGTAGCCCAGGCCAGGGCTTTTTCCGACAGCAGGGTGATGATATATGCGATCTTAGACCGGTCGGTGGGGAACGACGAGGGTTGCAGCTCGAAGGAGAGAGAACATTGGGTGAGAAACCCTTTACAAGCACTTGGATCACCTGACAACCGTTGGGGAGGTGGAAGACGAGGTTCAGCCAGAGGGTTAACTGCCATGGGCACGTGAATCTGAGGTACTGGGACGGGAACTGTTGCAGGGGTAAGTTGATCAGATATCTGCTTTATGAAAGTCAGCATCTCCGACAGAAGATGAGAATGTCTAGCCATTAAGGCCTCTTGCTGAACCAGGGCGGCTTCGTGGCGTTGGACAGTCTCCTGGTGGTGGGACAGCATGGCAACAAGGTCCTGGGAACTGGCTGCCTCTGGGTTCATTTTTGACTCTGTGTTTCTGTCAGGACCCGGTTGCGAACCCGGGTCTCCGGAGTGAGAAACAGTCACACAACCAACTGAGCCACGAATAATTAGCAGAACCCAGAAGATGAGGCAGACACAGCAGTACTTGAGACGGTGTATTTAATGAAGAAAAAAGTGAAGTTCTTCAGGAAAACATGTAACTCCACAACCTCAAAAGGAATTCCACAAGAACAAAGGTAATCCTCCAAGACAAAAAGGTAAATCCACAAGGTGGAAGGTATAGCACAAAAAGCCTCAAAAGATACTCAAAAACAAACAAACAAGAACAAAAAACAGAATTCCACAAGAGAGTCCACCGGGATCAACAAGAGTTCACAGAGTACTAGGGCTGGGTGCTAACATACAAACACGGAGCAAAGAACTGAGGAAAACAAAGGGTTTAAATACAATCAGGGGAAACGAGGCACAGGTGCAAATAATAATGGGGATCAAGGGAAAACAAAAGGTCAAAAGGCACAATGGGGGCATCTAGTGACTAAAAACCGGAACAACCCTGGCCAAATCCTGACAGAGAGAAGACTTGAAATAGACAACATGATGGCATACACTTTGTTAAATTACTTAATCGAGCAAAAAACATACATTTTAATAACAGAGCATTTTCTAAATTCAAAAAGGACACCCTGCAACTAGACACAGACATTTTATGAGACTCCTGTTCTGATAAATCGAGGACGAAGACAGTATTGCCAAGCTAAAGTTGGTCAAAAATTATTTGTGCTACACCAAACATTACATATCCTGTAACTCCAAGTAATGTATCATGTTGTGGGGGTGCTTTGCAGCAGGATGGACTGGTGCACTTCACAAAATAGATGGCGTCATGAGGGAGGAAAATGATGTGGATATATTGATGCAACATATCAAGACATCAGTCAGGAAGTGAAAGCTTGGTCGCAAATGGGTCTTCCAAATGGACAATGACCCCAAGCATACTTCCAAAGTTGTGGCAAAATGGCTTAAGGACAACAAAGTCAAGGTGTTGGAGTGGCCATCACAAAGCCCTGATCTCAATCTTATAGAACATTTGTGGGCAGAACTGAAAAAGCAGGTGTGAGCAAGGAGGCCTACAAACCTGACTTAGTTACACTAGCTCTGTCAGGAGGAATGGGCCAAAATTCACCCAACTTATTGTGGGAAGCTTGTGGAAGACTTCCCAAAATTTTGGACCTAAGTTCAACAATTTAAAGTCAATGGTACCAAATACTAATTGTGTGTATGCAAACGTCTGACCCACTGGGCATGTGATGAAAGAAATAAATGCTGAAATAAATCATTCTCTTTACTATTATTCTGACATTTCACATTCTTAAAGTAAAGTGGTGATCCTATCTGACCTAAGACAGGGAATGTTTACTAGGATTAAATGTCAGGAATTGAGTTTAAATGTGTTTGGCTAAGGTGTATGTAAACTTCTGACTTCAACTGTATCTATAAACCTCCCCCAGCCCAATGACTTTGACAGATCATTTTTGTCGACAAGTTTTTGTGAATCTGCATAGAGAAGAATTAGGTGGTTGTGTCATTACTGTTTTAGTCTTGATTGTATGCCTTTCAGTGACTCTTGCTTGTTTTTGTTCCACAATCTTCTTATGCTCCGTAAGGTGTTCCCCTTCCCTCATGCTTTGTATAGCCAAAATGCAGCCGCTTTGGGGTAATGTTAAGCAGGGCACTGAGGAAAGACTCCAGACAACCTGAGTTTTACAAAGAGAAAAGGTAAAAATAGAAAAGGGGTACATTCGGAACAGAGAGTAAAAGGAGCAGGTTTCTGGGCGCAGTAGAAAAGATTCAGTGCATAATGTACAGACAAAGGTATGGTAGGATGTGAATAGAGTGGAGGTAAACCTAGGCATTGAGTGACTATGAGAGAGTTATTGTCTCTAGAGACATCAATTAAAACAGGTGAGGTCACCACATGTGTGGGAGGTGGGGCAAGAGGGTTAGCTGAGGCATATTGAGCAGGGCTGGAGGCTCTACAGTGAAATAAGACAATAATCACTAACCAAAACTGCAATGGACAAGGCATATTGAGATTAGGGAGAGGAATGTGTAGCCGAGTGATCATAAGGGTCCAGTGAGTAGCTGATCGGGCTGGAGCCACGGTGATTCAGACAGCTAGCTGCTGGGTCTAGCAGGCTAGCAGAAGGGTCTTAGAGGGATGTCGCGACGGAATAAGTCTGTTGTAGCCCCCTCGCGCGGTTACGTCGGCAGACCAGTCGTGATGGATCAGCAGGGGTCCGTATAGTAAAGGGATCCAGGCCAATTGGCAAAATAGGTATAGTAGCCCAAGAAATTGGCTGATGGACCGCTTCATCTAACATTCCGGGTTGCTCTAGACAGCTAACAGGCCGTGGCCGTGGCTAGCAGACAGGCATTCAGGGGACCCCTCAGGCGAATTACGTCGGTAATCCAGTCGTGTTGGATCGCCGGGGCTCCGTATCGGCAATAAGTGGGGTCCAGGCTAATTGGCAAAATAGGTATTGTAGCCCAAGGAGTGCCTGAAGCAAATTGACGTGTTTCTTCCAAGGAGTAATACAATGCATTATTGCTGGGACTGGTAAAACCAGGGCCTATGTTAAAAGTGCAGAAAAAGTAGAAAGTGTTTGCTGTGTTTTAAGCCTGTAAATGTCAGAATGCACTCACTGTTCCAAAATGTGATTGTTACTCAAAAGGAGTTAACCCGCGCTGCTCTCAAACCAAGACACGCTGCATGCTAATTATCTATAGGCTATGTTTCAACTTGTCAATAAAAACAAGTTTGATTTTCTAATAACAGTTTGAATTCAGGTGTGTTCCGCCAACTCATTAATTCACATAAGAATTAACCCATTTCTCTGGACAAATTATTTTTGAGGCTTGACAATGCCAGACAAACTTTTCTCTTCCAGCACATCTCTTTTTGAAGAGAACCCAAGCACTTCCCCAGTGTTCCATGGCTCAAGTATGAAAACATTGCGAATCTCTAGTCAGAACAGCCCTAGCACATTTTCTGTCTGGTGCCCGCATTGTTGCTTATCTTACAAATAATAACTTCGGACATGTGTGCGTTCCTATCAAAGTAAGTGCCTTTTTTTCTGTATACCGTGTTGTCATTTCTACTGTAGCATACCGGATGCATGTATGGAGCATGATGCATTTACTGTTTTATTCACGTTTGCAAGTACTGGTAACAATTATACATTCCAATTCTTGCATAGATTATAATGGACTCATATGTGTAAAATACTTTTTTGAAGGTTGTACTGATTATGATGAGCTAATGCTAAGCTAATTGCCCGCTATGTGCATTGCCATGTTTGTTGACATCATACAATGCATTCTGGTTGTCTTCCAAGCGTCTGTCAGACCAAATATGTGACCCTATTCAGGAAACTAGGCGTATGTCGCAAGTCACGAGTTCACAGGAGACCTTTGAATGTAAAAACATGCGTTATTTGGCAGAAATGCCTCCTCGAACATGTGCTTGTATCTAAACCAAAGTTGATAACGTTAATATTGCTCTATACATCATCTGTTTTTACGAATAAAATTGTTAAATTACGAGTCTAGTTGGTTTTGCCACAGAAAATGAGAGAAACCTTCCCACTAGCCATGATTGTCTGACATAATGAGTGGGCTGGACATGCCGAGAGATGAGTTTGGATTGGTCTACCATATAGCACGTGTCTGTCTATTGGAGCTCGTCAGTATGTTTAGATAATCATGTCTAACGCAGCTTTTTTTATGTATGGCGTAGTAAAACTGCATATATTTAATGTCAAGTTACTGTTAGCTAGATAACGTTAGCTGGCTGACTTGCTAGCTGATGTTATGTGTATGCTTTTAACTTTCTGGAGGACCGAGTTTTGAAATCAGTGGAATTTGAGTATGATAGCTAAGGAGATGGAGAAAACGCCAGTCTGGAATACATCGTCAAACATAAGGCAACCATGAATGGCATTAGACAGGAGACGCGTCCAACCGTGATATATAAGATTTTCCAGATAGTCTCTCATTATGTGTCTGTTGGACAGGGCAACAAGTGTATCAGCGTCCAGTATTTATGCTGCAATAGTTGTGTTGGGGGGTTAGGGTCAGTCTGTTATGTCTGGAGTATTTCTCCTGTCTTATCTGCTGTCCTGTGTGAATTTAAGTATACTCTGTCTAATTCTCTCTCCCTTTCTTTTGAAGGACCTGAGCCCGTTGACCATGCCTCGGGACTACCTGGCCTGATGACTCCATCCTGTCTCCAGTTCACCTGGTCATGCTGCTGCTCCAGTTTCAACTGTTCTGCCTGGGGCTATGGAACCCTGACCTTTTCACTGGATGTGCTACCTTGTCCCAGACCTGCTGTTTTCAACTCTCTAGAGACAACAGGTGCGGTAGAGATACTCTGAATGGTCGGCTATGAAAAGCCAACTAACATTTACTCCTGAGGTCCTGAACTTTTGCACACTCTACAACAACTGTGATTATTATTATCTGACCCTGCTGGTCATCTATGAACATTTGAACATCATGGCCATGTTCTGTTATAATCTCCACCTGGCACAGCCAGCATAGGACTGGCCACCCCTCATAGCCTGGTTCCTCTAGGTTTTGGCCTTTCTAGGGAGTTTTTCCTAGCCACCGTGCTTCTAAACCTGCATTGCTTGCTGTTTGGGGTTTTAGGGATGGTTTCTGTACAGCATTTTGTGACATCAGCTGATGTATGAAGGGCTTTATAAATACCTTTGATACACGTTTCTAATTTTGACAACGTGGTTTCATTTCAAGTGTACTGTTAGCTAGCTAACGTTAGCTGGCTGGGTCGCTAGCTAACGTTATTTGTATGATCTTCTTATCTCCGACACATTTGCTTGACAGTTATAGCCATATCAAATCATATCAAATCAAATGTAAAACCTAGGAAGAAACCTAGAGAGGAACCAGGCTATGTGGGGTGGCCAGTCCTCTTCTGGCTGTGCCGGGTGGAGATTATAACAGAACATGGCCAAGATGTTCAAATGTTCATAAATGACCAGCATGGTCGAATAATAAGGCAGAACAGTTGAAACTGGAGCAGCAGCACGGCCAGGTGGACTGGGGACAGCAAGGATTCATCATGTCAGGTAGTCCTGGGGCATGGTCCTAGGGCTCAGGTCCTCCGAGAGAGAGAAAGAGAGAGAAGGTGTCATGTTTGTCATTTATTGTCATGTCTTGTCCCTGTGCTCCCCATGCTATTCGTTTCCCTCTGCTGGTCTTGTTTGGTTCTATCCCTCTCTCTCCCCCTCCCTCTCTCACTCTCTCGCTCTCTCTTCTCTCTGTCGTTCCGTTCCTGCTCCCAGCTGTTCCTATTCCCCTAATCATCATTTTGTCTTCCCACACCTGTTCCCGATCCTTTCCCCTGATTAGAGTCCCTATTTATTCCTTTGTGATCCGTTCCTGTTCCGTCGGTTCCTTGTATTGTATTCACCATGCTGTGATTGCGTTTCGCCCTGTCCTGTCGTGTTTTTGCCGTGATTGTGTATCACCCTGTCCTGTCGTGTTTTGTGCCTTCATCAGACGCTGCGTGTGAGCAGGTGTCTCAGTCGACTACGGCCTGCGCCTACCCGAAGCGACCTGCAGTCTGTGGCCGCTTCTCCAGTTGTTTTCCCTCTACAAATCTAGAGGATTTCTGTTATTCCGTTTTGGACTTTAATAAACTCTGTTTCTGTTAAGTCGCGTTTGGGTCCTCTTTCACCTGCATGACAGAAGGAACCGACCAAGGAATGGACCCAGCGACTTCAGACGCTCGTTACACTGCCGTCGAGATCCAAGGAGCCATGCTCGGCAGACACGAGCAGGAATTGTCTGCTGCTCGCCAGGCCGTGGAAAACCTGGCTGCTCAGGTTTCCGACCTCTCTGGACAGTTCCAGAGTCTACGTCTCGTGCCACCTGTTACTTCCTGGCCTGCCGAGCCTCCAGAACCTAGGGTTAATAACCCACCTTGCTACTCCGGGCAGCCCACTGAGTGCCGCTCCTTTCTCACGCAGTGTGAGATTGTGTTCTCTCTCCAACCCAACACATACTCTAGAGAGAGAGCTCGGGTTGCTTACGTCATTTCACTCCTTACTGGCCGGGCTCGAGAATGGGGCACAGCTATCTGGGAGGCAAGGGCTGTTTGCTCTAACGATTTCCAGAACTTTAAAGAGGAGATGATTCGGGTTTTTGACCGTTCAGTTTTTGGTGGGGAGGCTTCTAGGGCCCTGGCTTCCTTATGCCAAGGTGAACGGTCCATAACGGATTATTCCATTGAGTTTCGCACTCTTGCTGCCTCTAGTGAGTGGAACGAGCCGGCGCTGCTCGCTCGTTTTCTGGAGGGACTCCACGCTGTGGTTAAGGATGAGATTCTCTCCCGGGAGGTTCCTTCAGATGTGGACTCTTTGATTGCTCTCGCCATCCGCATAGAACGACGGGTAGATCTTCGTCACCGGGCTCGTGGAAGAGAGCTCGCATCAACGGTGTTTCCCTGCTCCGCATCGCAACCATCTCCCCCTCTGGCTTTGAGACTGAGCCCATGCAGCTGGGAGGGATTCGCATCTCGAATAAGGAGAGGGAACGGAGGATCACCAACCGCCTGTGCCTCTATTGTGGAGTTGCTGGACATTTTGTTAATTCATGTCCAGTAAAAGCCAGAGCTCATCTGTAAGCGGAGGGCTACAGGTGAGCGCAACTACTCAAGTCTCTCCATCAAAGTCCTGTACTACTTTGTCGGTCCACCTACGCTGGACCGGTTCGGGTGCTACATGTAGTGCCTTGATAGACTCTGGGGCTGAGGGTTGTTTCATGGACGAAGCATGGGTTCGGAAACATGACATTCCTTTCAGAGAGTTAGATAAGCCTACGCCCATGTTCGCCTTAGATGGTAGTCATCTTCCCAGTATCAGATTTGAGACACTACCTTTAACCCTCACAGTATCTGGTAACCACAGTGAGACTATTTCTTTTTTGATTTTCCGTTCACCGTTTACACCTGTTGTTTTGGGTCATCCCTGGCTAGTATGTCATAATCCTTCTATTAATTGGTCTAGTAATTCTATCCTATCCTGGAACGTTTCTTGTCATGTGAAGTGTTTAATGTCTGCCATCCCTCCCGTTTCTTCTGTCCCTACTTCTCAGGAGGAACCTGGCGATTTGACAGGAGTGCCGGAGGAATATCATGATCTGCGCACGGTCTTCAGTCGGTCCCGAGCCAACTCCCTTCCTCCTCACCGGTCGTATGATTGTAGTATTGATCTCCTTCCGGGGACCACTCCTCCTCGAGGTAGACTATACTCTCTGTCGGCTCCCGAACGTAAGGCTCTCGAGGATTATTTGTCTGTGTCTCTTGACGCCGGTACCATAGTGCCTTCTTCCTCTCCGGCCGGGGCGGGGTTCTTTTTTGTTAAGAAGAAGGACGGTACTCTGCGCCCCTGCGTGGATTATCGAGGGCTGAATGACATAACGGTTAAGAATCGTTATCCGCTTCCCCTTATGTCATCAGCCTTCGAGATTCTGCAGGGAGCCAGGTGCTTTACTAAGTTGGACCTTCGTAACGCTTACCATCTCGTGCGCATCAGAGAGGGGGACGAGTGGAAAACGGCGTTTAATACTCCGTTAGGGCATTTTGAGTACCGGGTTCTGCCGTTCGGTCTCGCCAATGCGCCAGCTGTTTTTCAGGCATTAGTTAATGATGTTCTGAGAGACATGCTGAACATTTTTGTTTTTGTCTATCTTGACGATATCCTGATTTTTTCTCCGTCACTCGAGATTCATGTTCAGCACGTTCGACGTGTTCTACAGCGCCTTTAGAGAATTGTCTCTACGTAAAGGCTGAGAAGTGCTCTTTTCATGTCTCCTCCGTTACTTTTCTCGGTTCCGTTATTTCCGCTGAAGGCATTCAGATGGATTCCGCTAAGGTCCAAGCTGTCAGTGATTGGCCCGTTCCAAGGTCACGTGTCGAGTTGCAGCGCTTTTTAGGTTTCGCTAATTTCTATCGGCGTTTCATTCGTAATTTCGGTCAAGTTGCTGCCCCTCTCACAGCTCTTACTTCTGTCAAGACGTGTTTTAAGTGGTCCGGTTCCGCCCAGGGAGCTTTTGATCTTCTAAAAGAACGTTTTACGTCCGCTCCTATCCTCGTTACTCCTGACGTCACTAGACAATTCATTGTCGAGGTTGACGCTTCAGAGGTAGGCGTGGGAGCCATTCTATCCCAGCGCTTCCAGTCTGACGATAAGGTTCATCCTTGCGCTTATTTTTCTCATCGCCTGTCGCCATCTGAGCGCAACTATGATGTGGGTAACCGTGAACTGCTCGCCATCCGCTTAGCCCTAGGCGAATGGCGACAGTGGTTGGAGGGGGCGACCGTTCCTTTTGTCGTTTGGACAGACCATAAGAACCTTGAGTACATCCGTTCTGCCAAACGACTTAATGCCCGTCAAGCTCGTTGGGCGTTGTTTTTCGCTCGTTTCGAGTTTGTGATTTCTTACCGTCCGGGTAGCAAGAACACCAAGCCTGATGCCTTATCCCGTCTGTTTAGTTCTTCTGTGGCTTCTACTGATCCCGAGGGGATTCTTCCTTATGGGCGTGTTGTCGGGTTAACAGTCTGGGGAATTGAAGGACAGGTTAAGCAAGCACTCACGCACACTGCGTCGCCGCGCGCTTGTCCTAGTAACCTCCTTTTCGTTCCTGTTTCCACTCGTCTGGCTGTTCTTCAGTGGGCTCACTCTGCCAAGTTAGCGGGTCATCCCGGTGTTCGAGGCACTCTTGCGTCTATTCGCCAGCGCTTTTGGTGGCCGACTCAGGAGCGTGACACGCGCCGTTTCGTGGCTGCTTGTTCGGACTGCGCGCAGACTAAGTCGGGTAACTCTCCTCCTGCCGGTCGTCTCAGACCGCTCCCCATTCCTTCTCGACCATGGTCTCACATTGCCTTAGACTTCATTACCGGTCTGCCTTTGTCTGCGGGGAAGACTGTGATTCTGACGGTTGTCGATAGGTTCTCTAAGGCGGCACATTTCATTCCCCTCGCTAAACTTCCTTCCGCTAAGGAGACGGCACAAATCATTATTGAGAATGTATTCAGAATTCATGGCCTCCCGTTAGACGCCGTTTCAGACAGAGGTCCGCAATTCACGTCACAGTTTTGGAGGGAGTTCTGTCGTTTGATTGGTGCGTCCGTCAGTCTCTCTTCCGGGTTTCATCCCCAGTCTAACGGTCAAGCAGAGAGGGCCAATCAGACGATTGGTCGCATACTACGCAGCCTTTCTTTCAGAAACCCTGCGTCTTGGGCAGAACAGCTCCCCTGGGCAGAATACGCTCACAATTCGCTTCCTTCGTCTGCTACCGGGTTATCTCCGTTTCAGAGTAGTCTGGGTTACCAGCCTCCTCTGTTCTCATCCCAGCTTGCCGAGTCCAGCGTTCCCTCCGCTCAAGCGTTTGTCCAACGTTGTGAGCGCACCTGGAGGAGGGTGAGGTCTGCATAACTTTGCCGTTACAGGGCACAGACGGTGAGAGCCGCCAATAAACGCAGGATTAAGAGCCCAAGGTATTGTTGCGGCCAGAGAGTGTGGCTTTCCACTCGCAACCTTCCTCTTACGACAGCTTCTCGTAAGTTGACTCCGCGGTTCATTGGTCCGTTCCGTGTCTCCCAGGTCGTCAATCCTGTCGCTGTGCGACTGCTTCTTCCGCGACATCTTCGTCGCGTCCATCCTGTCTTCCATGTCTCCTGTGTTAAGCCCTTTCTTCGCACCCCCGTTCGTCTTCCCTCCCCCTCCCGTCCTTGTCGAGAGCGCACCTATTTACAAGGTACATAAAATTATGGACATGCGTTCTCGGGGACGGGGTCACCAATACCTAGTGGATTGGGAGGGTTACGGTCCTGAGGAGAGGAGTTGGGTTCCGTCTCGGGACGTGCTGGACCGTTCGCTCATCGATGATTTCCTCCGTTGCCGCCAGGATTCCTCCTCGAGTGCGCCAGGAGGCGCTCGGTGAGTGGGGGGTACTGTCATGTTTGTCATTTATTGTCATGTCTTGTCCCTGTGCTCCCCATGCTATTCGTTTCCCTCTGCTGGTCTTGTTTGGTTCTATCCCTCTCTCTCCCCCTCCCTCTCTCACTCTCTCGCTCTCTCTTCTCTCTGTCGTTCCGTTCCTGCTCCCAGCTGTTCCTATTCCCCTAATCATCATTTTGTCTTCCCACACCTGTTCCCGATCCTTTCCCCTGATTAGAGTCCCTATTTATTCCTTTGTGATCCGTTCCTGTTCCGTCGGTTCCTTGTATTGTATTCACCATGCTGTGATTGCGTTTCGCCCTGTCCTGTCGTGTTTTTGCCGTGATTGTGTATCACCCTGTCCTGTCGTGTTTTGTGCCTTCATCAGACGCTGCGTGTGAGCAGGTGTCTCAGTCGACTACGGCCTGCGCCTACCCGAAGCGACCTGCAGTCTGTGGCCGCTTCTCCAGTTGTTTTCCCCTCTACAAATCTAGAGGATTTCTGTTATTCCGTTTTGGACTTTAATAAACTCTGTTTCTGTTAAGTCGCGTTTGGGTCCTCTTTCACCTGCATGACAGAAGGAGAGAATTAGAGAACGCACACTTAGATTTACACAGGACACCGAATAGGACAGGAGAAGTACTCCAGATATAACAAACTGACCCTAGCCCCCGACACATAAACTACTGCAGCTTAAATACTGGAGGCTGAGACAGGAGTGGTCAGGAGACACTGTGGCCCCATCCGAGGACACCCCCGGACAGGGCCAAACAGAGGGCCATAGAATCTGGTGGTTAGATACCTGCAGATTCATGCAGGGTAGTAACGTCATGAGTTGTGATGATGGTACATTGTTTAGCTAGCTAGCTTCATGTCTTAACAAAAGACTCCACTCTACTTTTGACAAAGTATTTTAATTTCAAGTTAATGTGTACTGTTAGCTAGCTAGCTAATGTTAGCTGGCTGGCTCGCTAACTAACGTTATGTCATGCATTGCCAGTTAGTTTGGGTGATTGACTGTAGTTGTGAGGTCAGGGCTTTCGGAACAACACTACTTATTGGCCAGAGTGTCCAGTGTGCGCTCTAAACGCGAATAGGGCAAGTAACGTTCAGTGAGCTGTTCTCTCACTCTTAGATGTATGGACGTAGCTGGAAAGTTAGTACAGAACGCACAGATCAACACTTAAAAAGATGGGTGGGGCTAAGGCTTAAGAGGGTGTGAACAATGCTGAATGGGTGTAGACAAAGAAGGGCTCTCCAATCGTGGCCCAATAGTACCAAAACATTGAAAGACGGTTTTCTCAAAAATTTGTTGACAAGTTGATCAACTTTCAAAGCAGAATTACTTCCCCATTGTTTCCTCAAATGCAGTGTATAATATACAATTTTGTAGCTCTGAGTCTACTTTTATCCAATGTAAAAAACAGAAATTCAAATGTTGCTACATAAGACCGAATCCAGGTGGAGAGTCACATATGTTATAAAAAAATGAGGTGAAGGGAGAGTTCACTCAACTGACTTTTATGGTGTTCAAGACAACTGGGAACTAAGAAAAATACGAGGTCTCGTCATGACGTCAGTGATCTTCAGATCGGAAAGTCGGAGCTCTAGAGTTTGATGACCGTAAAAAAACATATCCTAGTCAGAGCTCGTTTATTTTTCGAGTTCCCAGTTGTCTTGAATGCCCTAAATTCAGAGATTTCCCAGTTCCCAGTTGTTGTGAACGCGTCATAGAGGAGAAATAATTTTGCACGCCCAATTTTTCAGTTTTTGATTTGTTAAAAAAGTTTGAAATATCCAATAAATGTCATTCCACTTCATGATTGTGTCCCACTTGTTGTTGATTCCTCACAAGAAATACAGTTTTATATCTTTATATTTGAAGCCTGAAATGTGGCAAAATGTCGCAAAGTTCAAGGGGGCCGAATACTTTCGCAAGGCACTGTATCTTTGGTAGAAAGAATACTATATTTTCATTGATGGAATGATGCTGAATATAAAAAATGGCTCAACTTACCCCACTCTTCCCTACCTTTTACCAGCTCATTGTTTTGCTCATGGGCTTGGTCAAGAGGCCTGCATAATAACTCATTTTGGGTTTTGACATGAACGAGAAGTCTGATAATTATTCTCTGATGTTAGCTAATAGAGCTTTCATACAGTGCCTTGCGAAAGTATTTGGCCCCCTTGAACTTTGCGACCTTTTGCCACATTTCAGGCTTCAAACATAAAGATATAAAACTGTATTTTGTTGTGGTGGCTGAATAATTTTGCACGCCCAATTTTTCAGTTTTTGATTTGTTAAAAAAGTTTGAAATATCCAATAAAGGTCGTTCCACTTCATGATTGTGTCCCACTTGTTGTTGATTCTTCACAAAAAATACAGTTTTATATCTTTATGGTTGAAGCCTGAAATGTGGCAAAAGGTCGCAAAGTTCAAGGGGGCCGAATACTTTCGCAAGGCACTGTATATCGAATCTGAATTCACCTTGCGTAGTTCTTCTGTCTATTGCAAAGAACCAGGGTTCCAAGGCCTCTAATGTTCATCATTAAGACCACAATCTCTAGTTCTATGTGCACGGACAAAAATCTTCACAAAATTCACAAAAATAGTCTCTCAAATTCCGGAACAATGTTTCAGAACTGGAATGTTGAATACCTGTGAAAGATGTCTACACATAATGGTATATTGTTGAAGACTGATCCACTACTCACAAATACGATTTTTATAAAAGTTTGACAGTTATATCACCTTTCCAACATCTGATTCGGTATTAGCGTCAATATTGGGTTATCTTTTAAAAAATAGGAGTGCCTGTGTCCAATTTTTTGGCACCCCTTCAAATATCAATTCATACATCCCAATGATCATTTCTGCCAAATTCGTCGGTTGTTTCTGCTGCATCACGGTTTCATAACTTTTTGATGCTAAGGCACTGGGCTATAGGACTCATCTGTATTATGTTGACTGTTTATGTTGGAAGTTTAGTCATCAAGCAGAAGTGTAACGCTCATCTTCCTCCTCTTCTGAGGAGGAGTAGTAGGAAGGATCGGAGGACCAATGCGCAGCGTGGTAAGTGTCCGTATTGATCATTTATTATCATGAACACACAAAAAAAATAACGAGAACGAACTAAACAGTCCTGTACGGTGAATACACAGAACAGAAAACAATAACCCACAACTCAAGGGTGAAAACAGGCTGCCTAAGTATGGTTCTCAATCAGGGACAACGATTGACAGCTGCCTCTGATTGAGAACCATACCAGGCCAAACACAGAAATACCAAATCATAGAAAAACGAACATAGACAACCCACCCAACTCACACCCTGACCATACTAAAACAAAGACATAACAAAGGAACTAAGGTCAGAACGTGACAAGAAGCTCTTATTCAGAGTGACTTACCACACGTGCATTAAAGGAGACTGCCACAACCAGAGTTTGAGCAAAGTAAAACTTTTGAAATATAGGAGGAAAATCCAAAATAAAAAAGCATGGCCCTGTGTTCTCAGTGAGAATGTAGAGAAAATATTTTGTCTTTATTGGTTGAAACATATAGCAATCCTATAACATTTCAACACTTGAAGAAAATAAGACAAAATACTCAGTAGGGTGAATGACGTATATTACATTTTTAATTGTTTTTACATACAGTACATTGGCATCTAGGTGATCCCCAAAATTCCTGATTTTATCCAATCATGTAAATGAGTTATTTGGGATAATTCATCATATAATATATGATACTCATGTTCTCTATTGTTTCAATCCCCCATCATTCTACTCTCATAACAATATGAATACATTTCCATGTGTTTGGTGTTTCCTTTCAAACCGCACTTAGCTGCTAAACCACAGCCATGCAAGACATCCATTGCTGTTTAATTTGTTAAAAGAAGGAAATAAAAAAACGTTCTGAATAAAAATCTGCCGCTGTAAATGTATCTTGCCAACAATAACATTAACATTTGACACACAGCGTGTAAAAAACCCAGGCATAATATCACAGTAAAGAAAGTTGAACTTTGAAGACTGTGAATTAGTCAGATTAAAACTTGAATGAGTGCTTTTAGGTTCACACCAAAGAAATAACCCCTGACACCAAAACAAACAAACACAAGCCACATTTAAATAGCAAAAAAGTTGGAAACGTGTCTGAAAGCAAGGTAAGTTGAAATTATTTTGTGTGTGTGTATGTGTGTGAGACAGATGGGAGCAGGGACACATCTATTATTCTCTTGCTGATTAAAGCGTGATGGATGGTGTCCAATCTGTTTTACAGGGGAGTGCTGTGAAAGCCAGCAGTGTTCTCTACCTGCTGCCTCCTCTCCATGTTAGGTGATTTACGTCTGACGCCCTCAATTTATGTACTGCCATATTTTCATTTCTACCCCGCTGAGTGCCAGATTCAGAACTCCTGAAGAAATATTATGCTTTGCTGACAAAATACAGTGACAGCCATCTCATAGCCTTAAAAGTGTGCCTGAGTGTGCCTGGGTAGTCGAGTTGTTAGAAAGGAGAGAGGGAAATGAGACGGGTTGAAGTCGTCTGTTAGCGGCAGCCCACCGATCAGCCCATTTGATCTGAACCAGCCCTGATTGGGCGGAATGATGTTTATTGCCAAGTAAAATAATCAAATTCCAATTGAAAGAAATTATGGAGTTGGGTAAAAGAGACGGTCAAATTTATTGAACACCTTTTACAGGTCTCTCTTAGCGGAGAAACATGACGCACAAATGAACCTCAAACAAGAAGAGCAGGTAACTTGACACTGGGGACATTGTAACCTTTTCACACCTGAGTTCAAAATATCTCTAACGGTTGTTTCATGCACGTGATGTCAGAATGTACTCACTGTTTCAAAATGTGATTGTCACGCAACAGGACAGTTAACACGTGCTGTCTGTTAATTATCTATAGGCTATGTTTCAATTTGTCAATTTCAAATTATTTTCCAACGCGTTGTATTTTCTAACAACAGTTTGAAGTGAGGTGTGTTCCGCCTCCTCATTAATTCACATAGAAATAGCCCATTTCAGCGTGGCGCACAATTTATGTTATGTATATATTTGTGCAGTCTTGCAAGAATTTGAAAGATTTATTGCTGGTGCTTGCTATGCCTTCCTTGTTGTTTTCCTTACAAATAATAACTTTGGACATGTGTGAGTTCATATCAAATTAAGTTCCTTATTTTCTGTATATCGTGTCTACTGTAGGCGCATACAGTATGTATCTACAGTTGAAGTTGGAAGTTTACATGCACTTTAGCCTAGTACATATGAACTCAGTTTTTCACAATTCCTGACATTTAATCCTAAAAATTCCCTGCCTTAGGTCAGTTAGGATCACCATTTTATTTTAAGAAAGTGACGTGTCAGAATAATATGAGAGAGAATGATTTATTTCAGCTTTTATTTCTGTCATCCCATTCCCAGTGGATCAGAAGTTTGCATACACCCAACTAGTATTTGATACCATTGACTTTTAATTGTTTAACTTGGGTCAAATGTTTTTGGTAGCCTTCCACGAGCTTCCTACAATAAATTGGATGAATTTTTGCCCATTCCTCCTGACAGAGCTTGTGTAACTGAGTCAGGTTTTGTAGGCATCCTTGCTCGCACATGCTTTTTCACTTCTGCCTGCAAATATTCTAAAGGATTGAGGTCAGGGCTCTGTGATGGCCACTCCAATACCTTGACTTTGTTGTCCTTAAGCATTTTGCCACGACATTGGAAGTATGCTTGGTGTCATTGTCCATTTGGAAGACCCATTTGCAACCAAGCTTTAACTTCCTGAATGATGTCTTGATATGTTGCTTCAATATATCCACATATTTTTTCTGCCTCATGATGCCATCTATTTTCAAATCAAAGTGTATTTTTCACGTGCACAGAATACAACAGGTGTAGGTAGACCTTACAGTGAAATGCTTACTTACAGGCTCTAACCAAAAGTGCAAAAAATGTGTTAGGTGAACAATATGTAAGTAAAGAAATAAAACAACATTAAAAATACAGGCTATATACAGTAGCGAGGCTATAAAAGTAGCGAGGCTGTAAAAGTAGCGAGGCTACATACAGACACGGGATAGTCAGGCTGATTGAGGTAGTATGTACATGTCGATATAGTTAAAGTGACTATGCATATATGATGAACAGAGAGTAGCAGTAGCGTAAAAGAGGGGTTGGCGGGTGGTGGGTGGCGGGTGGCGGGACAACAATGCAGATAACCCGGTTAGTCAATGTGCGGGAGCACTGGTTGGTCGGCCCAATTGAGGCAGTATGTACATGAATGTATAGCTAAAGTGACTATGCATATATGATAAACAGAGAGTAGCAGCAGCGTAAAAAGAGGGTTTGGGGTGTCACATAATGCAAATAGTCCGGGTAGCCATTTGATTACCTGTTCAGGAGTCTATTGGCTTGGGGGTAAAAACTGTTGAGAAGCCTTTTTGTCCTACATTTGGCGCTCCGGTACCGCTTGCCTATGACCGGGGCGGCTGGGGTCTTTGACAATTTTTAGGGCCTTCCTCTGGTGTTGAGGTCCTGGACTGCAGGCAGCTTAGCCCCATTTATGTACTGGGCCATACGCACTGCCCTCTGTAGTGCCTTGCGGTCAGAGGGCGAGCAATTGCCGTACCAGGCAGTGATGCAACCATTCAGGATGCTCTCGATGTTGCAGCTGTAGAACCTTTTGAGGATCTCAGGACCCATGCCAAATCTTTTTAGTTTCCTGAGGGGGAATAGGCTTTGTTGTGCCCTCTTCACGACTGTCTTGGTGTGTTTGGACCGTTCTAGTTTGTTGTTGATGTGGACACCAAGGAACTTGAAGCTCTCAACCTACTCCACTACAGCCCAGTCGATGAGAATGGGTGTGTGCTCGGTCCTCCTTTTCCTGTAGTCCACAATCATCTCCTTAGTCTTGGTTACGTTGAGGGATAGGTTGTTATTCTGGCACCACCCGGCCAGGTCTCTAACCTCCTCCCTATAGGCTGTCTCGTCGTTGTCGGTGATCAGGCCTACCACTGTTGTGTCGTCTGCACACTTAATGATGGTGTTGGAGTCGTGCCTGGCCATGCAGTCATGGGTGAACAGGGGGTACAGGAGGGGACTGAGCATGCACCCCTGTGGAGTTCCAGTTTTGAGGATCATTGTGGCAGATGTGTTGCTACCTACCCTCACCACCTGGGGGTGGCCCGTCAGGAAGTCCAGGATCCAGTTGCAGAGGGAGATGTTTAGACCCAGGATCCTTAGCTTAGTAATGAGCTTTGAGGGTACTATGGTGTTGAATGCTGAGCTGTAGTCAATGTATAGCATTCTCACATAAGTGTTCCTTTTGTCCCGGTAGGAAAGGGCAGTGTGGAGTGCAATAGAGATTGTATCATCTGTGGATCTCTTTGGGCGGTATGCAAATTGGAGTGGGTCCAGGTTTTCTGGAATAATGGTGTTGTGAGCCATTACCAACCTTTCAAAGCACTTCATGGCTACAGACAGGATGCCTTTGTGTTCTTGGGCACAGGGACTATGGTGGTCTGCTTGAAACATGTTGGTATTACAAACTCAATCATGGACATGTTGAAAATGTCAGTGAAGACACCTGCCAGTTGGTCAGCACATGCCCGGAGCGCACGTCCTGATAATCCTTCTGGCCCCTTCTGGCCCCGCAATCCTTCTGGCCCCGCTATGTCATTATTGGATTAAAAAAACGTGCCCGTTTTAAGCGCAATATTTTGTCACGAAAAGATGATAGACTATGCATGTAATAATAATTTGCAGCTTTGGAAAGAAACTGCAAAGATATTATCTGTGAGTGCCCCAGAACTTATGCTACAGGCGAAACCAAGATGATACATCAAACAGGAAATGAGCTGAATTTTTGAGGCTCTGTTTTACTATCGTCTCCTTATATGGCTGTGAATGTGCCGTGAACGAGCTTATGCTCTTTGCCGTTCGTCCAAGATGTCTGCAGCATTGTGACGTATTTGTAGGCATATCATTGGAAGATTGGCCATAAGAGACTACATTTACCAGGGGTCCGCCCGGTGTCCTTTGTCAAGATTTGCTATCTAACTGAGAGTCTCCTCATTGAAAATATCCGAAGTTCTTCAAAGGTAAATTATTTATTTGAATGTTTTTCTGGTTTTTGTGAAAATGTTGCCTGCTAATGCTAACGCTAAATGCTAATGCTAAATGCTAACACTAAATGCTAAATGCTAGTTTGCTATGGTTGAGAAGCATATTTTTTTAAATCTGAGATGACAGTGTTGTTAACAAAAGGCTAAGCTTGAGAGCTAGCATATTGATTTCATTTCATTTGCGATTTTCATGAATAGTTAACGTTGTGTTATGGTAATGAGCTTGAGGATGTATTCACGATCCAGGATCCGGGATGGCTCGCCGCAAGAAGTTAAAGGTCTTGATCACGTCGGCTACGGAGAGCGTGATCACAGTCTTCTGGAACAGCTGATGCTCTCATGCATGCCTCAGTGTTGCCTGCCTCGAAGCGAGCATAGAAGTGATTTAGCTCGTCTGGTAGGTTCGTGTCACTGGGCAGCTCGCAGCTGTGCTTCCCTTTGTAGTCTGTAATAGTTTGCAATCTATTTTGTGTGCCCCAGTCCCTCCTGCAGCAAAGCACCCCCACAACAACTTCTGACTTCCAACTGTAACTTTATAAGAACTGTGATTGTGCAAAATGTTTTTGTGAAAAAAAAGTGTGGCCAGCTCAAATGTTTATTGTTGTGCCAATCGTAAATGGACATTCTAAATAAGTGTTCTAATCAAGCGTTCTAATCACATGCAACAGGGACCACTGTAGAATTATCACACCCGTTTGTTGGTACGTGTGAAAAAGTTAAGTAACACGAAGTTCAAACCCTAACACCGCTGCTCCAGTCTTGCTGGGGAAGCAATAATTTCATGTAAATGGATGAAAATAAATGCTGTTGTTATTCAAGCTCCGCCATGATTCCTATTCATGCTTTCCTGTTTAGACTTTTTTTACAACCTTGTCTGAGCCATAATGAAATGTTGTATAACATGCCGAGGCACTATCATTTGCCATATTATTTAAAAGCTTCCACGAGAGCCTTGTCTCTCAGATGTCATCCTCATGCATATCGATGGTGTTCGAGTCAACCGATATCCCTACTTTCGTGTCGTTTTGAGGGGGAGGCCAAACCCTCGCTAAACTAAACTAAAGATCACACACCTAATGAGGCGAGTGAGTGTGCCCAAGCATTTGGGGCCAACACGCTGGATGGACAACACTGTTCCCTGTAATTAGCTTTCGGCTAACATGAGGCACCACTTAATGTTATTTCGATTCCAGCCGGGGAAACAAACAGTTCATTTGAAATCCAACGCTTCAAAAGCAGCATGCCCAGCCCCCTACCCGCACTCCCTTTTCCCTGCATCTGAGGCCTCGACCACAAATAAAGACTGTCATTGTAACCTAATGAAATGATGAGAATTATGAGTGTTCTCGCTCTGTCACTCTCGTTGTCTCTCTTCACTCTCCAAATCTTGATGCCAGCATATCCCCCTGAGGTCTTCTCATTTCTTCTCAGGAGCTGCCGGTTCACTTCCCTTCATGGCAGACCCAGAAGTATTAAGCATAAATGGCATTCATATGATTTCAATAACCTCAGCAAGACAAGAGCCAGGCTTTCAGCACATTAGCTTTTAGCTACTGAGGCACAAAGCAGACACAGAAACACTGAGGGGGTAAAAGAGAGGGAGAGAGAGAGGGAGAGAGGGAAAGCTAATAATGATAATAATAATAATAATAGGCCAGCCTGGCAGTGCTTGTGGAAATATAATTTCACCAGCCAAAAACGCCAAATAAGTTATGTCATCAGTAATGGTCCAGATGTAGTTAGGGAAGAAGGGAAGGATGGGTGCTTAAAACGAATCATCAGGAGTAGGCAGCACAAGAAGAGGGACCGGTAGTGGCTGAAGAAGGCAAGAAGGAGCTTGCCGTGGAGTCTTGTTCTGGGCGCACACCGTGCATGCGGCGACGAAGGCAGAGACTTCAGGAACCATTGTGGGCCACCAGAAATGTTGTCGAAGGAAGGCTAGGGTACGGCTGGAACCAGTATGGCAGGTTAGCCTGGAGGAATGAGCCCATTCCAACACCCGGGACCGGACTGAGTTGGGGACAAACAGCCGGATAGCCGGGCCGCCTTCAGGTCAGGCTGGGAGCGTTGTGTGGCTGCCAGGCATGAGGTATGAAGAATGGTTTCGGAGACCGAGGGTGTGGCAGAGGAACTGTAAAGGCAAGATAGATAATCAGGCTTCACATTTTTGGACCCTGGGCAGTAGGAAATGGTGAAGTTAAGTCAGGTAAACAACAAAGCCCACCAGGCCTGCCTGTGTCACACCCTAATTGGTTTCACCTGTTTTTGTGATTGTCTCCACCCCTCCAGGTGTCGCTTATTTTCCCCAGTGTATTTATCCCTGTGTTTCCTGTCTCTCTTTGCTTTGCCAGTTTGTCTTGTGTGTTTAGTCAAGTCAACCAGTGTGTTTTTCCCGTACTCCTTTTCTGACTCACCATAGTACTGGTACCCATTAGACAGAAGGGTTTTCTAATAGGGCAGGTAGCTATAAAATGTCCTGCCCCTCCACAGTACAGACAACAGTTATTTTTCATCCTTCGTGAGTGTTCCCCAACTGATAACCTAGCTCTTTCCAACTGCATAGGCTCAGGAGTATCCAACTCACCGTTGTAGATTCCCGAGAGGGCTTGGGTGGTTTCGAATCCTCTGGGAAGAGCTGCCTTCGGAAACTCGGAGGTGAATGCGCCGTAGCGGGTGCACCAGTGTGCCCGAGACTAGACCTTCTCTCACTCTTGCGTTCCCTTAGGCATCTATCAATTTTAATGGTTAGGGCAATAAGGTGCAAAACGTGCGCAAATCAACTGCGTAGTCTGCCACACTACGGGAGTTTTGACGTAATCAAGCAGTTTACTGGCCGCCTTTCTCCCGGAAACCGGAGACTCAAATACCTTTCTCACTTCTGCCATGAATTCCTCCAGATGACCACAAATGCAGATTGTTGCTCCCAATCTCTCATAGCCCAGGAGAGTGCCCTTTCTGACATTAGGGTAATAATATACTCTATCTTTGATCGGTCTGAAGGAAACAAAGATGGCCTTAGCTCAAAAGTAAGTGAGCGCTGAGAGAGAAAGCCCCGGCAGGTAACAGGATTCCCCGAATATCGCTCTGGAGGAGGTAAGCGATTTTCTCGGGGAAGCGAGGTAGGCTGTACAAACTCACAACAGATAGCGGGTGATTACTGGGATTTTTTTCAGAGGTGGCAGACAACCTCTGAGCAAACTTCCTGATTTGCTCCATAATAGCCTTTTACCCATTGTTGTGGCATTCCGTCAAGGAACTAAGCCCTTCCTAAAGGCCCTGTAACAACTCCTCATGTCTCCTAATTGTGGCTCCCTGCGGGGAGACAGTGTGTTGGTGCTGGTCCAAGTCTGCTGGTCTGTCATGGCAAGTTCGTACTATCAAGGCACAAGGCGAGACCCAGATGCAGACACAGGAGGCAGATGGTTGGAGTCTAAAATGTTTAATAATCCATTAAGGAGTAGGCAAGAGAATGGTCGTGGACAGGCAAAAGGTCAAAACCAATTCAGAGTCCAGGAGATACAGAGTGGCAGACAGGCTCAAGGTCAAGGCAGGCAGAATGGTCATGCAGGCAGGTACAGTGTCCAGAAAGGGGCAAGGGTCAAAACCGGGAGGTCTAGAAAAAGGAGAATAGCAAAGGCAGGAGAACGGGAAAAAGTGCTGGTTGACTTGGAACATACAAAACCAATTGGCACAGAGATACAGGAAACACAGGGATAAAAACACTGAGGAAAACAAGCAACACCGGGAGGGGGTGGAGACAATAACAAGGACAGGTGAAACAGATCAGGGTGTGACAGTTTTACTTGAACCCTAAATGGTTCTCAAGTAGATTACTAAGAAAAGCTCATCCATTTGTGTAGATTACCATGTCATTTTTTAAAAATTAATCGACAATGAATTTTTTTTCTAAGTATCTCTCTTTTTCAAACAAGCATTGCAGAGCTGGTTACAATTTCAATTTCATACCCCTGAAAAGATAGAACAAATATTAAAGTTGAGTTTTTACCCCCAAGCCATAAGACTCCTGAGGCAATCAAATGGCTACCCAGACTATTTGCATTGTGTGCCCTCCCCAACCCCTCTTTTGCGCTGCTGCTACTCTCTGTTTATCATATATGCATAGTCACTTTAAATATACATTCATGTACATACCGCCTCAATTGGACTGACCAACCAGTGCTGCCGCACATTGGCTAACCGGGCTATCTGTATTGTGTCCCGCCACCCAGCACCCGCCGACCCGTCTTTTACGCTACTGCTACTCTCTGTTCATCATATATGCATTTTCACTTTAACCATATCTACATCTATATACTACCTCAATCAGCCTGACTAACCAGTGTCTGTATGTAGCCTCGCTACTGTTACAGCCTCGCTACTGTATATAGCCTGTATTTTTACTGTTGTTTTATTTCTTTACTTACATATTGTTCATCTAACACCTTTTTTTTGCACTTTTGGTTAGAGCCTGTAAGTAAGCATTTCACTTTACCTGTTGTATTCTGCGCACGTGACAAATACAGTTTGATTTGAAAATAGATGGCATCATGAGGCAGCACATGACAAATAAACTTTGATTTGATTTGAACTGTGCTGGATGATAAGATACCAATATTTATGGATTTTTTTTTTGAAAAAGGTATTTGGTTTGTAAATTATTTTTAAATTGGAATTGTAGAGTTATGTAGGGTTATGAGTTATCAGAATTGTTTGGGAAGGTCTGCTCAATCCAAGATTACAACCAAATGATTACAGCATTACCCCAAAAATGGAGGAGGCGGGTGGCAGCGGGAGGGAGCTGGTCTCTCTGTCCTATATAAAGGATCAAAACTGGTGGAGGAATAAAAATAGCATAAATAGTCAATTACACCAGTTTAATTTGAAGACCCGGATGTTGACAGCTGTGCCATACAGATTGCAAAATAGTTGAGATGAGATTTTTGATGTACCGATTCCATGGTATAGTGTGTATGAGTTGATATATAAAACGATGCAAGATTCAAGACTTTGTGCTTTTCAGATCAAATTAACACCGACAACAAGAAATCATTGCATTACTGTTCATCAATTCTTCAAGATCGGATAGGACATGTTCTGTTAAGCTACGTTCTGTGTCATGTTGTAAGTTAGAACCACCCATCCCGGATCCGGGAGAATTGTCATCAACAACGCTGAATAGCATAGCCCGACGGTCAAATAATATTACTAGAAAATATTCATATTCATGAAATCACAAGTGCAATATAGGAAAACACAGTTTAGCCTTTTGTTAATCCACCTGTCGTCTCAGATTTTGAAATTATGCTTTACAGCGAAAGCAATACAAGCGTTTGTGTAAGTTTATCGATTGCTCGACAAAACAATAAGTACACCTAGCATCAGGTAACTTGGTCACGAGAATCAGAAAAGCAATCAAATTAATCGTTTACCTTTGATGATCTTCAGATGTTTTCACTCACGAGACTCCCAGTTAGACAACAAATGTTCCTTTTGTTCCATAAAGATATTTTTTATATCCAAATGCCTCCTTTAGTTTGGTGTGTTATGCCCAGGAATCCATCGGAAAGAGCGGTCACAACAATACAGACAAAAATTCCAAATGATATCCATAATGTCAACAGAAACAGGTCAAAAGTTTTTTATAATCAATCCTCAGGGTGTTTTTCAAATATCTATTCGATAATATATCATCCGGGACAGTTGGCTTTTCAATAGGACCGGGAATAACAATGGCCGCCTCTCTCTTTTGCGCACAAATCACTCTGAGAGCCCCCATCTGTCCACTTACGCAATGTGGTCGTTCACGCTCATTCTTCAAAATAAAAGCCTGAAACTATGTCTAAAGGCTGTTGACACCTTAGGGAAACCATAGAAAAGGGAATCTGGTTGATATCTCTTTCAATGGGCAATAGGGATGCACAGGGTTTCAAAATAAGAGTCACTTCCTGATTCGATTTTTCTCAGGCTTTCGCCTGCAATATCAGTTCTGTTATACTCACAGACAATATTTTTACAGTTTTGGAACCTTTAGAGTTTTCTATCCTAATCTGTCAATTATATGCATATTCTAGCATCTGATCCTGAGAAATAGGTTGTTTACTTTGGGAACGTTATTTTTCCAAACATAGAAATAGTGCCCCTAGCTTCAAGAGGTTTTAAACAATGGAATCCCTATATAAATCACAAGACACACATTTCAAATTTTCCAGATAGGCTAAGGTGATTGGAGGCTCAGATAATGTATTTGCCTGCATTGTCACTGGACCATTTACTGCACAATAGAAAGTCTCCTGAAAGACACACTCTTGTAATGGGTGGCAAAGACATCTGACCACCCCTTTATAAGAAGAAATCCCCAGTGTCAACTTGTCAGTTTGTACTCTTCCTTCGACCCCCCTCTCTACCGCTCTCTTCTTTTCTCCCTATCACAATCATGCTTTTCTTCAGTTCCCCTGTTTTTTTCTTGTTTCCCACGATTCCCACTACCCATTTCACTCTCACTATCTCTCTTTTTCTTTTCTAGCCAACTAATCACCCGGCCCTCCTCCCTGCCCTCTTTCTCCATACATTCCCGCTCTGTCAGTGATTTTTCATCGCCCTTGTTGGGCTCGTTGTATGCATTGTTTCCCTGATGGCGTGATTGATGTTGGGGAGCTGGTAATCTGGGGGAATGATAAGCACTGCGCCGCTGTAGAGTCCCCTCTGTCTCCTTGACACGCGTTCACTCGCACCAGGCCCATTTGTTCGGGGCCACTGCTGAGGCGGCTCCCCTCTCTCCTCACTACATCCTAACCTCATTTACATTTCAATCTCAGTCTCATGAATGCAAAAACTCTGGCCGAAAATTAATTTAAAGCCGGAAGTGGGCGCAAGGGAGAAACTGAGAGAGGGAAAAAAGAGTGAGAAGGAGAAAATAAAGAGCTGGGATCTCTTTCTTCACCTTTGTTCTTTCAAAATAGCCCCTTATTTTATTTCCATCCTCTCTGTTTCACCAGGACTCTCCAATGAATTGCATTACAGACAATACCATATCCAGAGTGACACAAATTTATTTTGGTTCCACATCCATAGGGTATTTCCAAAGATCCAGAGGCGATTTGTCTGGGGACAATTTGGTTTCCACAAAGGATTTAAATGGTTTCGGTGGAGATAGTGGGGTGAAATTAAATTTGTTTCTCATTTACTACAGCAGGTATGAAAAGGAGAAAAATTGGACGTCTGATGGGCAAAAAATTGGTGCTGTATCCCCAAAGGGCCCAGGCCGTGCCTCATATAGATTGAGTTCGACTCCCCCAGCCCACCCCACCCCAAGCCAACACACACTCCCGCATGGTCTCTCTCTCTATCTCTCTCTCTCAAACACACACACACACCCCATGGACTCCAGCCCAGAGAGAGCTGTAACCTTAAACCAACTTAAACAGTAACCTTTGGGGAGGTTGTCAATCACTCGCAAGACAACGTTTCCATCGATCGGCCTGTCCCTGTGATTTATGACCTCATTTTACACAAATTGAGAATTAGAGGGCGGATTAGCGAGCCTCAACACTTTGCCCTGATATGCACTCTGAGCACTGTAATCTGTCACACATGGATGTCCGAGACTGTCTTACTCACAAAGGAGAAGAGAAGGGAGGGAGGGAAGGAGGGAGGGGTTCCCCATCTAATTTAATTTCCAGATAACACTGAAATTAATTTGACACCGGTGAAATTTGAATAGAGCTCTGGTTGCTGTGCTGAGCCGCTCCCCTATTGTGATGTGTGTTTTATGTCCTCCCTCCATTGATCTTCCTTTCTCTCTTTCTCCCACCCCCCCCTTTCTTCCTCCATATCTTTCTTTCGCCATATCTCTTCCTCTCGCTCTCGCTCTCCTTCTTTCTCTCTTTCTGCTGTGCCCGGCAAACACTATTGATCCAAAATCACTGAGTTGAGGGCCGGCTGAAGCCTGAAATCTCAATCTTATTCACGCTCATATTAGAGCAATTCATCTGCTGCTATCTTGGGCCAGATAAAGAATATTACCTTTAATTTCATTTGACTGAGTCCAGATGAAGTTTTCGAGAGGGATTCTCCTTCTCCGTGGGTAGGCGAACACATACAGGAGGGTGGTGAATGCTCTGAGTCAACAGAATTGAATTAGCTGTCTGGCTCGCGCAGTCCATGTCAGGGTAATTTGTCATCTAAGTGGTAACATGAAAGCACTCTTCACAGTTCACTGAACACCTGCTGTTGTGTCACTCATCGCTATGGATACACACACACACACACACACACACACACACACACACACACACACACACACACACACACACACACACACACACACACACACACACACACACACACACACACACACACACACACACACACACACACAAATACACATACTACAGACAGACAGACAGACAGACAGACAGACAGACAGACAGACAGACAGACAGACAGACAGACAGACAGACAGACAGACAGACAGACAGACAGACAGACAGACAGACAGACAGACAGACAGACGTCTCTCAAAGGAATAGAAATCTCTGTATCACCACCAGTGCTAGGACTCTGATATAGAGCGCTCAATTGGCTTAATAATGAACTGTGGGTGTATATAATCTAATCACAAACAACAGATACTGATACTCTACAGCTGTAGAGGAAAGTCTTAGGTAACAGTTAGAACAAACAAGTATGTGTAATTCTAAGCAGTTATAACAGCAATTCTAAGCAGTCATGACCTCTTATAACAGCCTTTCAAAATACATAAATGCATTATAAAAGTGCTATAAATGTTTTCATACTGTAATGCATTACACACAGGTGGCTAATTAAAAAGTAGATCCTCACACTTCCCATAGTTTCAAAACAAGTAACTCAACATCACAGTCTTGTCTGTAGGGTCTCTAATGTTTAAGCTAGCTACCATTGTGTGGGAGTTGCAGTACTTATCTGACCACTTTTAACTACCATATGTGGTTAATTCTCATATCTGTGATTCTCACCATCAGATTTCACTGTACACCTTTTACAATAGATCCTTGGTTATGGTCAAGTCTCTGAAGTGCTGTGGTGTTTAAAATAGCTTTGTGTGGGAGCAGGGTTTGCAGTAGGGCTCTTTAGCGAGGCTAAGAGATGCATTTACCTATGTAATGACCTTTGGGCGCTAGCTAACATAATCCCAGTAATGGCTGGTGAGACTCAATTAGCAAAACTAGATTCACTGTGGTATTTATCAAATGGAGCAGGCCCACTATTATACTCAGTACCAGGCAACTACGGCTCTATACGTAGGGCTCATGTTCATAGGGCTCATGTTCAACCAATGTCAAATTCTTGTTCACTTGAGGATCTGTCTTGGTTTATTTGTTTAAAAATTTATCAGATACAGGAGTCCCAGTTCTCAAATCAAATCAAATTTTATTTGTCACATACACATGGTTAGCAGATGTTAATGCGAGTGTAGCGAAATGCTTGTGCTTCTAGTTCCGACAATGCAGTAATAACCAACAAGTAATCTAACTAACAATTCCAAAACTACTGTCTTATACACAGTGTAAGGGGATAAAGAATATGTACATAAGGATATATGAATGAGTGATGGTACAGAGCAGCATAGGCAAGATACAGTAGATGGTATCGAGTACAGTATATACATATGAGATGAGTATGTAAACAAAGTGGCATAGTTAAAGTGGCTAGTGAGACATGTATTACATAAGGATGCAGTCGATGATATAGAGTACAGTATATACGTATGCATATGAGATGAATAATGTAGGGTAAGTAACATTATATAAGGTAGCATTGTTTAAAGTGGCTAGTGATATATTTACATAATTTCCCTTCAATTCCCATTATGCAAACTACTGGATGACAGCTCTGTAGACCATAGGGCTCATGGTAAAACAATAAGGGCCAATAGAGTCTATCATAATCATGTACTTAAAAAGTAGTTTGTTCCCAGGCTGACCTTCTGTTGATGTTTGTGTTCCTCCTCTTTGTTCCTCCATGAGGTCTTTGTAAGTCATGTACAGTACATACAACCTTGACATCAAATAGATACCTCTCCCTCGTGTACTAACACACACAATACAGTGCTCACAGGCGACAATACTGTCACTAGCACAGTCTGAGGCCTGTCATACCACTGATAAATCGTTTCCCAGGTGACAGGGTCTCCTCTGCAGTAACAGCAACAACTTGTGTAGAGTAGAGAATGGATAAATAATACATCAACATCATAATGCAGGGCCGTTAGTCAGCTTGGTCACGGTCTACATGGTCTCCAGGGAGAGTGATGTGTGTTTGTGTGTGTGTGTGTGCGAGTGAGTGGGTATGCATGTGTGTGTGCATGTTCACATGCCTGTGTGTTTACATGCATGTGTCCTTAATTGTGTCCTAATTGTGTCAAATACAGGTGTTCCGGCTGTTCCTCGGGAGAAGAGGTGAAGGCGTCCATTGTCGTATAGCAGGCAGACAGCAAACGGCAGGTTCGAGAGGTCCCTGTATCTGTCTCCCTCCTCATTTCTCATTCACACCGAGAGAGAGAGAGAGCGAGAGAGAGAGAGCGAGAGAGAGAGAGAGAGAGAGAGAGAGAGAGAGAGAGAGAGAGAGAGAGAGAGAGAGAGAGAGAGAGAGAGAGAGAGAGAGAGATGGAGGAGGGATGGGGGATAATTGAGAGCCTGATGGAGGATAGGTGACAGGTTGGAATAGGCCATCAATAGATCCATCAGACGGGTCATTTGGGGAGTGTTTAACATACATCTGTGGAGTCACTGGAGCTGGTATCTGTCTTGTTGTGGAATCAGAGTAAATAACAGTTAAAATGGGTGTCAGGGCTGACCCTGTCAACCCCTGGAGCATACGGGCTGCACTGGAGCAAAGCAAAGATGGGAAAGAATTAACACACAGGAAAAAAGACACACACACTACACACATAACAGACACACTAGGGGAGAGGAGGGAATAAGGGAATATTGGCATTGTGTTACACACTCAAGCACATAATTATCACTGCAACCTAGTCAAAGGCTCATGTTTCGTTGGTGTTAGACACTTGAGGGAAAATACATCCCTAAACCATGGATTACAATACAACAAGGATAGCCAATCGAAGGAAGAATTTCAGACATACAGCTATTTATTGTACCATGAAAATGTATGAAACTGAGGATATTGACATAATTTAAGAAATCATGACACATGGTCGTCAATTTTTCACATATGACAAATCACCCCGTATATAAGTGAAAAGAAATGAAGGCAATAATTTATTCTAACATCTTTTTGTGAAAACAAATGCTGTGGGTGCTTTGAAGGCTGGTGTGTAGCACCAGAGGGCAGGTGTGTGAGCCTCTCCCCTGAGTGTAAAGAATATAGTGTGTGTGAGTGTGCATGTGTGTGCATGTGTCTGTGTCTAGCTAGGTGAAGGTGCCTGTGAAAAGAGCAGCACCTTAGGCTAACGGCTGTCTCTGCCACTCAGACACTCCAACAAAGCTTCCAAACGCACACCTACTTTACTCTTTATGTGTCATTTCACATTTGGGACTAATACGATGGGTTAATACAGTAAAGCCCTCAAGGGACACATGGTATGTGCCAGAGTCTGGTATAACGATCTAACCTCCCGACTGCGGACCACATATGCCCCGTCGGTGACGGCTCGGCCGACTGTCTCCCGTTAACCACTTCATGTACCCCTCTCTTTATCTGACTCCATCCATATATATACTTACACCTGTCCTGCCCCCCCCCAAAAAAAAAATATAAAAATGGACACATATTGAGAGCTTGGAACTATAAGGTTCTATTGGCATTTTTCTCAAAATGCAGGTATTGACATAGCCTTGTTCTGTTCAATGTTCTCTAAATGCCCCAATTCGTGTTGTTAAGTTCAAAAGAATACAAGATAAATATTGCTCACACCTGTCAAACCAATGAGGTTTGGAGCTTTATAGCCAATTTTCTCAGAATCACCTTTATGCAGCTAGAACATTATAGTCACAAACTCTCGTGCAGGTTCCTTTCCTACCATATTCTTTTGCACATATTATTTTGCCCAGTTTAGGTAAGCAAAAACAGATTTTTCCCCCAGATGATGTAGCCATTACATGTGCGTGGCAGTATAACGGCAGTTGGTTGTACGCACACTGACATAGTTATCATAATGTCAATTCATCCAATTGTTCATGGTCGGAACGTGCCATGATAACCGATACAATAAAAGGTAAACAATTATTGTTTTCAGTAGTTTGTCATTTTTTGAAAACAAGTTAAATTCGTCAAACAGGTAAGATTCAGAGTTGCAATATGTATTGATGATAATTAATAATTAGGAGAATTATGAACTCCAATGGGGCAGTAAATCATAAAACTGAGTTTGGGATTATGTCCAAATCTAACTGAAAGCAACCGCCATGGTGTTTAGCCAACCACAGAGCGACAAATGCCATCAAGTGAGCTGATTACTTGACCCACATTTTGAGACAGAGCAAGAATGTTTACATTCATTTTCTGTTTTTCAACAGAACATTTTACAAGTGGCAGCAACATGTTGAATTGTGAGTACAGTTAGATATAAATATTACAATTGGCAATACGAACACAAACAACACAAATTCATTTTTCATTAATTAAGATTACATTATAAAGTAAAATAAACAATGTTCATCATCAACTGTTAAGCAGGCGAACCATGGCAGGGATGGGAGCGATTTTGCGAAGGATCTTGAGAGACTTTCTCTGCGTGTTTAGTGATGGTAATCCCAGATTAGTGCATGCATCTGAGTAGGAGATGTAGTCTGTGCCCATGATGATAAGTACTGCTCTTCTCTGGACCCTCTCAATGGTATCAGATTGTCCCTTGGTTTGCCCTGCATGCCACACTAGCATATTCCACTGCTTGTCGGATATACTGAAGGTGGTGAATACCGTTAGCAGGTTCTCGGGTTTGTGGAAGTGTTTAAACCAAGGAGGATCAGATGTCGGCTGGCCTTTTCACAGATGTGCTATACCTGTGTTGACCATTTTAGATTTTCTTGGATGTAAACTTCTAGGATCTTGATAACTTCTACCTTCTGGAGTTGCAGAACCATGTAGCTCCCCACTGACCACTTCTCCAGGTCAGCCAGATCTTCATGGATGGTGTAATGTTAGTGGTCTGGTTTCTAATAATTGACGGTCATCCACAAACCTCCATTGCTGACTGCTGTTTGCCTGGCTGCACTGTGGATATCTGCTATACAAATCAGTGGGCCAAGCAGAGTTCCTTAAGATAGGCGACAAGATATACTGACACTGTCTGACAACACTCCATGATACCACACCACCTGGTTACACCACATGGTGTTTATTAGAGAGGTTACCTATGCACCTGACGAGCTGGTTGAAGCCCTATCTCGACAGTATCAGCAGAAAATAGCAAAAAGATATGCGTCAAGAAACACAAAACTTATGTGAATACATTGCATTCAATGGGGGGAAGATTAGTGTAACAATATTGATGCCTAGAGATAGGCTTCACAGAAAAAATATGAGGTGGCCATATAACTTTTTGGGCGACCCGGACAAATTCACATAGAAATGTATAGTATAGATACAGCGCATTCGGAAAGTATTCAGACCACTTCACTTTTTCCACATTTTGTGACGTTTCAGCCTTATTCTAAAATCGTTTTTTTCCCTTCGTCAATCTACACACAATACCCCATAATAACAAAACAAAAACTATTTTTTTAGAATAAAAATGGAACTACTAACATTTATATAAGTATTCAGACCCTCTACTCTGTACTTAGTTGAAGCACTTTTGGCCACGATTACAGCCCCGAGTCAAATCAAATCAAATCAAAATGTATTTGTCACGTGCTGAAAACAACAGGTGAAATGCTTACTTTACTACAAGCCCTTAACCAACAATGCAGTTTTAAGAAAAATATGTCTTAAGTAAAGAATAAGAAATAAAAGTAACAAATAATTCAAGAGCAGCAGTAAAACAACAATAGCGAAGCTATATACAGGGGATACCGGTAAAGAGGCAATGTGCCAGGGCACCGGTTAGTCGAGGTAATTGAGGTAATATGTACATGTTGGTAGAGTTAAAGTGACTATGCACAGATAATAAACAAAGAATAGAAGCAGTGTAAAAGGGGGGGGGGTATTTTTGCAATGCAAATAGTCTAAGTACCCATTTGATTAGCTGTTCAAGAGACATATGGCTTGGGAATATAAGCTTTTGAGAAGCCTTTTGGACCTAAACATGGCGCTACATTACCGCTTGCCATGCGGTAGCAGAGAGAACAGTCTATGATGTGGCTGGAGTCTTTGACAATTTTTTAGGGCCTTCCTCTGACACCGCCTGGTATAGAGGTCCTGGATGGCAAGAAGCTTGGTCCCAGTGATGTACTGGGCCGTACGCCATACCCTCTGTAGTGCCTTGCAGTCAGAGGCCGAGCAGTTGCCATACCAGGCCGTGATGCAACCAGTCAGGATGCTCTCGATGGTGCAGCTGTAGAACTTTTTGAGGATCTGAGGACCCATGCCATATCTTTTCAATCTCATGAAGGGGAAAAGGTGTTGTTGTGCCCTCTTCACGACTGGACCATGATAGTTTGTTGGTGATGTGGACACCAAGGAACTTGAAACTCTAAACCTGCTCCACAACAGCCCCGTCGATGAGAATGGCGGCATGATCGGTCCTCCTTTTCCTGTAGTCCACAATTATCTCCATTGTTTTGATCACATTGAGCGAGAGGTTGTTGTCCTTGCACCACACGGCCAGGTCTCTGACCTCCTACATATAGGCTGTCTCATCGTTGTCGGTGATCAGGCCTACCACTGTTGTGTCATCAGCAAACATAATGATGGGGTTGGAGTCGTGCCTGGCCATGCAGTCATGAGTGAACAGGGAGTACAGGAGCGACCTGAGCACCCACCCCTGAAGGGCCCCAGTGTTGAGGATCAGCGTGGCAAATGTGTTGTTACCTACCCTTAAAACCCGGGGGTGGCCCATCAGGAGGTCCAGGATCCAGTTGCAGAGGGAGGTGTTTAGTCTCAGGGTCCTTAGCTTACTGATGAGCTTTGAGGGCACGATGGTTCTGAGCTATAGTCAATTAATAGCATTCTCACATAGATGTTCCTTTTGTCCAGGTGGGAAAGGGCAGTGTTGAGTGCAATAGAGATTGCATAATATTTGGATCTGTTGGGGCGGTATGAAAATTGGAGTGGGTCAAGGGTTTCTGGGATAATGGTGTTGATATGTGCCATGACCAGCCTTTCAAAGTGTTTCATGGCTACAGACCTGAGTGCTATGGGTCTGTAATCATTTAAACAGGTTACCTTAGTGTTCTTGGGCACAGAGACTTGGTGGTCTGCTTGAAACATGTAGGTATTACAGATAGGGAGAGGTTGAAAATGTCAGTGACGACACTTGCCATTTGGACAGCGCATGCTCGTAGAAAACTTCCTCGTAATTTATCTGGCCCTGCAGCCTTTTTAAATGTCTTACTCACTCACAGCGGCTACGGAGCGGCTACGGAGAGCATGCTCACACAGTCGTCCAGAATAGCTGATGTTTCAGTGTTACTTTCCTCGATGCGAGCATAGAAGTAATGTAGCTCATCTGGTAGGCTCGTGTCATTGGGCAGCTTGCAGCTGTGCTTCTCTTTGTAGTCTGTAATAGTTTGCAAGCCCTGCCACATCCGACAAGTGTCGGAGCCAGTGTAGTATGATTCAATCTTTATCCGGTATTGATGCTTTGCCTGTTTGATGGTTCGTCGGAGGGCATAGCGGGATTTCTTAAAAGTTTCCAGGTCAGAGTCCCGCTCCTTGATAGCGGCAGCTCTACTCTTTAGCTCAGTGCGGATGTTGCCTGTTATCCATGGCTTTTGGTTGGGGCATGTATGTACAGTCACTATGGGGTCAACATCATCGATGCCCTTATGAATGAAGCCTGATGTGGTGTACTCCGGAAGAATCCTGGAACATATTCTAGTCTGTACTAGCAAAACAGTTCTGTAGCTTAGCATCTGCTTCATCTCACCACTTTCTTATTGATCTAGTTACTGGTGCTTCCTGCTTTAGTTTTTGCTTGTAAGCAGGAATCAGGAGGATAGAATTATGGTCAGATTTGCCAAATGGAGAGTGAGGGAGAGCTTTGTACGAGTATCTGTGTATGGAGTAAAGGTGGTCAAAAGTTTTTTTCCTTCTGGTTGTACATTCGACATGCTGGTAGAAATGAGAAAAACGGATTTGAGTTTTCCTGAATTAAAGTCCCCGGCCACTAGGAGCGTCGCCACTGGAGTGTTTTCCTGTTTGCTTATGGCCGTATACAGCTCATTGAGTGTGGTCTTTGTGCCAGCAGTAAATAGTGTGGTCTACAGCTTATCATGAGATACTCTACCTCAGGCGAGCAAAACCTTGAGACTTTAGAGACCTTAGATTTCGTGCACCAGCTGTTATTTACAAATATAGATAGACCGCCACCCATTGTCTTACCAGAGGCCGCTGTTCTGTCCTGCCGAAAAAGCTTAAAACCCGTTAATCATGTCGTCGTTCAGCCACGACTCTGTGAAACATAAGATTTTACCGTTTTTAATGTCCCAATGGTAGGATATACGGTTTATTTTATTATTGATTGATTGTATGTTGGCTAATAGGGCCGATGGTAAAGGTAGATTACCCTCTCGGCGACGGATCCTTACAAGACACCCCGGACCTTCGTCCTCGATGCCTCTTTCTTTTTCTCCTGCGAATTACAGGTATGAGGTCCTTGTTGGGCATCTGAAGTAAATCCTTCCTGTCTGACTCGAAGAAAAAGTATTCCTCCAGTACGGTGTGAGTAATCGCTGTCCTGAAATCAAGTAGCTCTTTTCGGTCATAAGACACAGTAGCAGAAACATTATGTACAAAATAAGTTACAAATAACGTGAAATAACCTGCGCAATTCTCTTTCTTCAAATTCTCATTAGCCTCATCATGCAGCCTTAGCCTGTTAGGGGGTTATATTCCTGTGCGGGTAGCGTGACTACAGCTCAAGCTCATTACCATAACGCACAATGCGCAAAAATATTCCTAAAAATATTTAACCTCCACACATTAACAAGTAAAATAGCTCAAATGAAAGATAAACAAGTTGTTTATCTAGCCAGCAAGTCAGATTTCTAAAATGTTTTAAGGCGAAAACATAGCACATATTTATGTCAAACCACCACCGCAGACATAGCTCATTAGCATAGCCAAGTAGGAAAAAATATGCAATCAACAAACGCAGGATTAAAAGAAAAATCATTTCACTAACCTTTTGAAATCTTCATCAGATGACAGTAATATAACATGTTACACAGTACATTCATTTTTCAATAATATGCTATATATATCCATAAATCTCTGTTTACAATGATGCATCATTCAAAAAATGCTACTAAAATGTCCGGAGAAATGACGATAGCTCCGGCAGATAACGTCAGCTAACAAGGAATACACATCATAAACTTTGACTAAATATGCATGTTTTAAATATGTATAGGAAGATACACTTCTTCTAAATGCAAACGCTGTGTTACTTTTATTTCTAACATTACGTTTTGCATTTACTAGGGAGTCGGCGCTCCAAAATGTAGCATTCTGGCTCCTCTATCTTGGAGTCGACAGAAACCCAAAAAACACATAAATATTCCCTTACCTTTGCTGTTCTTCCATCAAAAGATCAGGAAGGAATTATACTTACCAAAAACATCCTTTAGATTTCAAGTCTGCGTCTTTCGGTTCTCAAAATAGTCTCATTTTGGTCAAAATGTAGGCAAAATTCAAGTGGATGCGCACCAAAACGTCGAAAATATATATCATATGTCGAGTAAACTTGTCAAACTATGTTCATAATTAAGCTTTAACATGTTATAAAGGTGTACAGCAATTTTGAGGACGAAGCTAAACACACACGTCTTGTCATTGATCCTGATGAAAAGAGAGAGCGGGAGCAGAGCGCTCATACAGGGCACTTTTTTTTGGCGTGATCCTCCAGAAGGGGCAGTAAACCGTGGTATCCTGAATAGGTTAAAATGTATTAAAATGCAAAACACATAGCTCAATGTTTGTATCACAACTAAAGTTGCATAATTAACTCGAAATTAATCCTATCGAAGGACCTCTCAGCACAGAATGTGCACACTTCCTTTGACATCGTTTGGAGAAAAAATCCTTTCTATTTTATTAAGCTATGTTCAATTGTATTCTTCATACTATAAAATAATAAAAATGATGCCACAGAATTCTAAGCAAATATTGTCTGCTAAATGAGGTAGTGTAGCCATATCAGCACCTAAAATAAGGAAAACTCAGAGTATGTCCTTCTGAAATAGACTACATTTTCTTCATGTCATGTTTCTTTAGATCTGTCTAAAATAAACAATGTAGTTATTGTAATGGTGTAGGCTATATTAAATTGATTTTTAGGCTTTTAAAAATGTAGATGTTCCTAAGGTCTGCATCAGTGGCTTGTAGGCTATACGTGGAAGCCAGGAGATGCTAAACATGTTTATGTTAATTAACTGTGAGACCGGCAGTTATTTGTTTGACAATCACCGGCTGACAAAATGTAATGACCGCCACAGCCCTAATCTAGGCTAGTGTTCATCGGGAGCGTCTGCTGAACGATCACATGCATTCATTGTGTTTCTTGCCTTAACTGATCTACCGATGTCACTGAAAAACAACCCTTGTCAGGCTTCCAGTGAGACCTACCTTTTTGCCATGTAGTGGGGGGGGGCAAATTCATTAATTGTTCATTTGGTTAGGGTTATGTCTAGGGTTGAGGCCCTAAGCCTAACCGTAGCTTCATGTCCACATCCCCAAAAAAACCTGACCTTAGCCATAACAATAACCCTAGCTCCATGTCCACGTCCTTATCCCCCAACTCTCTCCCTCCTCTCTTCCACCTCCACCTCTCTCTCCCACCTCCACAGGGTGGATATTTACAGGTTCAATATCTGTCCGTCTTTCAGTCTTTCACCAATTGACCTATTTCAGCTTTATCACCAACGTTTTGCCTTGAATGCAATGTATGGACTTATGTGTCAATATCCAGTCTGTGGAGGTAGGATAAGGAGGAGGTGGGAAAGAGGATTGTAATGAATACTCAGGGAGAAAAAGGTATAGATTCACACGCAAAGCACGACAGGTGTTTATTTCACCTTCACAGAAGGCAGGAATCGTTGTCACAGACAGGCAATGGTCATACACATTTAGGCAAACAAGCAGGTGAATCAAAACTAGGACTGAAGGCTATAACTGGTTCTCTCAAACAAGTTAGAAAAAGGCTTAGTAGAATCAAAATGAACAACACCTCACAAAGGCACAAAGAGAATGAACTGAACTAAATAAGGAGCTGATGAGACCAGGTGAGTAACTAACACAGGTGAAATCAATGAACAAAAATGAAAGACAGGGCTACGTTCAAGAACACAAAGAAACAGGGCTACGTTCAGGAACACAATGAAACAGAACACAAGGTTGACTAGGAAAATAAATACAGAACCTTACAAGGATAGAGAGAGTCAGAGGGCTAGGGAAAGAGAGCAAAGAGAGAGAGAAAAATTATTAATAGAGGGGAGAGGGGTTGGGAGAGGAGGGAGAGAGAGGGGGAGAGTGGTGGAGGGGGTGAAATGAGTGGTAGGGAGAGAGAAGCGAATGAAGGGGATTAAAAGGTTTAGAGAGAAACAGAGGCAAATAGTGGGAAAGAGAAGGAGGGATGGAGGGAGAAAAGAGAGAGATGGGGAGGGGGATTAGAGAATAGAAAGAGAGAGAGAAAGTAAAGATAGGAAAGGGGGATACCTAGTCAGTTGTACAACTGAATGCCTTCAACTGAAATGTGTCTTCCACATTTAACCCAACCCCTCTAAATGGAGGAAGAGAGAGAGAGAAGGGGTGCAGGAAAAGAAGGAGGGAGCGATAGGGAATGGAGGGGGAGATGGAAGAGAGAGAAGAGGGAGAGGGGGATAGAGTGAATGAAGGATGGGGAGAGAGAGTGGAGGAGGGAGAGAAAGAGAGAGTGTTGGGGGGAATGGGAAAGAGGAGCAAGAGGAAAATAATAGAAAAGAGAGGCAGAGGGAGAGAGAGAGCGATGAGGGAGAAAGAGGGATGAAAGAAGGGGAGGGACAGAGAAGATAAGGAAGGGGATAAGAAGAAGTAGAGAGAGAGAAAAGGATGGAAGCAAATAGAGGGGAGAGAGAAGAGAGCTGGAGAGGGAGGATTAGAGAATAGAAAGAGATGGAGAGAGAGCGAGTACAATGTAAAACACCAAATAATGCATGCAGAGCAGAACTAGGCCAATACCCGCTAATTAAAAAGAGAAAAGAGCTGTTAAATTCTACAACCACCTAAAAGGAAGCGATTCCCAATCCTTCCATAACAAAACATTCACCGACAGAGAGATAAACCTGGAGAAGAGTCCCCTAAGCAAGCTGGTCCTGGGGCTCTGTTCACAAACATAAACAGAACCCACAGTCACAGACAGCAACACAATTAGACCCAACCAAATCATGAAAAAACAAAAAGATAATTACTTGACACATTGGAAAGAAACAGAGCATACTATAACTATTTGGCCCTAAACAGAGAGTACACAGTGGCAGAATACCTGACCAGTGTCACTGACCCAAGCTGAAGGAAAGCTTTGACTATGTACAGACTCAGTGAGCATAGCCTTGCAATTGACAAAGGCTGCCGTAGGCAGACCAGGCTCTCAAGAGAAGACAGGTATGTGCATACTGCCAAAATTAGGTGGAAACAGCTGCACTTCCTAACCTCCTGCCACATGCCTGACCATATTAGAGACATATTTCCCTTAGAATACACAGATACACAAAAATTCGAAAACAAGCCCAATTTTGATAAACACCCATATCTATTGGGTAAAATACCACAGTGTGCCATCACAGCAACAAGATTTGTGACCTGTTGCCACAGGAAAAGGGCAACCAGTGTAAATACAACCCATAGGAGAAGGAGGTACGGGGACATTTATTCGGGAACAGACAAAGAATAAGACAGGAACAGCATCAGCACACGGGTAACACGGACATATGACAAACAATAAAGCAGCGCGGAACAGAGCTGGGGAACTGACAAATATATGGGAGGTAATAAACAGGTGATTGAGTGACTCCAGGTGAGTCCAATATTGCTGAAGCACGTGACGAGGGAAGGCAGATGTGCGTAAACGATGGTAGTAGGAGTGTGTAATGCAGGGCAGTCTGGCTACCTCGAGCGCCAGGGGGGAAGAGCGGGAGCAGGCGTGACAATTTCACTTTTGTTTATTATCTAGTTCACTTTGTTTGGCAATGTTAAGGCTAGGCGTCCCGCGAGTGGAACAACTTCCGGTGAAACTGGAGGTTGCGCAATTCAAATAAATATTAAACATTTAGGTACATACAAGTGTCTTATATAGGTTAAAAGCTTAAATTCTTGTTAATCTAACTGCATTGTCCAATTTACAGTAGACTTTACAGCGAAAGCATGCCATGCGATTGTTTGAGTACGGCGCCCCACATCAAAATATTTTTCCACCGGCAAAGGTTTCATAAATTCACAAATAGCTATTAACTTTTTGAAAATCTTCCTTTGATTTCTCATCCAAAGGGTCCCAGCTACAACATGTGTTGTTGTTTTGTTAGATAAAATCTTTCTTTATATCCCAAAAAGTCCTTTTAGTTGGCGCGATCAATTTGAATCCACTCGTTCAACTTGAAGAGAAAGGAATCCAAAAGCTACAGCTAAACTTTGATAAAACAAGTCAATATATTTTTCTATGTAATCCTCAGATACCCTACAAAGTAATTAAACTATAATATTTAATGCAGAAAGAAGTATGTTCAATAGGAAAATGATATTAGCAGGTATTCTCTTCGTCGTGCGCATACACTGATTTCCAAGTCTGTGTCCCTCTGTCAAAACAAATTATTCTTCCTCGTTTTGGAAGAAACAAGCCTGAAACCTTGAACAACGACTACTGACACCCAGTGGAAGCTATAGGAATTGCATACCGAGATCTAAACAACATTTTTCTCCTATGTTCCATTGGAAGTGCATGGGCTCTCAAAACCAACTATCTTGTTGGTTTTTCTTTGTATTTACTCCTACTATAGCTATTGTGTTATAGGCTCCTACATTATTTTAACATGTCTACAAACGTCAGAGTGTTTTCTTTCCAATGGTACCAATTATATGCATATCCTGGCTTCAGGAACTGAGCAACATGCAGTTTACTTTGGGCACGTCAGTCAGGTGGAAATGGAGAAAAATAGACCCTAGCCTGAAGAAGTTCATGTTTCTCATGCTAATAAAGCCCTTAAATTGAAATTGAATTGAGAGAGAGACAGAGAGGAAGGAGAGACAAGGGAGGAAGGGAGGGAGAAAGAGAGAGAGAGGGGAGGGAGAGAGAGGGGGAGGGAGAGACAAGAGAAGGAGGGGCGACACCCGCAATAACATCTGCTAAGCACGTGTATGTGACCAATAAAATGCAATTTGATTTGAGGGGGGATAAAGTGGTAGAGAGAGATACAGAGGGAGGTAAAAAGAATGAGAGAGAGAAAAGAGAGAGAGATGGAGAGGAGCAATTAGAAAATAAAGGCTGTAAATCACTGGTTTGGTTTTAGGTAAGGGGACCGCTATGGCTGGAGGGATTTTGCTTTTTGAGGGCTGCAATCACCTGCAATTTTTCTATAATATATGGCAGATAATAAAACTCAAATCAAAGTTTATTTGTCACGTGCGCCGAATACAACCTGAAATGCTTACTTACAGGCTCTAACTAACAGTGCAATTTTAAAGTTCAAAAAAGGTATTAGGTGAACAATAGATCAGTAAAGAAATCAAAACAACAGTAAAAAAGACATTGAAAAATAACAGTAAAGAGGCACCGTTTAGTCGGGCTGATTGAGGTAATCTGTAAATGTAGTAGGTATGGTTAAAGTGACTATGCATATATGATAAACAGAGGGTAGCAGTAGCGTAAAAAGAGCGTTTGGTGGGTGGTGGGTGGCGGGACACAATTCAGATAGTCCAGGTTGCCAATGTGCGGGGGCACCGGTTAGTCGGGCTAATTGTGGTAGTATGTACATGAATTTATAGTTAAAGTGACTATGCATATATGATAAACAGAGAGTAGCAGCAGCATAAAATAGGGGTTGGGAGGTGGCACAAAGTGCAAATACTCCTGGTAGCCATTTGATTACCTGTTCAAATGTCTTATTGCTTGGGGGTAAAAACTGACGAAAAGCCTTTTTGGTCCTAGACTTGGTGCTCCTGCCATGCGGTAGCAGAGAGAACAGTCTATGACTGGGGTGGCTGGGGCCTTTGCCAATTTTTAGGCACTTCCTCTGACACCGCCTGGTGTAGCGGTCCTGGATGGCAGGCAGCTTAGCCCCAGTGATGTACTGGGCCGTACGCACTACCCTCTGTAGTGCCTTGAGGTCGGAGGCCAAGCAGTTGCCGTACCAGGCAGTGATGCAACCAGTCAGGATGCTCTAGATGTTGCAGCTATAGAACCTTTTGAGGATCTGAAGACCCATGCCAAATATTTTTAGTTTCCTGAGGGGGAATAGGCTTTGTCGTGCCCTCTTCACAACTGTCTTTGTGTGTTTGGACCATTCTAGTTTGTTGATGATGTGGACACCAAGGATCTTGATGCTCTCAACATTCTCCACTACAGCTTCGTCGATGAGCATAATCAAATGGAATTTCACACACAAATTATGTTCTGACTTTGGTCTCCTTATTGAAGATATTGTACTTTCTTTGTATAGCAGTCAGTTTGAAGGGCCTAAGTAGACTGAATCCAAAGATAATGCTATCATGTCAGTAGTGCTTGGTGTTAACTCCCTACATTTGCATTTCAAAGAACATCACAAAAATATCCATATCAAATGAAAAAGGTTTTAACATAGCAAATATAATACCATCATAATATAACTGCTGGGAAGTACAGAAAAAATGGTGGATCTTTTCATTAGCTAAGACACAGCAGGTGCTATCAGAACTGTGACATGCATGCGCAAGGAGAATGCATTGTGGTGATACCACATCAGCTGAACAACAATGCCTTCAACTGAAATGTGTATTTTGCATTTAACCCTGAATCAGAGAGGTACAGGGGTCTGCCATAATCAAGATCCACAGAACAGTGGTTTAACTGCCTAACTCAGGGGCAGAACAACATATTTTTACCTTGTCAGCTCAGGGGATTTGATCCAGCAACCTTTGCTTACTGGCCCAATACTATTAACCACTAGGCATTGTGTATGAATTAGAATGCAGCACCAAAATATATTTTTTTTGGGGGGCAGTGAATGATTTAGATTTTACCCATCTGAAAATGGTATTACTCCATGCACAAAAACAGTTGTATGAGTGAGATTAGAAACAAAACTATCCAAAATAATCTAATTTTGATTCTTAGGGCTGGATTCAATCAGTGTAGCCGAAGTATCACGGAAGATCCATGCTAAAATGAGCCAACATATGCAGTGTTTACAGTGAATGCAGTCTCCACGACCGCGAGAACATTGCTTTTAAATGTCAATCGCACTATCAAGCCGATCTTCAGCCCTACGGATTCTCTTGTTGTAGAAATCTTGGACAAACAAAAACGAATTGTGAAACTTCACATCCAGAAACATATTCATTATGGTTTTCAGACATCTCCATAAATGTGTGAGTATGACCTATCTGACATAGAGATAAAAGGTGGGAAGAGGGTGAAATAGCTTAAAATCATAGTCAGGTATTTGTCACTAGATTAATAAAAGTAGTAGTATGGTCAGGAAGCACCACGTAGCGTTATGTAGGCCCCTGAACCTCAGCCTGGAGAAATTCCCCAAGTGGAAATAGAGGGAAATTTAACATGCCTTCTCTCTACCTACGTCAAGATTCTGAGGCAAATCTTTATTTGCTGAAAGCCGCTTGCTGCTAAAGCACATTCTCTTCCAATCCATTAGAGCTCCCCTTCCCCTTCATCGGCCCCTCCTTAATTTGACAATGACAAAGAGCCACTTGACCATTTTAAATTTCATAATTTTAATCTGTCAAGGCTGACATTTAATTAGTGACTCCCTAACCTGTGTCCACCTCGCCTTCTGAAGGGCAACATTTTTGTTCTGAGCGGGCACCACCGCCGCAATTCATTCACTGGTGCCGAGGAAAAGAGGAAAGGGAAGCGGATTAATATATACAGTAGGTACATTACCAGCTGCTGCTAAGGCAATACACAGCAAGCATGGCCATTAGTGGTCTAATCTAGACAGATGAGGTTAATCACATTTGGGAAGTGTTGCTCTATTAAGCATGGAGCTGATTAGGACCTGACTGGGGATCTCTCCTTCATGAGGTGCTGATTGGGAAAGCAACTAGCTTTTGTTCTGTTCTATCGCCCCGAGAGGAGGATAGACAAGAGGAGAGGGGAGGGAGAAAGGAGGAAAGGGGGAATATTTGTGCCCACTTTTGTGTTTTTGTTAACAATGAGGATAGTCTTAATGAGAATCTTTACAGAGCCAGATAGGGTTGATAAAAGTCAAACACCCACTAATAACATTGCTACTTTGTTAAGTTTTAGCTTTTTGGTTCTTTGATGTGTTTCATTAGTTTTAGATCCAACTAACTCTCACAGTCTCATGTCAGAATTAGAATCATCCATGTTTCTCAAATGTCAAATTTCGACGTTGTTGCAAATGTCAAATTTCACAGTGTTCAAGGTTAAATTTAGGCATTAACTCAGAATTTTTAAGGTTAGGGTTAAGTTAACTCAGACATCGTATGTTAGACACAAACTCCGAATGGTTAAGGTAAGAGCTAAGGTTAGGGATAGGTTTAAAACTAAAATCTCAAAAGCAACTTTCTATTGCTGGATTCGAACTTGCAACCTTTGGAATCAGAGGCAGGCAAACCAAAACCTATTTGATATTAACAGCGCACACTGTTGCCCCCCTAGTGGGCAGTTTCTACATCATATCCCAACATTCCTCAGACATGGATGGATGTAGAATACTGACTTGTATCACAGGTGACCTGACTGTTTAGGTCATAGTATATCTTCTTGCGCCTTACATTTACATTTACATTTAAGTCATTTAGCAGACGCTCTTATCCAGAGCGACTTACAAATTGGTGCATTCACCTTATGACATCCAGTGGAACAGTCACTTTACAATAGTGCATCTAAATCTTAAAGGGGGGGGGGTGAGAGGGATTACTTATCCTATCCTAGGTATTCCTTAAAGAGGTGGGGTTTCAGGTGTCTCCGGAAGGTGGTGATTGACTCCACTGTCCTGGCGTCGTGAGGGAGTTTGTTCCACCATTGGGGGGGCCAGAGCAGCGAACAGTTTTGACTGGGCTGAGCGGGAGCTGTACTCCCTCAGTGGTAGGGAGGCGAGCAGGCCAGAGGTGGATGAACGCAGTGCCCTTGTTTGGGTGTAGGGCCTGATCAGAGCCTGGAGGTACTGAGGTGCCGTTCCCCTCACAGCTCCGTAGGCAAGCACCATGGTCTTGTAGCGGATGCGAGCTTCAACTGGAAGCCAGTGGAGAGAACGGAGGAGCAGGGTGACGTGAGAGAACTTGGGAAGGTTGAACACCAGACGGGCTGCGGCGTTCTGGATGAGTTGAAGGGGTTTAATGGCACAGGCAGGGAGCCCAGCCAACAGCGAGTTGCAGTAATCCAGACGGGAGATGACAAGTGCCTGGATTAGGACCTGCGCCGCTTCCTGTGTGAGGCAGGGTCGTACTCTGTGGATGTTGTAGAGCATGAATCTACAGGAACGGGCCACCGCCTTGATGTTGGTTGAGAACGACAGGGTGTTGTCCAGGATCACGCCAAGGTACTTAGCGCTCTGGGAGGAGGACACAATGGAGTTGTCAACCGTGATGGCGAGATCATGGAACGGGCAGTCCTTCCCCGGGAGGAAGAGCAGCTCCGTCTTGCCGAGGTTCAGCTTGAGGTGGTGATCCGTCATCCACACTGATATGTCTGCCAGACATGCAGAGATGCGATTCGCCACATGGTCATCAGAAGGGGGAAAGGAGAAGATTAATTGTGTGTCGTCTGCATAGCAATGATAGTAGAGACCATGTGAGGTTATGACAGAGCCAAGTGACTTGGTGTATAGCGAGAATAGGAGAGGGCCTAGAACAGAGCCCTGGGGGACACCAGTGGTGAGAGCACGTGGTGAGGAGACAGATTCTCGCCACGCCACCTGGCAGGAACGACCTGTCAGGTAGAACGCAATCCAAGCGTGGGCCGCGCCGGAGATGCCCAACGCGGAGAGGGTGGAGAGGAGGATCTGATGGTTTACAGTATCGAAGGCAGCCGATAGATCTAGAAGGATGAGAGCAGAGGAGAGAGAGTTAGCTTTAGCAGTGCGGAGCGCCTCCGTGATACAGAGGAGAGCAGTCTCAGTTGAATGACTAGTCTTGAAACCTGACTGATTTGGATCAAGAAGGTCATTCAGAGAGAGATAGCGGGAGACCTGGCCAAGGACGGCACGTTCAAGAGTTTTGGAGAGAAAAGAAAGAAGGGATACTGGTCTGTAATTGTTGACATCGGAGGGATCGAGTGTAGGTTTTTTCAGAAGGGGTGCAACTCCCGCTCTCTTGAAGACGGAAGGGACGTAGCCAGCGGTCAGGGATGAGTTGATGAGCGAGGTGAGGTAAGGGAGAAGGTCTCCGGAAATGGTCTGGAGAAGAGAGGAGGGGATAGGGTCAAGCGGGCAGGTTGTTGGGCGGCCGGCCGTCACAAGTCGCGAGATTTCATCTGGAGAGAGAGGGGAGAAAGAGGTCAGAGCACAGGGTAGGGCAGTGTGAGCAGAACCAGCGGTGTCGTTTCACTTAGCAAACGAGGATCGGATGTCGTCGACCTTCTTTTCAAAATGGTTGACGAAGTCATCTGCAGAGAGGGAGGAGGGGGGAGGGGGAGGAGGATTCAGGAGGGAGGAGAAGGTGGCAAAGAGCTTCCTAGGGTTAGAGGCAGATGCTTGGAATTTAGAGTGGTAGAAAGTGGCTTTAGCAGCAGAGACAGAGGAGGAAAATGTAGAGAGGAGGGAGTGAAAGGATGCCAGGTCCACAGGGAGGCGAGTTTTCCTCCATTTCCGCTCGGCTGCCCGGAGCCCTGTTCTGTGAGCTCGCAATGAGTCATCGAGCCATGGAGCGGGAGGGGAGGACCGAGCCGGCCTGGAGGATAGGGGACATAGAGAGTCAAAGAATGCAGAGAGGGAGGAGAGGAGGGTTGAGGAGGCAGAATCAGGAGATAGGTTGGAGAAGGTTTGAGCAGAGGGAAGAGATGATAGGATGGAAGAGGAGAGAGTAGCGGGGGAGAGAGAGCGAAGGTTGGGACGGCGCGATACCATCCGAGTAGGGGCAGTGTGGGAGCTGTTGGATGAGAGCGAGAGGGAAAAGGATACAAGGTAGTGGTCGGAGACTTGGAGGGGAGTTGCAATGAGGTTAGTGGAAGAACAGCATCTAGTAAAGATGAGATCGAGCGTATTGCCTGCCTTGTGAGTAGGGGGGAAGGTGAGAGGGTGAGGTCAAAAGAGGAGAGGAGTGGAAAGAAGGAGGCAGAGAGGAATGAGTCAAAGGTAGACGTGGGGAGGTTAAAGTCGCCCAGAACTGTGAGAGGTGAGCCGTCCTCAGGAAAGGAGCTTATCAAGGCATCAAGCTCATTGATGAACTCTCCGAGGGAACCTGGAGGGCGATAAATGATAAGGATGTTAAGCTTGAAAGGGCTGGTAACTGTGACAGCATGGAATTCAAAGGAGGCGATAGACAGATGGGTAAGGGGAGAAAGAGAGAATGACCACTTGGGAGAGATGAGGATCCCGGTGCCACCACCCCGCTGACCAGAAGCTCTCGGGGTGTGCGAGAACACGTGGGCGGACGAAGAGAGAGCAGTAGGAGTAGCAGTGTTGTCTGTGGTGATCCATGTTTCCGTCAGTGCCAAGAAGTCGAGGGACTGGAGGGAGGCATAGGCTAAGATGAACTCTGCCTTGTTGACCGCAGATCGGCAGTTCCAGAGGCTACCGGAGACCTGGAACTCCACGTGGGTCGTGCGCGCTGGGACCACCAGATTAGGGTGGCCGCGGCCACGCGGTGTGGAGCGTTTGTATGGTCTGTGCAGAGAGGAGAGAACAGGGATAGACAGACACATAGTTGACAGGCTACAGAAGAGGCTACGCTAATGCAAAGGAGATTGGAATGACAAGTGGACTACACGTCTCAAATGTTCAGAAAGTTAAGCTTACGTAGCAAGAATCTTATTGACTAAAATGATACAGTACAGCTGAAGTAGGCTAGCTGGCAGTGGGTGCGTTGTTGACACTACACTAATCAAGTCGTTCCGTTGAGTGTAATAGTTTCTGCAGTGCTGCTATTCGGGGGCTAGCTAGTAGTGTTTACGTTACGTTGCGTTAAAAGAACGACAATAGCTGGCTAGCTAACCTAGAAAATCGCTGTAGACTACAGAATTATCTTTGATACAAAGACGGCTATGTAGCTAGCTATGTAGCTAGCTACGATCAAACAAATCAAACCGTTGTACTGTAATGAAATGAAATGAAAATGTGATACTACCTGTGAATGCGACCGGGTTGTGAGACTATTCGGTAGACGTTGGCTAGCTGTCGGCTAGCTGTTGGCTAGCTGTTGGCTAGCTAGCAGAGTCTCCTACGTTAAGGACGACAAATAGCTGGCTAGCTAACCTCGGTAAATTAAGGTAATCACTCTAAGACTACACACTCTAAACCTAAACTACACAATTATCTTGGATACGAAGATACGAAGACAGCAAAGACAGCTATGTAGCTAGCTAACACTACACTAATCAAGTCGTTCAGTTGAGTGTAATAGTTTCTCCAGTGCAGCTAATCAGTGGACGTTAGCTAGCTGGCTAGTGAAGACTACGTTAGGACGGCGAAATACGATAATTACGCAATTATCTTTGATACAAAGACGGCTATGTAGCTAGCTAAGAAGAAATTGCTAAGATTAGACAAATCAAACAGTTGTGCTATAATGAAATGTAATGAAATGTAATGAAAAAGGTATACTACCTGCGGGAGCGAAGTGCCGATGCGACCACTCGCTCCAACCCGGAAGTGTTAGTGAGTTAGCCTTGATATGTGTTCTTGTGCTCACCATTTCAATTAAATTCTGGTCAATTTAGATGACCTCCTATTGGTAACAGAGAGGCATTCCCTCTTTTACAACCTATGTTCTGGCCTCTAAGGCTATGGCATAGGAGGCTGATTCTATTGTTCTTCTCAAACACAACATTCTACAAGGACAGGTTTCTATGAAAGCTGCTATTGATTTGAACATCAATAGGTAGGCTAATGAGAGTAGATCGGGATGAAATGTTAGGGAATCAGACCGGCTTGAAAGTCCTCAAGTGCAAGAGGTGTGTGTGTGTGTGCCTGTGCTTTTGTGTGTGTTGTGTGTGCATGTATACGTGGAGTCATGCATTTGTGTGAGTACGTACATGTGTATCAGTCCAGGTCTCTCTTGACAAATAGAGATTTTATCTCAACGAGACTAACCTTGTTAAATAAAGGTAAAATAAAATTTGATTTGGTCTGTAATTTGGTCTTTAATTTGATTTGGATTGACCTCATAGTGAATCATTTTCTATATCAATTAATTCAGTCCAAAATATTTGAAACATACATGCAGCAGTAAACAAACAAGCTCCTAGAGAAAACTCCAGTGCTGTTGTGTCCTGCTTAGCAGAGAGTAATAACAAACATTAAATATTGGGCTTTATTAGGGGATAAGAGCCTTGTCCACAGTTCTGATATCCTGCGTGTGTGTGTGTCTTAAAGCTACAGCACACAATGAAATTCTAGACGATTCTGTGCTTCCAACTTAGTAGCAACAGTTTGGGGAAGGACCTTTCCTGTTTCAGCATGACAATGCCCCTTAACACAAGGCGAGGTCCATACAGAAATGGTTTGTTGAGATCAGTGTGGAACAACTTGACTGGCCTGCACAGAGCCTTGACCTCAACCCCATCCAGGACCTTTTGGATGGACCGGAATGCAGAAATGTTCCAACATCTAGAGGAAAGCCTTCCCAGAAGTGGGGGGGCTGTTATAGCAGCAAAGAGGGGACTAACTTCATATTAATGCTCATGATTTTGAAAAGAGATGTTCGACGTACAGGTGTACATATACTTTTGGTCATGTGGTGTATAAGATAAGTGCCAGACTAAGATGACTGGGTTGTTTTATAAGCATTTATTTCCTGGATATTTATCAATCAATATAATCATGGTGGTTCATGAACATTTCTCTTGACAAACCTGCCATGTCCTCCTAATGCTTTGATACACCGCACCTAAAACAGATGGAAGGGATAGAGAAAGACAGGAAGAGAGAAGGATTGAAGTGGTGGAGGACAGTTGATTTATTTTTTATATATATTTTTTTATTTCACCTTTATTTAACCATGTAAGCTAGTTGAGAACAATTTCTCATTTACAACTGCAACCTGGCCAAGATAAACAAAGCAGTGCGACACAAACAACAACACAAAGTTACACATGGAATAAACAAGAGTACAGTCAATAGCACAATAGAAAGACAGAAAAAGTCTGTATACAGTGTCTGCAAATGGCATGAGGAGGTGAGGCAATAAATAGGCCATATTAGCAAATTAATTACAATTAAGCAAATTAACACTGGAGTGATAGATGAGCAGGTGATAATGTGCAAGTAGAAACACTTGTGTGCAAAATAGCAGAAAAGTAAATAAAACAATATGGGGAGAAGGTAGGTAGTTAGGTAGGTAGTTTAACAGGCAGGAAAGACAGAGAGAAACAGTTCTCTCAATATTCAGAGCTGGAGTACA